>NC_069508.1:204492602-204606855 GCF_027579735.1 Bombina bombina
TTATATTATTCTTTATAAAATAAACCAAAAATATATCTCTAAAATGAACCTTACTTACAATGAATCACATTAAAATATCACACTAAAATACCAGAATCTTCTATGATTAGCCAATAACTCCAATTCAATGCCCAATATGAATTACAAGCTTACTCTGCTTAATTTAACAATCAGAGATTTAAATATAATAATCAATTTTGAAATATCTCACAATAGCTGCAAATAACTTAATAAACACCAGAGAGATTTAATTCCAATAACCAGTTATTAAATTTCACAATAATAAGCCTGACTTATGAAATATAAAAAAACCTTTATCTAGCAAACAAGCTTATCTAGCATTGAATTTGACTGGTTCTAATTTACACAGGACTATGGATATAACTTAAAATACAAAGTGCCCTCTTAAATCACCAGCTTTAATTAAACTATAGCTATAGAATACCTTTTGATTTAAATATAAAACCCTTTATACGTAACCAGATAAAATTGAAGTTCACCTCATAAATTAAGAGAGGAATTTTGCAATATATTTCGCTTATAGTGACTGTGTCCGAAAAAGGCAGCAAGGTTATCCGTCAAAATGTTAGCAAGCCAAAGACCCCTTTTTTCTCCTATGCATGAGGTTATATCACATGATATACCCCACCCCTTTTTATTCTAATCATTGGTGAACCTTTTTGGATACGCCCCACGGAGCTTGTCTGATTGGCTACTGGGAAATGCCTTTTTTAACAGCCAAATATTTTTTTGGTTGTAATACTGGATTTAGGCCATTGGGGGCAGCAGACAAAAACAAACATTTTCATTTTCAACACTGCTTACAGCAAATATAGCTTATTACATATCTTCAAATGTATATTTAATATATTCACTATTTTCTGATATTAATAAATTGTGTTCAGTACATATGGTAACATCTAATATCATTGAAAATGTACCTATTGAGACTTAACATGAGCATATCTCTAGTAATATTTTAAAATGCATTTAAAATCACATTTGATTATTATCCCATATTAATAATAATACAGCACATTTCACATTCAATACATCTCTTGATAGTGTTATTTTGAGTATATGAAAAACACAATTTACATATAATTTTATGGGACAATTTACTGTTTTCTCCTCAGTCTGAAATGAAAGAAAAAATGTTGTTATTCTGAAGTAAGTTGGTTAAACACTTAAAATAGACAGTTATAGATTCACTTTAGATTTAAAGGTATCTTATGCGTTAGACACATCCCCCAGGTTCATATATATATATGTTATATGAATATTTTAAATAGATTTGAAAATTAGAGACAAATCATTTATATGACTTTTTAAGTTTACATTCTGCTATTTAAAATCTAAGTTGTCACCAAGTCTGGTAAACAGGAGATCCTGTGTATCCACTCAGCAGGGGATAATCAACTCTTGTATGTAAAGTGGTTCCCCCTTATGAAAAACCTGTTTTTTTTATGCATATACTTAAGCTTCAAAGAGGTTCAGTCCCAGACCCATCTCAGACCCATCTCAGACATTACGTTTGTATATCTCCACATGGGGTCATTACCTGATGATTTTTATTACATAGAAGAGGGATCTTCTGTTAAAGTGACATCTTGAGTTTTACAAGTGTCTGTTTATTTTGTTCTACACATCTGTGTTTTAGAACAAGAGGGTGTTGGGGCTATAGCGAGACCAATTCATCTCAAATTAGATATTAGCAAAAAATGAAATATTAGATTATGTGATGCATCTGTAGTCTATTTAATGTTATTTCACAGGTACCCTGACACTAAGAGACAGTTCAGTACATAATTGCTGATCTATACTATGAGTTTAATGTTCCTTTAACTTTGCCTTCACTTTAATCAGTTGAGCACTTCCCTTTTGTTTGATCATTTAGCCAGTGTTGTCTCTGTCATATATTGTTACCAAATACGTTGACACTTGTTAATAGCAATGTTACTAATTGTTTCATGTATCAAAAATGTAGGATGGAAGATTAAAAACCGGAGATCACATTTTACGAATTGGAGACACCAATGTCCATGGATTGGCCAGTGATCAGGTTGCTCAAGTTTTGAGGAACTGCGGAAATTCTGTAAGGATGTTGGTTGCCAGAGAACCAGTTGGCAAAATGTCTCTGAAACCTCCAGCTCCTGCTACACTGCCGGTTGGTTCACTGGCGCCAACTGATATCAAAATCAGTAGCCCCGTAAGTAGAAAGGCTATTTAGCTTATAGTACAATATTTACTCAACTACACTACGTTTAGCATACCGATATATATTTGTCAAACTTTTAATATCAGTACTTGTAATGTTTTCAGTCTTTTAGTATAGACCCACGTTATTTTTTTCCCCCACTACATTTTGGTAGATATTTTTGTTATTGAATATTAAAACTAATATTGCTGCAGAGAAGACCCTAGTCTGGAGTCTTCCACTCTATTTCCCTGCACCATTGGAGCGCCTTCTTCTTTTTGTTTTTGCTTAGTCTTCCCATGTGCCTAGAATGTTTCTTACTGTGGTCACATTTCCTCTTGCCGCCCTGTGCTCAAACAGGCATATCGTTTTAATGAATGTATTTTTTATATGAAAGAACACTGTACATATATATATTGTATATGCCCTTGAAATATCTGGGTAAAACAAAGCTCAGATATTCTACTCTCCTGTGATGGGCATAAGTGCTTAGGTTGGAATTTACGGGCGCATCCTTAAAGGGACAGAAAACACCTTGTAATTTGCAAATAAACTGTTTCGTTATGAGTAATTAAACAACTTTTGCAATGTATTTATATGATTTATTTTGACCTCTTTCATGTAATTTAGCTCTGGAAAAATTGACCAATTTCTAATTCTAAAGAACTTGGAATGCCCCTAATGACTTCTCATGGCTAATTTATATCTGAACCTTATTGGCTTTATCAGATAACTGCAAAACAATGTATTTTATACTAACTTTATGACAGTATCCAGCATTGTTTGGACTAAAGCCCAGATTGGCTCCTCCAAGTAAGACAAATGGTGGGTAGCGTTTACCTATTGTTAAACAATTGCAGCAAATATTGTGTTAAAGGGACAGTCTACTCCAAAAGTTTTTATTTTGTAAAAAGATACATACACCCTTTATTATCCATTCTTCAATTTTACACAACCTACACAGTTATATTCATATACTATTTACCTCTGTGATTAACTTGTATCTTAGCATCTTCTGAGAGCCCCCTGATCACATGATATTTATTATCTATTGACTTGCATTTTAGCCAATTTCGCCTTCTAGAATCGCCAATTTATTTCCCCCCCCACATTATACCAAAATGAAAAATTGGTGATAGCAAATGACCATAGAAACTTTAATGGTAGTATAAATATTTCCTTAAAGATGGTTCCGTATCATTTTGACACTGGATGCAATTTATGAAATGGGCTTTCAGGTAAACATAAGAGTGATTTGTGTTTTCATCATTCCAATTTAATCATTTGCATCACATTGTATTTCAAGCAAAGATAAAACGCATATTTGCAGCGTCTTACTTTTGTTGTCTTGTCGCACATTACATATATTTTCAGGAAAATGCTGACAATGATATATATGATGTTGAACTCACAAAAAAGGAAGGACAAAGTCTTGGCATAACAATAGTTGGCTACACAGGACCTTTAAGTGGAGGTAATTATTTGTGTCAGACTTGATGAACAATTCTTTATTAAAAATGTAAAATATACATATTTGTTTACACAAATTACAGCACTACTTTGTATCCTGGATTGGATAGTAGAAAAGCCAATGTTTCCGCTATTTTGCAGGCGCATGAGACCCTCAGTGGAATTGAATATCTTTAAATGAGTGATTCTATAGATATGATGTGGCCAATGTTAAATGTCATTAGGCGCAGGCTTAGAGTAAAGATGTGACGTGTTGATCTATGGCTCTGATTACAAAATATAAATCTATCTCTGTTTTGTTTTTTCTCTTTTGAAAGAGACACTACTTAAAAGGGACATGAACATCAAAATTTAAACTTTCATGATTCAGATAGAACCTGTATTCTTAAAAGATGTTTCAATTTCCTCTTATCAAATTTACTTTGTTCTCTTGGTGGTGTTTGTTAAAACGCATACCTAGATACTTCAGGAGAAGCAATGCAATACTGGAAGCTATTTGGTGATTTGTGACTACACATTGTCCTTGGCTCACCAGATATGTACAGCTAGGTCCCAGTATTGCATTGTTGCTCTGGAGCTGGCATTAACAATGTGTTTTCTCACCTTTTCAAGAAGTTAAAGGACCAGTCAACACAGTAGATTTGCATAATCAACAAATGCAAGGTAACAAGACAATGCAATAGTACTGAGTCTGAACTTCAAATGAGTAGTAGATTTTTTTCCCCTGACAATTTTAAAAGCTATGTCTCATTCCACTCCCCCTGTACCATGTGACAGCCATTAGCCAATCACAAATGCATACATGTACCATGTGACAGCCATTCACAAATGCATACACACTTATTCTTGCACATGCTCAGTAGGAGTTGGTGACTCAAAACGTTTAAATATAAAAAGACTGTGCACATTTTGTTAATGGAAGTAAATTGTAAAGTTGTTTAAAATGGCTGCTCTATCTGAATAATGAAAGTTTTTAATTTTGATTGAGTGTCCCTTTTAAACACAGTTATATGCAAGCAAAAGTAACAGTAACACATTAACCCCTTTGTGACCAGACCATTTTTCCATTTTTTCACCGTCTGGGACCAAGGCTATTTTTACATTTCTTTTGTTGTTGTAATTTTCCTCTTACTCATTTACTGTACCCACACATATTATATACCGTTTTTCTTACCATTAAATGGACTTTCTAAAAAAAAATTATTTTCATCATATCTTATAATTTACTATAAAATTTTTTATAAAATATGATGGAAAAAATGAAAAAAACACACTTTTTCTAACTTTGACCCCCAAAATCTGTTACACATCTACAACCACCAAAAAAACACCCATGCCAAATAGTTTCTAAATTTTGTCCAGAGTTTAGATATACCCAATGTTTACATGTTCTTTGCAAGTTATAGGGCAATAAATACAAGTAGCACTTTGCTGTTTCCAAACAATTTTTTTTCTCAAAAATAGCGATAGTTACATTAGAACACTGATATCTGTCAGGAATCCCTGAATATCCCTTGACATGTATATATTTTTTTTTAGTAGACAACCCAAAGTATTGATCTAGGCCCATTTTGGTATGTTTCATGCCACCATTTCACTGCCAAATGCGATCAAATAAAAAAAAAAAAAACGTTTTTTTACAAACTTTAGGTTTCTCACTGAAATTATTTACAAACAGTTTGTGCAATTATGGCATAAATGGTTGTAAATGCTTCTCTGGGATCTCCTTTGTTCAGAAATAGCAGGCATATATGGCTTTGGCGTTTCTTTTTGGTAATTAGAAGGCCTCTAAATGCCGCTGCGCACCACATGTGTATTATGCCCAGCAGAGAAGGGGTTAATTAGGGAGCTTGTAGGGTTAATTTTAGCTTTAGTGTAGTAGACAACCCAAAGTATTGATCTAGGCCCCTTTTGATATATTTCATGCCACCATTTCACCGCCAAATGCGATCAAATAAAAAAAAATCGTTCACTTTTTCACAAACAGGGTTAATTTTAGCTTTAGTGTAGAGATCAGCCTCCCACTTCACACATTCCACCCCCTGATCCCTCCCAAAGAGCTCTCTTCCCTCCCCCACACCACAATTGTCCCCGCCATCTTAAGTACTGGCAGAAAGTCTGCCAGTACTAAAATAAGGCTTTTTTTTTTTTTTAAATAAAAAATAAAATAATAATTATGTAGCTCTAATTGAGCCCCCTAAGCCCCCGACCTTCCTGTGCCTGGAATGCACTTGTCGTTAAGGGTATTTTTTGTAGGACGTTCCTGGCATGTCCTCGGTCGTTAAGGGGTTAAAGAATTTGTATTTTGCACTTATATGTCCCTTTAAGCAACTAGACAATTTCTTATAGTGTGAAATCCTATACCTGGGCCCCTTTTTCCTGCTAAAAGTAAATATATATGCAGGAAAACCCATAATTGAAAAGTGGAGATTATCATGTTTCCAATGATACATCACATGACTCTCTAGATATCACATGACTACTGTAAAATGGCAAAAAACAGAGGAATCCTCTTGTAACCTTAAGATAATGATTTTCATTGGAAAAAGGATTGATAAGCACACTGGGCATCATTTTAGTAGAACAGAGGAAATAAAAACAAAGACCAAGTTGTTGTACCATTAGCTAAATATGTAGGCTAAATTCTATTTATAGCTCTATTGATATAAACATTCTTTAAATTGTTCTGATGTCCAAACTACTTTTATACAGAAAACTAGTGTTAAAGGTTTATAAACTGTAGCAAGAAGTTTTGTATTTTATTTTAATGGGCAATTCTTTTTTTCTTTCAATTCCTAAATTGAATGTAACTGGGAGATAGAAATTATGATTTGACGATTGGATGTACTTTGCTTGTTGAATCACACAGAATATCTTTCAATACATTTCCCAAATAGGGGAAAATACAGATTGGAAATAGCTATATATTTAATGGGTTAAGTATCCGTAAAATGAGATCTAGTCCAGGGTTTACAAATGTGAACCATCAGCAAGAATTTTTTTTTTTTGTGAATGCCCAGTCACCCCCTCTGCCACTCTCTGCACCCTCCTCCCAACCACTGAGAGCTAAGTGGCTTCCCTTTTGTCTTCCTCTCACCTCACTACCTGCCCACTTGACCCTATTCCTTCACACCTAATTCCCCCTCTGTCTCCCACCCTCACTCCGGCTCTCACTCACATATTCAACCTATCCCTCTCTACCGGCTCATTCCCTGCCTCCTTCAAACATGCAAAGGTCACCCCCATCCTCAAAAAACCCTCCCTTGACCCTAACTCCCCTGCAAACTACCGCCCCATATCACTGCTCCCGCTAGCTTCAAAATTACTTGAAAACTAGTTTTCAATCGCCTAACCCAATTCCTGTCCTCCAACTCATTGCTCGACCCCCTGCAATCTAGCTTCCGTCCCCAACACTCAACTGAGACTGCCCTCACCAAGGTTACTAACAATCTCCTTTCTGCTAAAACAAAGGCTACTACTCATCTTACTGGACCTCTCTGCTGCTTTTGACACTGTTGACCATCCCCTTCTCCTACAGACTCTCAGCTCTCTTGGGATCTGTGACACTGCCCTCTCCTGGATTCACTCTTATCTCTCTAACAGATCCTTCTCCGTCTCTTCTGCTGGTGACTCCTCCTCCTCTTTTGCCTCTGTCTGTTGGAGTACCTCAAGGCTCTGTCCTGGGTCCTGTACTCTTCTCTATTTACACTTCTTCACTGGGTAAACTTATCAACAGCTATGGCTTCAGCTATCATCTCTATGCTGACGATACCTAGATCTACCTTTCCACCCCTGCACTCTCTCCTTCTGTCAATTCTCACATCAGCGACTGCTTATCTGCCATTTCCTCCTGGATGGCCTCTCACCACCTAAGTATAAACATGTCTAAGACCGAACTACTTCTAATTCCCCCCTCTAACTCTACTCCAGTTTCTAATTTTTCCATCACTATCTCCCCATCACCCCAAGTCCGCTGCCTTGGAGTCACGCTTGACTCAAATCTGTCCTTGATTTCCCACATCCAATTGCTCTCTTCATCCTGCCGCAACCACCTACGCAATATCTCCAAA
The DNA here is from genome assembly GCF_027579735.1 of Bombina bombina. Classification (NCBI taxonomy): domain Eukaryota; kingdom Metazoa; phylum Chordata; class Amphibia; order Anura; family Bombinatoridae; genus Bombina; species Bombina bombina. Next base: position 204,500,340 of record NC_069508.1, read on the forward strand.
TTCGTCCGTTTCTAAGTGTTGAAACTAATAAACAGCTAATCCACTCCCTAGTAATTTCCCGACTTCACTACTGTAACAACTTACTAACTGGCCTCCCTCTCTCCCGCCTCTCTCGCCTCCAATCCATCCTTAATGCATCTGCCAAACTAATCCACCTCTCTCGACGCTCTGTTTCTGCTGCACCTCTCTGTGAGTCCCTTCACTGGCTCCCCATTCACAACAGTTAAATTCAAAATTCTTACCCTGACCTACAAAGCCCTCACCAATGCTGCCCCACACTACCTGTCCTCACTCATCAACAAATATACTCCTGCCCGCCCCCTAAGATCCAACAATGACCTGCTTCTTGCATCCTCTACCATCACCTCCTCTAATGCTAGTCTACAGGACTTCTCTCGGGCGGCACCAACCCTCTGGAACGCACTTCCTCGTGCTGTCAGACTTGCCCCTAACCTTTCCTCCTTTAAGCGTTCCCTAAAGACCTTTCTGTTCAGGGAACCTTATCACCCGACTTATTAACATACTAACTTAACTAACAACTGCCCTCTATCTCCTCACTAATATTATTCTCACCTTTGCAGTCCCCACCTCCTGTTTCCCATCCTACCCATCTAGATTGTAAGTTCCCATGGGAATAGGGCCCTCAATTCCCCCTGTTTTTGTCTGTAAAATGTTGTCTTATCGTATTGTTTCTCCATTGTACTGTTATCCTTGTACCCATAGGCAGCGCTGCGGAATCTGTTGGCGCTTTATAAATAAAGAATAATAATAATAATGCCCAGAGAAATTGGCAAATACCATTTATTGAGGTATTTTGTAACTTATCCCATATGCTGTTAAAGATTCCCAAAACTTTCAAGAGCATTTCATCCCTCCCACCTCACTGGTATGCCAGTCTAAACTTTGCCTACCAGGACTTTGGAGAAGAATTGAGGTGCTCTTGATTCTTTAGTCGACAGGGATTCTAAGACATATTTGAGACCAATTGTTCCTCCTCAGAGATCGGCTATTAAGAGACAGGGGAAATTGGAGTATTGGACAATGACACAATTACTCCCAGTGGAGGAGTTAGTCACTAGCATGCCACACGTGTTGTGGGGACTGGTCTTTTAGCCTCCTACTGTTGGGTTGTCGATATACTCCTCATTTATATCCTCTGCTGTAATTTGCTCAGCACTGGATAGGCTATACACTGGACACAGTAATTTCTACAGCTGGGTGCTTGGCAGGTAAGTATGATTATTTGGCACCTACATAGCCTACAGGCTATTAGCAGGTATATTTTTAGTAATGTTACATCATAGCCAGGGGGCTTTATTATAGCAAAATAATAAAAATAGACATTATGGGTTCTTATTATCTATAGTTAAGGGAAATGATTAGGGGGCAGTAGGGACCTCTGTTGGATATGCAGTTATTTTATTTTTTTCTCACTAGTTAATCTCTGACAATTATCCAATACTCTGCAGTCTCATATACCTATCTCTATAGAGGGGTACATTTTTTCCTTAAGTTTCAAGACACAAGGTTAAATTAAGTGTTTCTGCTACTGTGCAACGTATTTCAGCAGAGGTCTTTATAGAGCTTACTAGCATTTGCTCCTTGTATTGTTCTCAAACTTTAAAGTTTTTAAGTCCCTGAATTATTTCCATTTGTTTCTATCTCCTGTGAAAATTGTTACTGCTATTTAGTGTGACATTTCTGTCTGCTGACTTTTATTAGCTACTGCAATGAGGCATTCTGGAACTGTCCCCATTTGTGTAAATCCTTTAGTGGATGATGGATCTTTTGATCAATTGTTTACATGCATTTTCTGTAAGCTAACTCCTATTACTCCACCAGCTCAACTGTCCAGCTCTTGTATGGATCACCTTATGCACTCTAATCAGTCTATAGTGACTTTTTATACTATTTGTAGGTTTGCACAGTGGCCCTCCCAGCTTGCACACTCTTGGGACTCTGGATTCCTTTGTTTGTTTGTACAGTACAGGGGAGCCCTTCAGATTTTGCTCCTGGATTTAAAGATTTTGTGCGCTCTAATAGGTCTTAGAAGTTGGTGGCCATGCGTCAAGCAGAAAAGAGTCTCTGTCAAACACCTCTCTTCTGATTTGCCCAGTTCTTCTGAAATTTTAAAATTAGAACTGTTAAACAGTTACTTGCAGACTCAGATTCTAACTCCTCAGGTTCCTCTTCTGAGGGAGAAACATTTTCTGATCACCTGGCGTTTCAGATCAGGATACTTGCTCTTCATCTTTTTGTGTTTAAGATTGAACATCTTAAAACTCTTTTAAAAAAGGTCTTACGTACCTTAGGGGTACAGGATCCTAAGCCTATGTGAGAAAAATCCATTAAGCAATTGGATTTAATCTTAAAAACTGTCTGTTAAAATACCAGAACTTTTTCTGGTTCCTCAGGTGATAACTCTAAAATTATCAGCAAGATGTGGTCTAAGCAGGGTCTTCTTTTTCAATCCATTTTCAAAAAAATATTTCCTTTAGCTATGTCTGGTGTTGAACTTTTGGAAACCATTCCTAAGGAAGATGGCAGATAATACCTCTTTTTAAAGTGAAGGTAAACTTTGGTGAATGAAAGCCCATTTTTTTAAAATACTATTAAAAACGGGCACTTTCATTCATCAAAGTTTACAAAGCAGCCGTTTTGTTAAAAAAAAAATTACCTTTTTTTTTGTTTTCATAGCTAGAGCAGCTTCCCCCACCTAGAGAGCCTCTCTTCACGTATCAGCAATGACTAAGCCGGCTTCCTCCAATCACAGCATGGCCTCAGGCAATTACTACCCTGGGGGGAAAGCTGTGATTGGAGGAAGCAGCTCTAGCTGTGAAAAGAAAAAAAGGTAATTTTTTTAACAAAACGGCTGCTTTGTAAACTTTGATGAATGAAAGTGCCCCTGTTTTTAATAGTATTTTTAAAAAAACGGGCTTTCATTCACCAAAGTTTACCTTTACTTTAAGACCCTATGGATAGGAAATGAGAATCTTTTCACAAAAAGGCCTTCCTTCGAGCAGGTTATTAATTTAAACCAGCTATTAGTATTGCTTGTGTCTTGGCTGCCTCTACTCTTTAGTGTGGTAATATATCTGAACAGATGTCATATAATTCTGTTGAAGACGGTTTTCAATGTCATCTTAAAGGGATAGGAAAGTCAGAATTAAACTTGCATGATTCCGATAGAGCATGTAATTTTAAGAAACTTTTAAATTCACTTCTATTTTCAAATGTGCTTTGTTCTCTTCGTAACCCTTGTTGAAAAAGAATACGCACATATTCTACACTAGGGTGAGCTACTGCTAATTGGTTCCTGCACACATTTGTCTTTTGTGATTGGCTGACTAGATGTGTTCGTCTTGCTGTCAGTAGTGCAATGATGTTCCTTAAGCAAAGGATAACAAGAGAACAAAGCAATTTTGATATTGGAAGTAAACTAGAAAGTTGTTTAAAATTGTATATTATATCCGTATCGTGTAATAAAATGTTGGGGTTTCCTGTCCCTTTAAGTTTGTTTGTTTGGTCAGCAAATGCAATTTATCTGTGATGCTATTATTGATATTATCAGACTTAAAGGGACATAAAACAAGTTGGGATAGAGACAAAATAACATAATATGTACTTTTAATTACTTTACCTGCAAATTTATATTGCAATGCCTTGCCATTAACCCTTTCTTTTTAGTTTCTGAATTGTAAAGCTCTAACTACCCCCACACAATTCCTTTTATGGCTGTATCTATGTTTATTGTTCTTTTGGTAAAATGCAAAAAGTGAATAGGGATTATCTGCTGGTACTGCCTAAAAGCTGTGAACTCAGTTGAAATACAATGCCTGTGTCTAAACACTGATAAGAGGGGTGGAGTTAGCTGCTATAGGCAGTTTAGCTATGTAATTTATTTTGCTTATTTTTGAAAATTATTTTAAAATACTTGCCAGCAATTTTTAAACAATTTTTATGGAAACTATTTTAAATTAAATAGCCCTTTTAGGATATGCACAGATCTCAACCTGTTTTATGGCACTTTAATGCCAAGAACATGGTGTTATCAGTTTTGAGAGCTTTGTGGATCAAATCTTGGTCTGCTTACATGGTTTCAAAATCTAGACTTCTATCCCTTCCCTTTCAAGGAAAGATTTTATTTGGACCTGGTCTAGATGACATCATTTACTGGAGGCAAATGAGCTTTTCTTCCTCAAGACAAGATATCTAAAGGAAAGAATAGATCTCAAAATAGTTTTGTTCTGTTCATCAATCAATGAACTATAGATCCTCCACCTCTTCTTAAAAACAAGTCATCCAGACCTTTCTAGAAGTCTAATCTTTCCTGGAACATGGCTAAACACTCAAAAAGTCTGCCTCCACTTCTGGTAGGGGCAGATTACACCTTTTTCAGAAGGCCTGGTCTAGATCTGTTCAGGATCCTTTGGTGCTAAACATAGACCAAGCCTCCCCAAAGGAAAGTTTCTTCTGTCTCAAATTCCAAAGAACCCTCTGAAGGCTCAAGCCTTTTTTCATTGTGTAATTTTGATTGCTGCAGCTTTGCCACTCAGAACTTGGTATGTGGAGCTGTATTGTGTCCAGTTGCTCTGCGGCTTCTTCCATTAAGGCGTGACCTTCTTTTTCAGGGTCCTTTTTGTCATCAAGATCTCGAGTCTCTCAACTTGGAGATTGAACACCTAATTTTAAAACAGAGGTTTTTAAGATAAGGTTGTAGAAGCCTTAATTCAAGCTAGAAAGCCTGTTACTAGATAAACTTCACAAATCTTGTCATACATTTATTTGTTTTGGTGTGCAAAGAATGGCTTCAGTTGGCATTCTTTTAAAATTCCTAGCATGCTTTCATTTTTACAAGAGGGTTTGTATAAGGGTTTGTCTGCAAGCGCTTTAACTGCTTAACGACCGTGACTTACCCTGTACGTCGCTGGTTGTTAAGGGGTTTCAGGTCATTGTAGCGAGGGTCTCGCCCCTCGAGTGTCAGTACCATGCAATTATGTCCTCCCTTCCGGCAGCAGTCATGCTAGAATAGCACGGTCTTGCCGCTGGCGGCGAGTCCGGGCTATCAAAATAGCAATCCCCATTCAAAGACCAGCGATGGACAGGGTATGTCGCTGGTCATTAAGGGGTTAAAGGATTACATTTCAGCTCTGTATTATTTCCCCCAAAATTGCAGATCTACCTGACATTCAGAATTTTGTTCAGGCCTTAGTAAGGATTTGTCCTGTTATTAAGCCAATGTCCCCACCATGGAATCTAAATTTGGTTCTTAGAATCTTTCAAGTTTTTCGCTTTCTTTAGACATCAAGTATCTTTCTTAGAAACATTTTATTTCTACGATTACTGTTTTTTTTAATGGAATATGAACATATCTTGTACGGACCCAAGCATAAGTATTCAAACACTGTGCCTGCTCAGATTTGTCATACAAGCCACTGCTGAATGTTTAAATACTGATGCACAGGCCCTCATAGCAAATGTTCATATGCTGCTGAAAAACCGTAATAACGTTTACTAGAAGCATTTTTGCTAATGAAAGTATATAGCAGAACTGCTTCTATTTCAAATTGAAATACACTCGAGCACATTTCAAATTTTTTTTTTTAAATCAATTTAAGTTACTGATTTTAAATACTTTCTACACCTATTTTATACATCCTCTCATGTACCTGTGAAAGCTAAATATCCATGCCGTATACATTGGTCAAATGTAAGTGGTTAAATTAATCTTATTAGTATTGGTACATTTTGGTTTCAAACTTTCAGTTTCAACTCATTAAATATTTTTTAAAACCACTCTTCGCTATCAGTCTGTTCAGCTAAGGCACAATCCTGTTGTTGTTGGAGATTGTTACCAAATCTTTAAATGTAGGATGTTCTAGGTATATTGACATAAAGTAAGATTTGATATATGGGAAGTGTCTGTGACTATGAATATCGTCTTTTCTTCCTGCAGACAAGCACTGGCTTAATTAGAAAATAGGTGACCTTTCTACAGCAGTTGCACGGGGTTACCCCCCAGATTGGATTACATTAAATGGATATGAAACCCAAAAAAAATATTTTGTGATTCAGATAGAACATACAATTTTGAAAAGTTTCTAATTTGCTTCCCATGGTATTCTTTGTTGAAAAGACACCTAGGTAGGTTTCTGAAGCGCTACATGGCAGGAAATAGTGCTGCGGTCTAGTGATCTTGCAAATGGATAACATTCTTGCAAAACTGCTGCCATATAGTGCTCCAGACATGCCCTTGCTTTTCAACAAAAGATATAGAGAGAAAATTGTATTTACTCCTTGAGTGCTAACGACGGCTCTGAGCCGTCTCAGAGTTTCCCACTCTGGTGCTAACAACGGCTCAGAGCCATCGCTAGCACTCTCCCACCTTGAGGGATGATCTGGGGGCTCCCACCTGCTCCTACCCCGGCGATCGGGCCTGAATAGTGACAGGCATCGCCGGGGCTTCACGTTATGCGCAGTGAAGTCACACGCAATGACGTAATGACATCACAGCGCAACTTTATTAAAAAATTACAATACAAAGTATAGGGAAAGGGGGCATGCTGCTTAGACGCTTGTATCCGTCGAAAAGGTAATCGCCTAACCTTTCCAACGGTGTAAGTCTTGGGGATCTGAAAAAAATTAAGAATATTAAACCCCCCCCCCCAAAAGAAACTTAAATCACCTTAGCACTCAAAGGGTTAAAGAAGTAAATTTAACATTTGATTGAAGTTTTGTGCTCTTTCTGAATCATGAAAGAAACTATTTGAGTTTCATATTCCTTTAATATCTACATAAGCCTCAGACGGAAATCGTATTGCAATTTATATATGTAAATGCATAACTTTTCCTATTATTCATAGGATTTTGTTTCTTGAAAAACGAATGATAAAATATGCTTTGTCCGACTGTCTCCTTTTTTCCCCCACTCCCCCATGATGATGCATCAGAACATAAAGATAAGTACAGGTATGCAGGTTTACTGTGTTGCTGACATCCGTCCCTTGAGACATTTTATCTCGTCCAAGGTACACAGCTCTTTTACACTCTTCCTTGAATCCTTGTGCCTTGCTGTCAACCACTGCATGATGGAGTTTGTCTGTTCCTAAGCTGTAACAAACCTTCACCTTCATCTCAACATGGCAGAGACTTTGTCCACCTAGCATTGTACGTACTAACCTGTTAAGTGCTTCTTAAACCTCTTCTTTACATGTCATTTTTCTTGCAGGATCTTCTGGAGTGTTTGTGAAGAGTATTATACCGGGTAGTGCTGCTGAACAAAGTGGATACATTAAAGTACAAGACAGAATTATAGCTGTGAGTAACTTATCTCAGATATCATCTGTTCAGCCAGGTATTCAGTATATGAGTCTGCAATTGGTTGATTGCTGTCACATGATACAGTGGGTTGGGAAATAGAAGCAAACTTAAAATTCTCAGAAAAAAATCTATTGATGATTTGAAATTCAAGAGCTATCGCGTTGTCTTTTATTTGTGCATTTGCTGGATTATGAAATCCTACTGTAATGGTCCTTTTCGTCATGTGTAAACTCGTTAGTCTACCTCTGTTGCTGTTTATAGAGGTACAGGTATTTTTTTATATTTACAGTACTGTGCAAAAGTCTTTGGCCACCATTATATTTGTTGTTTTATCAATGGTATAATGACCATATATAATTATTTCTCAGTCTCTTTATTAGAATACAACCAGAAAATACAGGATATTTGTATGCAGTATTAAAAAACTGAAAAAAATCAGAAAATACAACTTGTGGCAAGTATTTAGTGTGACCTCCCCTTACACTTGAGCTATAGTAGGAGCCTGACATTCGAAAACCTAAATGGAGTTTAATATCATTGGCAACACCTGTATTTGTCCTACAATTTCATGTCAAAATGACTGCTGTGAAAAAGGTCTTTATTACACCAGGTTTGTGAAAGACATGCTTGAGCATTACTTGCACATGTGGAAGCTTGCTAATAAGACCAACTTTCAATCACATTGTTTCATTCAAAATGTCAAAAATCACAGAATTTGGCAGACTTCTTTTGCATCATTAAGGCCACTCTCAAAGGGAAATCTGAAAACAAATTGGATACTCAAAAATGTGGCATTCAAACTGTTATAAAGAAATTTGAAGAATCAGGAGAGGTCAAGGACAAAAAAGGGACCGGAAGGCCAAGAAAACTTTAAAAATCTTTAAAAATTTTTTTTGAGAGACCGAAAGAAGTCCAGCAAGGACCTAGCTCAGCATCTGGCAGCTTCATCGGGATGCCAAGTTGACCCTTCTACAGTCCGAAGAAGCTTGATCAGAAATGGTCTTTGTGGAAGAGTAGCAGCCAAGATACCACTTTTTCGGAAGGGTAACAGGATAAAAATGGCTAAGATATGCTAAAGCACACAAAGATTGGAATGAAGATCAGTGGAAAAGAGTATAATAGAGTGACAAATCCAAGTTTAATATTTTGGGGTTTTATTTTTCAGCATAATTATCCCAAGCACACTGCTAATACAGTGAAATCATATTTGGAGGGAAAAACAGCTGATAAAACACTGACAGTCATGGACTTGCCTCCACAGAGTCCAGACCTGAATATTATAGTGACAGTATGGGATCACCTGGACAGAGAAAGAAATGAGGAGAACTCTGAGAGTGCTGAAAGAAGCCTGGTATAATATACGAGAAAATTACTTGGGGGATCACACTAAATACTGACTTTTGCATGAAGAAGCCATTTTGTTCTGAAAATTGTGTTGTTTTTTTGTGTTGTTTTTTTATATTTTGTGTACGTGTCCTGTATTTTCTGTTTGTATCTTAATAAGGAGACTGGAAAATTAAATATGGATGGTCATTAAAACTATGCTAAAACAACAAAGCTGCTGGTGGCTTAAGACTTTTGCACAGTACTGTGTGTGTGTGTTGGGTTCTAAATGTGAGTATACCTTCTTGGCTTTATATATATATATATATATATAACCAAACTTCAGCTCTGCCCACCCTGTGTCAGCTGCCTGGGTGCAATGATGCTATGAGATACACGAAGTGAGGGTTGCACTCACAGGTCTTCCTTGAAGTATTTGTGCTTTTTTTTTTCAAGAAAGACCCGTGAGTGCAATCCTTATTTCGTGTATATATAATATATTATGAGAAAAGAGTCTGATATACAGTCCTTCAAACTTTTATCAGTGAAATGTATAAAGATTCAGGACTGTTTATATCGTGCAGTGCTAGAGTCTTTCACACAATTCTAGCAGTTTGATTATGTGTTTTACGTATATGATGTGTATCAGAGTAAATACTGCTGCTTGTTTCTTTTCTGAAGTCCCTGAAATGTCCAGAGTTGTGACTATTTGTCCTCGCTAGGATTGTGTTATAGGTATGTCACAACCTCAATTTGTACGATAAAAATTAAAAGAAACAATCGCTCACTATGTCCGGTGTGTATCAAAACTTGTTTATATAAAATGAGTAATTCTCTGTAAGTGACCTATCTATGTAGAGAGAAGACCTCTAAAGACACTTCAAAATATTTAGCCTCTGCTGCAGACAGGGTTAAGGAAGCAAAAAAGCAGTACTAATGAGAGAAAACTAATCCTGGTTATTTAAGCAAAATAACAATGAGCTGCAACAATGATGCTCAATTCAATTTCAAAGTTTTAGGATTGGTGTAAAACGAGCCTTTGTCAAAGGCTCTGCTAAGAGCTGAAACGTTGCCGGAAGTACTTTCTTCACACTATTGTGGCTCACTAAGGGCACCGTACTCCAGGAAACACTGAAGCAACACACGGATATCACACAGCTGAGGGTGGAATTCCAGAGTGTGCAGGGGAGAGGAGCTCGGCGGCTTTCTTCCCATCACACACAGAGGGTTCCCAGAGCTGTTTCATGCTGGCGGTATAACCGCTACACTGGATTACAAAAACACTTGGAGCTCCTGAACAAATTAAGGTACTGTTTCTCCACGGCTATAACCTGCGCAGGATTGCCGTTTTACACCAATCCTAAAACTTTGAAATTGAATTGAGCATCATTGTTGCAGCTCATTGATATTTTGCTTAAATAACCAGGATTAGTTTTCTCTCATTAGTACTGCTTTTTTGCTTCCTTAACCCTGTCTGCAGCAGAGGCTAAGTATTTTGAAGTGTCTTTAGAGGTCTTCTCTCTACATAGATAGGTCACTTACAGAGAATTACTCATTTTATATAAACAAGTTTTTATGCATTTATTTATGTACATTTAGTATTGCCTTTTTATATTTATCTCGTATTAATTATTTCGCTTACAACTCTTTTAATACATTTAGTAAAGTCTAATTAAATTATATTTTAACATTCATTTCAATTGGCTGTTGTTTTTTTCTTGATTATTTGCCTATCATTTGTTAAAAGATTTTTTTCATATGTATTAGGACATAATCAACTCATATATTTTTTTTACCTGCCCTTTAAGGCGCCCACAGTACTTGTTTTTTTCACTTCAATATTCCTTTTGCTAGTTTGTAGGGAACTAGTATCCATCTGTGGTGCTGGTCCTTGCTGTTGGATTTATAGCGCAAGAAGTTTAATCTCTTTTCCAATATAGTCCGGTGTGTATCAATGCTGCTTATGTGATGTCCAGGTACACATATATTAGTACTCGCAGATAATTCTTTTTCTGCTGCGTTGAAGGTTTTATCCCAATGTTGCAGGTAATTATACTTCCGAAAGCAGCCCTGTGTGTATAGGGGGGACATGCTGGTCAGCTTCACATGCAGCAAACTGTAATTGTAAACGTTGTTGGGACAAACTGGTAACAGATGTAGCCCGGTACACTCCGCTCAAAATGGGGCTAAACAGTAAACAGTCCTGAATCTTTATACATTTCACTGATAAAAGTTTGAAGGACTGTATATCAGACTCTTTTCTCATAATATATTATATATATTATGGCAAATCCTTTTTACCTGCATTACTAAATAAAAGTTAACTTTTACTTTTCATTTTTTCGACCCATTTAACAGCTGGTTATTTCACCATTTTCTGCTGAGATGTTTTGTATGTGTGTGTGTGTATTTATGTATATGTGTGTATATATAATATATATATATATTGTGTGTGTGTGTGTGTGTGTTTTTTTTTTATTCATGCTATGGGTTGACATTGTGAGAAGTGTGTTGTGTATTTTTTTTTTTTTTTTTAACTAAGCTTTTGTTATTTAGCATGAAAAAAAGAAAAATAATAAACATGTGTAAGCATGAAAGGGCTATATAGTGCAAATAGTTAAAGGCACAGTCTAGGCCAAAATAAACTTTCATGATTCAGATAGAGCATGTAATTTTAAACAATTTTCAAATTTACTTTTATCACCAATTTTGCTTTGTTCTCTTGGTATTCTTAGTTGAAAGCTTAACCTAGGATGTTCATATGCTAATTTCTTAGACCTTGAAGGCCACCTCTTTTCAGAATGCATTTTAATAGTTTTTCACCACTAGAGGGTGTTAGTTCATGTATTTCATATAGATAACACTGTGCTCGTGCATGTGAAGTTATCTGGGAGCAGGCACTGATTTGCTAAACTGTAAGTCTGTCAAAAGAACTCAAATAAAGGGGCAGTTTGCAGAGGCTTAGATACAAGATAATCACAGAGATTAAAAGTATATTAATATAACTGTGTTGGTTATGCAAAGCTGGGGAATGGGTAATAAAGGGATTATCTATCTTTTAAAACAATACAAATTCTGGTGTAGACTGTCCCTTTAAGCTGACATAAGGGAAGACTTGATTCCAGAATTAACATTTATATGGTTGTTAATTTCTTCCTTTCTAATTAAAGAATACATTTTGGGCAATTTTTATCTGAGCTGTATTGATGAAATCTTTTTAGGCATCTACTAGTGATCTGGTTCTTCTGGTTGTTGATTATATTAACCAAACAAAACACCCAGTTTGTGGGATTTATATACTGTCCTCTGACCAAACGGGACTATCGGGCATTGTACAAAAATAATGCAAACACAAGCACCAACATTTCTCATAGTGAAAATGTTTTAATGTAACCAATATGTTTGTGATATGATTTATGTACAAGTGAGACAAATTGCAAAGTATCCTACAGTACAAAATAGTAGACCAAGAGATATACTATAACTCACTATAACTGAGACCCTTCTTTGGCCAGATTATTATATAGATGAACAATAACGGACCTCCCAACTGTGTCCCTATTTAAGAGGGACAGTCCCTGATTCTGAACTTTGTTTCTCTGAGACAGCTATATGTGCCTATTTGCAGAATTTCCCGTAGCCCCACCCTCAGTGGAACCAGACACACCCACCAACCGCTCACGCACACCCACCGACCACCCAGGCATACCCAGCGACTGTCCAGACACACCGACAATCCCACCCCCTCCTAACATGGTTCCTTCCACAAAACGGTGACGGCCCCATCAACCTCCTTAGTCCATGATACCCAGCCACACACGCAATAACCACACATTAACCCAGTATATACAATCCCCAGAGGCCTACAACACTAAAATGAGTCAATGCAGCATACTCCAGAAAGTTTAAATTACACATCACATTTAACTTAATTGAAACAGACCACATTTTATGTATTATTTTGCACTAACTTCATCTCTATAGACGGTCACTGTGCACAAAGTTGGCTTCATAGTCTGGTTTTAGTGCCAATCTCATCTAGCGATATCTCCAAAATGAAGGTATGTCATTCTATTCCTCCCTCTAAACATTAATGTAGTGAATATTGGTCACAATACTGCCTGCTTTGCATTACACTTAATAATAACAAAAATGTGGCGGTTTTCAAACTATAAGAACATATGTAATGCTGCAACAGTCAATAGGTTTCATTAGCATTTAGCCTTATTTATTCCATTTGTGTCACAAAAATATAACCAGGTTTATTATTTTATTGTCCGTCTCAGATGTGTTAACATATATCATGACTTTAATTTTAGGTTGATGGCATTAACATCCAAGGATTCTCAAATCAAGAAGTGGTTGGGGTATTGCGGCAGACAGGGGAAACTGTACATCTCACTCTGTCCAGGAATAGACTACCCCCTGGTTCACTCCCTGCTGATGTATCTCCCGCTCAAGGTATTTGTAATATGATTTTATTAATCAAATTATCAATATGTTTACTTAATATGTTTGTGTATGCTAAGTCTTATTTGTATGTCGATCTGTAAACTCTGGTAAACAGCATTGGTTGCAGCTATTGTGAGTTATATGCCTGTATAAAACCTGTATAAAGGTGGGGGGGGGGGGGATAAAATGCCCAGAACATAAGGATATCAATGGCATAATGTACAAGGAGCACCTCTCTCCTGCTACACATAAGCTGCACATCATTTTAAAAATGGCGGCTCTTTGGCATCAAAAGAATGACTCAAGTGGCTACTAATATTTAGAAATGAGGAGTAAATTACAAAGGGGTAATTTTCCCACTGTTGCCCTCACCTGTCACATACCTAGATGAGACCTCCGCTCATACCCCAAGGTTGCAACTTTTTTAGGTTATTTGTCCATGCTGGACCTTGTTTAACGCCCTATCATTTTAGTGTTAATTTCTTTATATTATAAGGACATGAAACCAAAAATGTTTCTTTCATGATTCAGACAGACAATGCAGTTCTAAACAATTTACTTCTATTGTCAAGTTTGCTGCATTATTTTGGCATCCTTTTTTAAAGGAACAGCAATGCACTACTGGGAACTAGCTGAACATGTCGGGTGAGCCAATGACAAAAGGGATATGTGTACAGCCACTGATCAGCAGCTATCTCTCAGTAGAGTAATGCTGCTCCTAAGACTGAAACAAATTAGATAATATAAATAAACTGGAAAGTTGTTTAGAACTGCATTGTCTGTCTGAATCATGAAGGTTTTATTTGGAATTAACTGTGCCCCCCCCCCTTTACTACTGGGACTTTCAGACAAAAACTTGCCCAAAATGCCAGAGAATTTTTAGCATTTTTGCTATCGCTCCATTTAAACAGAAATAGAACCTTGTTTTTTATTTACCTGTCAAAACTATATATATATATTTAAAGTATACAACTCAAGGTATTGATCTAGGCCCATATGCCACCATTTCACAGCCAAATGCAATCAAATAAAAAAACCCCGAAAGAAATGGTACTTTTTTCTCAAACTTTAGGTTTCTCACAGAAATTATTTATATACAGCTTGTGCAATCATGGCACAAATGGTTTTAAAAGTTTCTCTGGGATCCCCTTTGTTTAGAAATAGCAGACGTATATGGCTTTGCCATTGCTTTTTGGTAATTAGAAGGCTACTTATTGCAGCTGCGCACCACACTTCTATTTTTCCCGGCAGTGAAGTGGTTAATTAGGCAGCTTAAAAGGTTAATTTTAGTTTTAGTGTAGAGATTAGCCTCCCACCTGACACATCCCACCCCCTGATCCCTCACTGACCCCCTCCCCCACTGATAACCCCCATCTGAGGTACTGGCAGACAGTCTGCCAGTATGAAAATATATGGCTTTTTTTAAAAATTATTATTATATTTTATGCAGTGTAGGATCCCCCCCCCCAAACAGCTCTCTGAACCTCCCCCCTCTAACTTTTAGGTGCCACCTTAGCTACTGGCAGTTGTCTGCCAGTACCTATAAACTGCTTTATTTAAAAAAAATATATTTTTTATTTATACCATATTTCTGCAGCGTAGTGTCCCCCCCCCAACCCGCAATCTTTAGTTAGGGGGATTCCCACACCCCAGATCCCCTTTTCTGTAGCGTAGCTGCCCCATCCCTCCCTGTGCCTTTATTTAATCTTTTCCGTAGTGTAGGGCCTCTCCCACTCCCTCTCTCTCCCTCCCATGCTTGACTGCCCACCTGCCTTCCGCCCACACCAACACCAGCAGAAGATTGTTAGACAGTGACACACAGTGTCACCGCCTGTAGCGATCGGGCATCTGCCCTTATATGGAGGCGGAGCACCGATCGCGCTTTGGCTCCATTTGCGGCAGATGCTTGAAGCTTCAGGAGATCCAGATCTTGACTGTAACTTAACAGCCGCGAGTGCTGGAGCATCCTGAAGTGACGTGTATATATACGTGGTGCAGTAAGATAGCCAAAGCACTGCACAACGTGTATGTAAAATATATATATTATATGGGTTTAAGACAGAGAAGAAATCCTGAGCCAGGTATATCAGGATGAAAGACAGGGAATTCAGCACTCTTTTCAAAAAGTATTTTATTTAGCTCAACAAAGTAAAATGAGGAGTATCCAAAAAATAAACTTACGTGGCCACAAGAGAGGACAATCTCTAGCATTTATTTATTTAGCGAGACATATTGTTTAAAAAACAGATACAATATGTCTAAATACTATGGACCAAAAAATGTGTACATACAAAAGAAAAAATAAATAAACACAAAATTATAATACAAACCTGACCGGTCAGGGGTTAGTGTGAATGCTTGAACATAGTACATATACTGACAAAGAGTTTCAAAAGGTATACCAATATTACAGCAGATAGCTTAATCTGCTGTTTTTTATCATGTCAGACAGAGATATCTCATTGTATGAACCGTTAAGTAAATGTATTTCATAGGAAGCCTTTGTCAGACTACTACACCCTGCTGCGAACGGCACCTTCAAGTATAAGGTTAATTGCCGGGCAGGTATAAGAATGGGATCTAAGTAGATACTGACATTGCGCCCAAGAAAATATAGTGTAACTATGGGCAGTACATATAAGGCATGTCAATGTCGTGTACATACATTTATATGAGCAGTTATATTAGTGAGACACACTTATTAAACTACTACACCCTGCTGCGTACGGCACCTTATTATATAAGGCTTAATGCCGTGCAGGTATATTGATGGGATCTAAGTAGTTATTAATAATGTATCTCAAAATATATACATACGTCTGTTAGTAAGCAAGTAGCAAACAGTATAAGCGTAAGCATAGAAAATAGCTCAGCAGGAATGAGTAACGGACAGATAGTAGCATATATTTCTGTTAGTTGCTAGGCAGTCTCGTGCAAGCAGTCTTAAATACATGAGGATGAAAAGTTCATGATAGGAATGGTAAGCATAAATGCAAAGTAGAAGACTGCATAGTAGTTTTGCATAGTGATGGTGTTATTTAGAGACTTGCAGTTTTACCCTTACAACCGGGTAGCGATATCCAGATCATATAAAGACGTGCCTATTTATCAGGCAAGAGTTATAATAGCATACGACCTGTTTCCTGCACATTCCTGCACATTCCAAGGACTAGTAGATGGTAAAAAGTCCTTTTTGGATCCCCACAGTCATCTTACAGGAAATCCTTCGTTAGCGTTTAGTTTGCAAAGCGTCTATGTTCAGTGGCGTTCACACAGACCACATGTTCCGTGTCGGCTTGTCCAATGCCGACGCGCGTTTCACCCGCTGGGTGTGTCGGGCTTCGTCAGGGCGTAATCAAAGAAATAGCAGACGTATATGGCTTTGCCATTGCTTTTTGGTAATTAGAAGGCTACTTATTGCAGCTGCGCACCACACTTCTATTTTTCCCGGCAGTGAAGTGGTTAATTAGGCAGCTTAAAAGGTTAATTTTAGTTTTAGTGTAGAGATTAGCCTCCCACCTGACACATCCCACCCCCTGATCCCTCACTGACCCCCTCCCCCACTGATAACCCCCATCTGAGGTACTGGCAGACAGTCTGCCAGTATGAAAATATATGGCTTTTTTTAAAAATTATTATTATATTTTATGCAGTGTAGGATTCCCCCCCCCAAACAGCTCTCTGAACCTCCCCCCTCTAACTTTTAGGTGCCACCTTAGCTACTGGCAGTTGTCTGCCAGTACCTATAAACTGCTTTATTTAAAAAAAATATATTTTTTATTTATACCATATTTCTGCAGCGTAGTGTCCCCCCCCCCAACCCGCAATCTTTAGTTAGGGGGATTCCCACACCCCAGATCCCCTTTTCTGTAGCGTAGCTGCCCCATCCCTCCCTGTGCCTTTATTTAATCTTTTCCGTAGTGTAGGGCCTCTCCCACTCCCTCTCTCTCCCTCCCATGCTTGACTGCCCACCTGCCTTCCGCCCACACCAACACCAGCAGAAGATTGTTAGACAGTGACACACAGTGTCACCGCCTGTAGCGATTGGGCATCTGCCCTTATATGGAGGCGGAGCACCGATCGCGCTTTGGCTCCATTTGCGGCAGATGCTTGAAGCTTCAGGAGATCCAGATCTTGACTGTAACTTAACAGCCGCGAGTGCTGGAGCATCCTGAAGTGACGTGTATATATACGTGGTGCAGTAAGATAGCCAAAGCACTGCACAACGTGTATGTAAAATATATATATATATATATATAGTCAAAGAAGTGAAAAGTTCACACAGCAGCTAAACGATAAAGCAAAACACTCTAAATTTGACTCCTCTGGCTCCTGCTAGTTCCACTAAGTCCCATAAATGCTGGTAGAAAACCACTGATAGCCTTGCTCAGACCTTAGCCATCGTCACCGGTGTCTTATAAAGATTATGCGGTATCAGAATGGGTCTTTGCAGGACAACCCGTGCCCAACACAGCCTTAGCTGCGCCCACTCACCGCTACCTTCGTGTCTCCAAGGACTCGATTACACCGGGATTACTTGTCCATCCGTTCCGTCAGTGGTAATCCACAAGACGCTTGGAGGCGCGTCCGCCCACGTGGTATCCAGCAGCCAATCAGCGCCCGTCTCGAACACAACCGGGCGATTACAAACCAGAGTAGAAAGTTCTTTAGCGGGGCACAGAGTTTAGAGTGTGCGAGCTTCCCTTCGCTCACGGAAGTCCTGGAAATGTGTAAGCTTGAAATAATGAAAGTATTTTAAAAAGAAAACAGGCTTACGTGTGTTTTCTTTTTAAGTGCTTATGGTGCTTCCATGTCATTTTACCACAAGTGGATTGTAATAAAGGATTTCAAGATTTTACTTCTGGATACTTTCATTATTTCAAATATATATATATATATATATATATATATATATATATATATATATATATATATATATATATATATATATATGCAGCCAAAAGAAAATGCACTCTCAGGACTTTCATAAACAAGTTACTTTTATTTCTGTAACGTTTTCGGAGGTCTTGCCTCCTTCATCAGCATGATGGAGGCAAGACCTCCGAAAACGTTACAGAAATAAAAGTAACTTGTTTATGAAAGTCCTGAGAGTGCATTTTCTTTTGGCTGCATATCTTCTACAAATTTGCACCCAGGCAGTTTTCCTTTGTGGGCGAGTTCTGGTGTTTTGGATATATATATATATATATATATATATATATATATATATATATATATATATATATCAGGCAGGCCAGCACTCACAGTTAACATTTCATCCACCCAGGGTGCTTCCATGGTATTGATAGTAATAAAGAATGGGGATGCACTCGCCAGGATTTCCAAGGTTACCTTTAATGTAACGTTTTGGGGTGTTACCCCCTTCGTCAGACAATGCAAAATAACAATACGTTATACATATCGTGTTATATGGATACGGTATTGTTATTTTGTATTGTCTGACGAAGGGGGTAACACCCCGAAACGTTACATTAAAGGTAACTTTGAAAATCCTGGCGAGTGCATCCCCATTCTTTACTACTGTATGTATGTATGTATATGTATGTTTGATTGGGTTAAGGGTTTAAATGGACATAAAACCCACCATATTTTTTTTTTCTTATTATTTTTCATGATTCATATAGAACATGTGATTTTTAAACAACTTAACAATTTACTTATTTTATCCAATTTTCTTCATTTTCTTGGTATCCTTTTTAGTAGCGAGCAGCTATGCACTACTGGGAGCTATCTGAAGACATCTGGTGAACCAATGAAAAGAGGCATTTTTGTGCAGCCGCCTATCAGCAGCTAGCTCCCAGTAATGCATTGCTGCTCCTGAGCCTACCTAGATATGCTTTTCAACAAAGGATGCCAAGAAAATGAAGACATTTATATAATAGAAGCAAATTTGAAATTTGTTTAATATCACACATTCTGTATGAATCATGAAAGAAAAATGTTGGGTTTGATGTCCCTTTAAGTTTACTGTACATGCACATAAACTACTGGAGTGCCCAACTAAAGGGATAGTCTTTCTCCTTGTTTTCAAATTGACTTATTGTACCAGGATCAGAGTTTTAAATGTATGGGAAATTGGTCCTTTTTGTATTTGAAATAGCTGGGTGGGATTTTCCCTTTTAAAGCACCACTTGTTCTTAAAGGTAAGGTAAAGTTGAGCACACTACTTAACGCTATGTTTACTATTTTTAAAAAATAACATAAGTTTCATTCATCATTCGAGAATATTTCACATAATTACATATTTTTCTAACGTTGAACTATTGTTCCGACACCAATCTTTGTCCGCCCGACATTTTGGGAACTTTGATTGACAGTCGCTACCGATATTATAGACCAATCCGCTGTTTCCCCTTCAGGGGTTTAGCACATCCATTCCGACATCACTCGATGACTGAGCGCATGCGTCGGACTAAACCTACTTCCACCCGTGCTCGTTCGTGAGTCGCGCATGCTCAGTGTAAGTTCTGTAGCGATTGCTTTATTATCTTTCTGCCTGCGATCGACGGAACTCTTAGGCTCAATGAATCATTTGTTACAATCTCAACAATGTACCTGGCAGTGGGGGAAGTGGTGCATGCGCATAAGATCTATAGAGTCTGTGAACGCGCATTGAGCTGACGTAAGCAGAGGGGTGAGACCGCTTGCTGAAATAAAATATAGAAACACGGAAGTGGCATGGGGGAGGAGAATTGAATACAACGTTAGGAATTATAAACTTTGGATTTCAGGTAAACAACATAATATAACAAAAAACAAAGTTAGCGACTAGCTTATGGTTAATTAGTACTTTGATTATATGGATTCAATAGCCCTAAACTTTACCTTACCTTTAAGAAAATGCCTGTTCATATAGAATAGCAGACCTCCTTATCTTTTATGTTTCTCTATCCACAAAGGCCAAAACTTAGGTACTGAATTTGTCATTATGAGTCATTGATTCAGTAGGCAAGGGCAGTTATTTTAATTGCAAGAATAAGCCTAAAACAGTAAATTCCAGTACTTATAATAATATGCAGCTGTTGTAACTTGATTGTAAACTCATAACATACAGTACAGTGTCCCTTTAAATTCTGCACATGACAGCCCTATAACAGGTGATAGTGCATGATTCTTTCATAAATCATTGACAAAATGTGTTAATAGATTTCACTTTTTTAAAGCAAAACCTAAAATGCTTTTCTAGTTTCTAGAGCATTTATGATTGTGCTGTTTGCAATTTCCTTTTAATGTATTTTTTGTAAAACGTTCTAATTGTCTCTGATTTTTTTCTTGTCGGTGGGAAAGCAGCACATCAGTTTCTGTCCCTCAGGCTAATAGATGTTTAGTTGTTAGTTTTTGACACGATTCAGTGATAAATCTAAATCGTACAATCCCTGCTGTGGTTAGAGATGTGCTTGAGAAGATATTGCGGCACATGTGGTGTTGTGCTCTTTAGGCGGTAGTGCTTCTGTAACATACCTGCTAAATAAGTATATTTAAATATCCCTGGTTAGTTTAGATTTCATTCATTTCACTTAGTTGTAACACAGAAATATAATAATATTTACTCGGTATCACAATAAACCTAAATTAAACCATACTTTATTTTCGTCTCAGATGTTCCAGCATTGCCAGTATATCAGTTACCTGCTGCAGAGCCCAAGGCTGAAATAAACACAAGCCCTAGCCAGCTGGAAAATGAAGAACAAGTGGATAACTACAAAAATGAAATGAAAATAGGTAATTTACAACATGTATTTCAGTATCTTATATATAGAGATATTATTTATATACAGTATAATAAGTTTAGAATTCCAAATAAACTATAAAGGTTTATTCAATGGGGAATGTGATAATAATAGCATAATATGACCATCAGCGTATCTCAGGGCTTACGCGTTTCGGCAGAGTGTGCCTTAATAATAGACAATGAGTTTGTTATATAAAATGGAACTGCTGAATTCTAGGAATGTCAATATTGCATAATACATGAGTCAGAACAACTTTCCAATTTATTTCTATTATTGATTTTGCTCCATTTCCTTGGTATCCTTCATTAAAGGAGCAGCACTGCACTACTGGAAGCTAACTGAACACACCTGTAAGCCAATGAGAAGAGACATAAGTGTGCAGCCACCAATCAGCAGCTTGCTCCCATCTCTTGGGCCGAACCTATGTATTCTTTTCAATAAAAGTAAACCAAGAGAGAAAAGCAAATTATATAATAGAATTCAATTGAAAAGATGTTTAAAATTGCTGCTTTTTCTGAATCTCAAAAAAAAACATTTTGGGTTTCATGTTCTTTTTTTAAATATGCAGTAATATTCAGAAACTTTTTTTTTTTTTTTTAACTCGTTAATAGAACTGCCACTCTTGTCATTTTATTATAAATCTCCTCCATGCCACCATAGGCTAAAACACTACATCAGGTCTGCCCAAGAACTACACCTGTGCTGCTAAGGGGTTTTGTGTGGCATCACTGAGCAGAAAACAGATATCTGTAATTCATCAAAAAAGCAGCTCCACTTTCTCATTAGGTAATTAGGTAATTAATTCCCGAATGAAAGCCCTGTTTTTAAAAATGCTATTAAAAACAGGGGCACTTACATTCATGAAAGTTTCATAAAGTCATAAATATTGTACTTCTTTTTTTTCTGTAGTGTAGGGTACCTCCTCCCCACTCTGGCGTATATTTATTTCATGTAATTGGCAAGAGTCCATGAGCTAGTGACGTATGGGATATACAATCCTACCAGGAGGGGCAAAGTTTCCCAAACCTCAAAATGCCTATAAATACGCCCCTCACCACACGCACAATTCAGTTTTTACAAACTTTGCCTCCTATGGAGGTGGTGAAGTAAGTTTGTGCTTGATTTTCTATGATTCTTCTATGATAAGCACTTCTAAGCATTCTGATGCCCAATTCCTCTCAGAGTACAGTGTTTGTCAGAGGGATATGAAGAGAGTATCGCCTATTGATTTTATGGTTTTCCTCGCGGGAAATCTTTTCAAAGGTTCTGTTATCAGTCATAGGGATTCATCTCTTACCTCCCTTTTCAGATCGACGATATACTCTCATATTCTATTACCTCTACTGATACTGTTTCAGTACTGGTTTGGCTATCTGCTATATGTGGATGGGTGTCTTTCGGTAAGTATGTATCGTTATTTTAAGACACTCTCAGCTATGGTTTAGCACTTTATGTATTAATGTAAAGTTCTAAATACATGTATTTTACTTATATTTGCCATGAGTCAGGACTATGTGTATTTCCCTTTGCAGTCTATCAGTTTTAGTATGGGAATCATGTTTTAGGAAGTTATTTTCTTACCTGGGGTATAGTCTCTTTTTTTCAAATTGACTTGTTTTTCTTTAATTTTGTGGGCAAAATTAGGCTTGCGAGGTCGCAAAATGCTGTTATTGCGTCATTCTTGGCGCGAGAATTTTTTAGCACGAATGTGCGCCTATGATGACACAAGTTCGTCATTTCCCGCATCTTAGTTGATGCCAGGTTGTTTGTCACAAAGTTGCATCTGTTATGGCGCGAGTTGCGTAATTTCCGGATGTTTGTTGGCTCCAAAAATTTTCTACTTGATTTTGCGTTGTGCGTCATGCTTGGCGCCAAAAAAATGGTTTTATTTTTTACCCCACCTCCTATATGCTTCTTGCCTTCTTTATGCTCAAGAGGGCTATGCTCTTTGCTTTTTTGCTTATTTTAGCATTTGCATTTTTTCCTATTCCTGAAACTGCTATATGAGGAAATTTAATATTTTGTTTTAAATGTTATTTTTTTCTTTTACATTTTGCAAGATGTCTCAATCTGATCCTGTCTCAAAAGCTACTTTAGGAACCATGCTGCCTGAACACAGTTCTACCAAAGCTAAGTGTATCTGTTGTAAATTAGCTGAGATTATATCTCCAGCTGTAGTATGTAACAGTTGTCATGATAAGCTTTTGCATGCCGAAAATATTTCTATCAGTACTAGTACAGTATCTGTTGTTTCTTCAACATCTAATGTACATGATATCCCTGTTGATATGACAAATTATATTGCTGATGCAATACAGAAGGCTATGTCCTCTATTCTGCCTTCTAATAAATGTAAAAGGTCTTTTAAATCTTCTCATAAAACTGATGAATTTTGTAATGACCGACAACATACTGAAATATCCTCCTCTGATGAGGATCTCTCTGGTTCAGAAGATCCTACCTCAGACATTGACATTGATAAATCTACTTATCTTTTTAAGATTGAGTATATTAGTTCTTTGTTGAAAGAAGTGTTGGTTACTTTGGATATTGAGGATTCTGGTCCTCTTGATAACACAACCAGTAAACGTTTAAATTCTGTTTATAAACCTCCTGTGATTACTCCTGAGGCTTTCCCTGTTCCTGATGCTTCTTCTGATGTGATTGCTAAGGAATAGACTAAGCCTGGTGCTTCTTTTATTCCTTCTTCTAGGTTTAAAAGGTTGTACCCTTTGCCAGTGGCTAAATTAGAGTTTTGGGAAAAAGTCCCTAAGGTTGATGGGGCTATTTCTACTCTTGCCAAGCGTACTACTATTCCTATGGAAGATAGTACTTCTTTTAAGGATCCTTTAGATGGGAAACTTGAATCTTATCTAAGGAAAGCTTATTTACATTCTGGCTATATTCTCAGGCCTGACATTTGTATGGCTGATGTTGCGGCTGCATCAACGTTTTGGTTGGATAGCTTAGCACAACAGGAAACAGATCCTGATCTGTCAAGCATTGTTCGTTTGCTTCAACATGCTAATCATTTTATCTGTGATGCTATTTTTGATATCATCAAGATTGATGTTAAATCTATGTCTTTTTAGCTATTTTAGCTAAAAGAGCTTTATGGCTAAAAATCATGAAAAGCTGACATGGTATCTAAATATAGATTACAATCTCTATATTTCCAGGGTAATAATTGATTTGGTTCCCAGTTTGATTCTATTATTTCCACTATCACTGTCGGGAAGGGATTTTTTTTGCCTCAAGATAAAACATCTAAGGGTAAATCTAAAGCTTCTAATAATTTTCATTCCTTTCCTCAGAATAGAGAACAGAAAATCACTCCTTCCCCTAAAGACTCTGGTTCCAATTGGAAGCCATCTTCAAGTTGGAATACATCCAAGCCTTTTTAAGAAACCAGAGCCAGCCCCCAAGTCTGCATGAAGGTGCCGCCCTCAATCCAGTTCAACTGGTGGGGGCAGATTAAAATTATTTCAAGACATTTGGGCAGATTCTGTTCAAAATCAGTGGATTCAGAGCATTGTCTCTCAAGGGTATCGAAAAGGTTTCAGAGTAAGACCTCCTGTGAGAAGATTCTTTCTCTCTCACGTTGCAACAAATCCTGTGAAAGCTCAGGCTTTTCTGAAGTGTGTTTCAGATCTATAGCTTTCAGGGGTAATTATACCAGTTCTGCTTCAGGAACAGGGTCTGGGGTTTTATTCAAATCTATTCATTGTTCCAAAGAAAGAAAATTATTCAGACCAGTTCTGGATCTCAAGTTTTTTTAATCGTTTTGTAAGAGTCCCAACTTTCAAGATGGTGACTATAAGGACTATTCTGCCTTTTGTTCAGCCAGGTCATTACATGTCCACAATAGACTTACAGGATGCATATCTTCACATTCTGATTCATCCAGACCACTATCGGTTTCTGAGATTCTCTTTTCTAGACAAGCATTACCAATTTGTCGCTCTTCCATTTGGCCTATCGACAGCTCCAAGAATCTTTTCAAAGGTTCTCGTGCCCTTCTATCTGTAATCAGAGAGCAGGGTTTTATGGTGTTTCCTTATTTGGACGATATCTTGCTACTAGCTCAGTCTTTACATTTAGCAGAATCTCACACAAATTAACTAGTGTTGTTTCTTCAAAGACATGGTTGGAGGATCAATTTACCAAAGAGTTCCTTGATTCCTTAGACAAGGGTCACCTTTTTTAGGTTTCCAGATAGATTCAGTGTCCATGACTCTGTCTTTAACAGACAAGAGATGAATGAAATTGGTTTCAGCCTGTCTAAACCTTAAGTCTCGATCATTCCCTTCAGTGGCTATGTGCATGGAAGTTTTAGGTCTCATGACTGCAGCATCGGACGCGATCCTCTTTGCTCGTTTTGATTTGAGACCTCTGCAGCTTTGTTTGCTGAATCAATGGTGCAGGGATTATACTCGGATATCACAATTGATATTCTTAAATCCCAATACTCAACTCTCTGACTTGTTTACCTAAAGAAGATAGAGAGGCGCCACATGGTGTAGTATAGACAGATAAGCCCTGCAGGAGAGGGATTGCCCTGAACCCTTAGCAATGGAAACTCACAGAGGGAGCGGCACAACCGGAGTGCCAGGCAAAACAGCACGGGACACTTGGAGTCGCCCGTAAGACTCACGGCATCAACTGGAACATGTAGACGTTGGGTCAGGTGACCAGCAGCAACCAATTCAGGAGCGCCAACCATCCAAGAGCTGATGCCAGATAGGCTTGAAGATGCAAACAGAGAGAGCTGAGCGTGACCCACACGGGGAACGCTACAGCCAGCAGTTACACGGGTGCAGTTGGCCAAAAACGGGTGATATAACTCTTAGAGGTGTAAGTGGACAAGCAGGTGGATTTAAAAAGTGTATATTTATTAAAATTCACAGAATAATAGCAACGCGTTTCTCAGCAAAACATGCTGTTTCATCAGCCTGATGAAACAGCATGTTTTGCTGAGAAACGCATTGCTATTATTCTGTGTATTTTAATAAATATACACTTTTTAAATCCACCTGCTTGTCCACTTACTCTCACCTCCTAAGTGTTATATCACCCGTTTTGGGCCAACTGTGCCCGTGTAACTGCTGGCTGTAGCGTTCCCCGTGCGGGTCATACTCAGCTCTCTCTGCATCTTCAAGCCTATCTGGCGTCAGCTGTTGGACGGTTGGCGCTCCTGGATTGGTTGCTGCTGGTCATCTGACCCAACGTCTACACGTTCCAGTGGATGTCGTGAGTCTTACGGGCGACTCCAAGTGTCCCGTGCTGTTGTGCCGCTCCCTCTGTGAGTTTCCATTTCCTGGTTCAAGAGTGCGGCCGTTACAGTTTCTTTACCATCCGGTGCACGAGCGCACCTCCCTGGGACTTTGGCGTCCTGTTTCTACATCCAATCTCTCTGACTTGGTGGTTAGACCATCATTGTATTGTTCAAGGGGCCTCTTTTGTTTGTCCTTCCTGGACTCTAGTTTCTACGGATGCAATTCTTTCTGGGGAGCTGTCTGTGGGTCTCTGACAGCACAAGGGGTTTGGAATTCTGAAGAGGTGAGGTTACCAATCAATATTTTAGAACTTTGGGCTATTTTCAGGGCTCTTCAGTCTTGGCCTCTGTTAAAGAGAGAACCATTCATTTGTTTTCAGATTGACAATATCACAACTGTGGCATATGTCAATCATCATGGTTGGACTCGCAGTCCTTTAGCTATGAAAGAAGTATCTCAGATACTTTCTTGGGCGGAATCCAACTCCTGTCTAATTTCTGCGATGCATATCCTAGGTGTAGACAATTGGGAAGCGGATTATCTCAGCCGTCAGATTTTACATCCGGGGGAGTGGTCTCTCCATCCAGATGTATTTTGTCAGATTGTACAGATGTGGGGTCTTCCAGAAATAGATCTGATGGCTTCCCATCTAAACAAGAAACTTCCCAGGTACCTTTCCAGGTCCAGGGATCCTCAGGCAGAGATGGTGGATGCGTTATCAGTTCCTTGGTTTTACCAACCTGCTTATATTTTTCCGCCTCTAGTTCTTCTTCCAAAGGTGATCTCCAAGATCATAATGGAACAGTCGCATTTGTGTTTCTGATAGCACCAGCATGGCCTCACAGATTTTGGTTTGCGGATATTGTCCGGATATCAAGTTGCCAACGTTGGCCACTTTCTTTAAGACCAGACCTTTTGTCTCGAGGGCCGTTTTTCCATCAGGATCTCAATTCGCCAAATTTAGTGCTTAGTCATAGAGGTTTCTCTGACTCAGTGATTAACCCCTTAACGACGCATGTCGTACAGGGTACGTCGCACACAACCTGGTCTTAAAAGACCAGCGACGTACCCTGTACGACATTAGTGGTTTAAAGCGGCTGGAAGCGATCCTGCTCGCTTCCAGCCGCTTTCCGGTTATTGCAGGATGCCTCGATATCGAGGCATCCTGCATTAACACCCCTTGGCCATCCGATGCAGAGAGAGCCACTCTGTGGCCCTCTCTGCACCGGACATCGATGGCCGGTATCGTTGGTGGGTGGGAGCCATCTTGGGATGCGGGTGGGCGGCCATCGATGGGCCGGGTAATATAGAGGGGGCGGGGCCGATGGGGGCGCGCGCACGGTGGGCAGTGGGCGGGCGCGTGCACGGGGCGGGAGTGGGTGGGAACCGCTACACTACAGAAAAGTTTTGGTTTTATAAGTGGGAGAAAGGGGTATTTTAATGTTTATAAAAAAACAATCGAAGGTATCTAGGACGGGGTGGGAGGTTGGTCTTTGGGGAGGGGGGGGAGCTACAGTACAGAAAATGGGGAAAATTAAAAAAAAAAAAAAAAAAAAAAAATTATTCTAAACTGGGTACTGGCAGACAGTACCCAAGATGGTGCCCATTAAGGCAGAGGGGGAGGGTTAGAGAGCTGTTTGGTGGGGGATCAGTCAGGTTGGGGGCTGGGGGGGGGGGAGTCCTACACATCAGCATATGTAAATATGCTATTAAAAAAAAAAAAAAGCCTAAATATACCTTTTTTATTTTAGTACTGGCAGAGTTGCTTCCAGTACTTAAGATGGCGGGGACAATTGTTCGGTGGGAAGAGAGCTGTTTGGGAGGGATCAGGGGGTCTGATGTTTCAGGTGGGAGGCTGAGCTCTATACTAAAGCTAAAATTAACCCTGCAAGCTCCCTACAAGCTACCTAATTAACCCCTTCACTGCTAGCCATAATACACGTGTGATGCGCAGCGGCATTTAGCGTCCTTCTAAGTACCAAAAAGCAACGCTAAAGTCATATATGTCTGCTATTTCTGAACAAAGGGGATCCCAGAGAAGCATTTACAACCATTTTTGCCATAATTGCACAAGCTGTTTGTAAATTATTTCAGTGAGAAACCTAAAATTGTGAAAAATTTTACGTTTTTTTTTAATTTGATCGCATTTGGCGGTGAAATGGTGGCATGAAATATACCAAAATGGGCCTAGATCAATACTTGGGGTTGTCTACTACACTACACTAAAGCTAAAATTACCCCAAAAAGCTCCCTACATGCTCCCTAATTAACCCCTTCACTGCTGGGCATAATACATGTGTGGTGCACAGTGGCATTTAGCGGCCTTCTAATTACCAAAAAGCAACGCCAAAGCCATATATGTCTGCTATTTCTGAACAAAGGGGATCCCAGAGAAAAATTTACAACCATTTATGCCATAATTGCACAAGCTGTTTGTAAATAATTTCAGTGAGAAACCGAAAGTTTGTGAAAAAATTTATGAAAAAGTGAACTATTTTTTGTATTTGACCGCATTTGGCGGTGAAATGGTGGCATGAAATATACCAAAACTGGCCTAGATCAATACTTTGGGATGTCTGCTAAAAAAATATATACATGTCAATGGATATTCAGGGATTCCTGAAAGATATTAGTGTTCTAATGTAACTAGCGCTAATTTTGAAAAAAAATGGTTTGGAAATAGCAAAGTGCTACTTGTATTTATGGCCCTATAATTTGCAAAAAAAAGCAAAGAACATGTAAACCTTGGGTAATTCTAAACTCAGTACAAAATTTAGAAACTATTTAGCATGAGTGTTTTTTGGTGGTTGTAGATGTGTAACAGATTTCTTTCATGTAATTAGCAAGAGTCCATGAGCTAGTGACGTATGGGATATACATTCCTACCAGGAGGGGCAAAGTTTCCCAAACCTCAAAATGCCTATAAATACACCCCTCACCACA
This sequence comes from Bombina bombina, assembly GCF_027579735.1. Classification (NCBI taxonomy): domain Eukaryota; kingdom Metazoa; phylum Chordata; class Amphibia; order Anura; family Bombinatoridae; genus Bombina; species Bombina bombina. The sequence continues at coordinate 204,529,408 of NC_069508.1, forward strand.
CCCACAATTCAGTTTTTCAAACTTTGCCTCCGATGGAGGTGGTGAAGTAAGTTTGTGCTAGATTCTACGTTGATATGCGCTCCGCAGCAAGTTGGAGCCCGGTTTTCCTCTCAGCGTGCAGTGAATGTCAGAGGGATGTGAGGAGAGTATTGCCTATTTGAATGCAGTGATCTCCTTCTACGGGGTCTATTTCATAGGTTCTCTGTTATCGGTCGTAGAGATTCATCTCTTACCTCCCTTTTCAGATCGACGATATACTCTTATATATACCATTACCTCTGCTGATTCTCGTTTCAGTACTGGTTTGGCTTTCTACAAACATGTAGATGAGTGTCCTGGGGTAAGTAAATCTTATTTTCTGTGACACTCTAAGCTATGGTTGGGCACTTTGTTTATAAAGTTCTAAATATATGTATTCAAACATTTATTTGCCTTGACTCAGAATGTTCAACTTTCCTTATTTTCAGACAGTCAGTTTCATATTTGGGATAATGCATTTGATTTAATCATTTTTTCTTACCTTCAAAAATTTGACTCTTCCCTGTGGGCTGTTAGGCTCGCGGGGGCTGAAAATGCTTCATTTTATTGCGTCATTCTTGGCGCGGACTTTTTTGGCGCAAAAATTCTTTTTCCGTTTCCGGCGTCATACGTGTCGCCGGAAGTTGCGTCATTTTTTGACGTTATTTTGCGCCAAAAATGTCGGCGTTCCGGATGTGGCGTCATTTTTGGCGCCAAAAGCATTTAGGCGCCAAATAATGTGGGCGTCTTATTTGGCGCGAAAAAATATGGGCGTCGCTTTTGTCTCCACATTATTTAAGTCTCATTTTCATTGCTTCTGGTTGCTAGAAGCTTGTTCTTTGGCATTTTTTCCCATTCCTGAAACTGTCATTTAAGGAATTTGATCAATTTTGCTTTATATATATGTTGTTTTTTCTCTTACATATTGCAAGATGTCTCACGTTGCATCTGAGTCAGAAGATACTACAGGAAAATCGCTGTCTAGTGCTGGATCTACCAAAGCTAAGTGTATCTGCTGTAAACTTTTGGTAGCTATTCCTCCAGCTGTTGTTTGTATTGATTGTCATGACAAACTTGTTAAAGCAGATAATATTTCCTTTAGTAAAGTACCATTGCCTGTTGCAGTTCCTTCAACATCTAAGGTGCAGAATGTTCCTGATAACATAAGAGATTTTGTTTCTGAATCCATAAAGAAGGCTATGTCTGTTATTTCTCCTTCTAGTAAACGTAAAAAATCTTTTAAAACTTCTCTCCCTACAGATGAATTTTTAAATGAACATCATCATTCTGATTCTGATGACTCTTCTGGTTCAGAGGATTCTGTTTCAGAGGTTGATGCTGATAAATCTTCATATTTATTTAAAATGGAATTTATTCGTTCTTTTCTTAAAGAAGTACTAATTGCTTTAGAAATAGAGGATTCTGGTCCTCTTGATACTAATTCTAAACGTTTGGATAAGGTATTTAAAGCTCCTGTGGTTATTCCAGAAGTTTTTCCTGTTCCTAATGCTATTTCTGCAGTAATTTCCAAAGAATGGGATAAATTGGGTAATTCATTTACTCCTTCTAAACGTTTTAAGCAATTATATCCTGTGCCGTCTGACAGATTAGAATTTTGGGACAAGATCCCTAAAGTTGATGGGGCTATTTCTACCCTTGCTAAACGTACTACTATTCCTACGTCAGATGGTACTTCGTTTAAGGATCCTTTAGATAGGAAAATTGAATCCTTTCTAAGAAAAGCTTATCTGTGTTCAGGTAATCTTCTTAGACCTGCTATATCTTTGGCTGATGTTGCTGCAGCTTCATCTTTTTGGTTGGAAACTTTAGCGCAACAAGTAACACATCATGATTCTCATGATATTATTATTCTTCTACAGCATGCTAATAATTTTATCTGTGATGCCATTTTTGATATTATCAGAGTTGATGTCAGGTTTATGTCTCTAGCTATTTTAGCTAGAAGAGCTTTATGGCTTAAAACTTGGAATGCTGATATGGCTTCTAAATCAACTTTACTTTCTATTTCTTTCCAGGGTAACAAATTATTTGGTTCTCAGTTGGATTCCATTATTTCAACTGTTACTGGTGGGAAAGGAACTTTTTTACCACAGGATAAAAAATCTAAAGGTAAAAACAGGGCTAATAATCGTTTTCGTTCCTTTCGTTTCAACAAAGAACAAAAGCCTGATCCTTCATCCTCAGGAGCAGTTTCAGTTTGGAAACCATCTCCAGTCTGGAATAAATCCAAGCCAGCTAGAAAGGCAACGCCTGCTTCTAAGTCCACATGAAGGTGCGGCCCTCATTCCAGCTCAGCTGGTAGGGGGCAGGTTACTTTTTTTCAAGGAAATTTGGATCAATTCTGCTCACAATCTTTGGATTCAGAACATTGTTTCAGAAGGGTACAGAATTGGTTTCAAGATGAGACCTCCTGCAAAGAGATTTTTTCTTTCCCGTGTCCCAGTAAATCCAGTAAAAGCTCAAGCATTTCTGAAATGTGTTTCAGATCTAGAGTTGACTGGAGTAATTATGCCAGTTCCAGTTCCGGAACAGGGGATGGGGTTTTATTCAAATCTTTTCATTGTACCAAAGAAGGAGAATTCCTTCAGACCAGTTCTGGATCTAAAAATATTGAATCGTTATGTAAGGATACCAACGTTCAAGATGGTAACTGTAAGGACTATCTTGCCTTTTGTTCAGCAAGGGCATTATATGTCCACAATAGATTTACAGGATGCATATCTGCATATTCCGATTCATCCAGATCATTATCAGTTCCTGAGATTCTCTTTTCTGGACAAGCATTACCAGTTTGTGGCTCTGCCGTTTGGCCTAGCTACAGCTCCAAGAATTTTTACAAAGGTTCTCGGTGCCCTTCTGTCTGTAATCAGAGAACAGGGTATTGTGGTATTTCCTTATTTGGACGATATCTTGGTACTTGCTCAGTCTTTACATTTAGCAGAATCTCATACGAATCGACTTGTGTTGTTTCTTCAAGATCATGGTTGGAGGATCAATTTACCAAAAAGTTCATTGATTCCTCAGACAAGGGTAACCTTTCTGGGTTTCCAGATGGATTCAGTGTCCATGACTCTGTCTTTAACAGACAAGAGACGTCTAAAATTGATTGCAGCTTGTCGAAACCTTCAGTCACAATCATTCCCTTCGGTAGCCTTATGCATGGAAATTCTAGGTCTTATGACTGCTGCATCGGACGCGATCCCCTTTGCTCGTTTTCACATGCGACCTCTTCAGCTCTGTATGCTGAATCAATGGTGCAAGGATTACACGAAGATATCTCAATTAATATCTTTAAAACCGATTGTTCGACACTCTCTAACATGGTGGACAGATCACCATCGTTTAATTCAGGGGGCTTCTTTTGTGCTTCCGACCTGGACTGTAATTTCAACAGATGCAAGTCTCACAGGTTGGGGAGCTGTGTGGGGATCTCTGACGGCACAAGGAGTTTGGGAATCTCAGGAGGTGAGATTACCGATCAATATTTTGGAACTCCGTGCAATTTTCAGAGCTCTTCAGTTTTGGCCTCTTCTGAAGAGAGAATCGTTCATTTGTTTTCAGACAGACAATGTCACAACTGTGGCATACATCAATCATCAAGGAGGGACTCACAGTCCTCTGGCTATGAAAGAAGTATCTCGAATTTTGGTTTGGGCGGAATCCAGCTCCTGTCTAATCTCTGCGGTTCATATCCCAGGTATAGACAATTGGGAAGCGGATTATCTCAGTCGCCAAACGTTGCATCCGGGCGAATGGTCTCTTCACCCAGAGGTATTTCTTCAGATTGTTCAAATGTGGGAACTTCCAGAAATAGATCTGATGGCGTCCCATCTAAACAAGAAACTTCCCAGGTATCTGTCCAGATCCCGGGATCCTCAGGCGGAGGCAGTGGATGCATTATCACTTCCTTGGAAGTATCATCCTGCCTATATCTTTCCGCCTCTAGTTCTTCTTCCAAGAGTAATCTCCAAGATTCTGAAGGAATGCTCGTTTGTTCTGCTGGTAGCTCCGGCATGGCCTCACAGGTTTTGGTATGCGGATCTTGTCCGGATGGCCTCTTGCCAACCGTGGACTCTTCCGTTAAGACCAGACCTTCTGTCACAAGGTCCTTTTTTCCATCAGGATCTGAAATCCTTAATTTTAAAGGTATGGAGATTGAACGCTTGATTCTTGGTCAAAGAGGTTTCTCTGACTCTGTGATTAATACTATGTTACAGGCTCGTAAATCTGTATCTAGAGAGATATATTATAGAGTCTGGAAGACTTATATTTCTTGGTGTCTTTCTCATCATTTTTCTTGGCATTCTTTTAGAATACCGAGAATTTTACAGTTTCTTCAGGATGGTTTAGATAAGGGTTTGTCCGCAAGTTCTTTGAAAGGACAAATCTCTGCTCTTTCTGTTCTTTTTCACAGAAAGATTGCTATTCTTCCTGATATTCATTGTTTTGTACAAGCTTTGGTTCGTATAAAACCTGTCATTAAGTCAATTTCTCCTCCTTGGAGTTTGAATTTGGTTCTGGGAGCTCTTCAAGCTCCTCCGTTTGAACCTATGCATTCATTGGACATTAAATTACTTTCTTGGAAAGTTTTGTTCCTTTTGGCCATCTCTTCTGCCAGAAGAGTTTCTGAATTATCTGCTCTTTCTTGTGAGTCTCCTTTTCTGATTTTTCATCAGGATAAGGCGGTGTTGCGAACTTCTTTTGAATTTTTACCTAAAGTTGTGAATTCCAACAACATTAGTAGAGAAATTGTGGTTCCTTCATTATGTCCTAATCCTAAGAATTCTAAGGAGAAATCATTGCATTCTTTGGATGTTGTTAGAGCTTTGAAATATTATGTTGAAGCTACGAAATCTTTCCGTAAGACTTCTAGTCTATTTGTTATCTTTTCCAGTTCTAGAAAAGGCCAGAAAGCTTCTGCCATTTCTTTGGCATCTTGGTTGAAATCTTTAATTCATCTTGCCTATGTTGAGTCGGGTAAAACTCTGCCTCAGAGAATTACAGCTCATTCTACTAGGTCAGTTTCTACTTCCTGGGCGTTTAGGAATGAAGCTTCGGTTGACCAGATTTGCAAAGCAGCAACTTGGTCCTCTTTGCATACTTTTACTAAATTCTACCATTTTGATGTGTTTTCTTCTTCTGAAGCAGTTTTTGGTAGAAAAGTACTTCAGGCAGCGGTTTCAGTTTGAATCTTCTGCTTATGTTTTTCATTAAACTTTATTTTGGGTGTGGATTATTTTCAGCAGGAATTGGCTGTCTTTATTTTATCCCTCCCTCTCTAGTGACTCTTGCGTGGAAAGATCCACATCTTGGGTAGTCATTATCCCATACGTCACTAGCTCATGGACTCTTGCTAATTACATGAAAGAAAACATAATTTATGTAGAACTTACCTGATAAATTCATTTCTTTCATATTAGCAAGAGTCCATGAGGCCCGCCCTTTTTTTGTGGTGGTTATGATTTTGTATAAAGCACAATTATTCCAATTCCTTATTTTATATGCTTTCGCACTTTTTTATCACCCCACTTCTTGGCTATTCGTTAAACTGAATTGTGGGTGTGGTGAGGGGTGTATTTATAGGCATTTTGAGGTTTGGGAAACTTTGCCCCTCCTGGTAGGAATGTATATCCCATACGTCACTAGCTCATGGACTCTTGCTAATATGAAAGAAATGAATTTATCAGGTAAGTTCTTACATAAATTATGTTTTTGGGGGTCAAAGTTAGAAAAAGTGTGTGTTTTTCCATTTTTTTTTCTCATAGTTTATAATTTTTTATAGTAAATTATAAGATATGATGAAAATAATGGTATCTCTAGAAAGTCCATTTAATGGCGAGAAAAACGGTATATAATATGTGTGGGTACAATAAATGAGTAAGAGGAAAATTACAGCTAAACACAAACACCGCAAAAATGTAAAAATAGCCTTGGTCCCAAACGGACAGAAAATGGAAAAGTGCTGTGGTCATTAAGGGGTTAATACTATGCTACAGGCTCTTAAGTCTGTTTCAATGAAGATTTATTATCGGGTTTGGAAAACCTATATTTCATGGTGTTCTTCTCATAAAATCTCTTCTTTTAGAATTACTAGAATTCTACAGTTTATTCAGGATGGTTTGGATAAAGGTTTGTCTGCAAGTTCTTCTTTGAAGGGACAAATCTCTGCTCTTTCTGTTTTATTTCATAGAAAGATTACTAAGCTTCCTGATATTCACTGTTTTGTTCAGGCTTTGGTTCATATCAAGCCTGTTATTAAATCAATCTCTCCTCCTTGGAGTCTTAATTTGGTTTTGCAGGCTCCTCCTTTTGAGCCTATGCATTCTTTGGATATTAAACTACTTTCTTGGAAAGTGTTATTCCTTTTGGCTATCTCTTCAGCTAGAAGAGTTTCTGAATTATCTGCCCTCTCTTGTGAGTCTCCTTTTCTGGTTTTCCATCATAATAAAGCTGTTTTGCAGACTTCATTTAAATTTTTGCCTAAAGTTTTAAATTCTAACAACATTAGTAGGGAAATTGTTGTTCCTTCCTTGTGTCCTAATCCTAAGAATGTTCTTGAAAGATTTTTACATTCTTTGGATGTTGTAAGAGCTTTGAAATAATACTATGTTGAAGCTACTAAGGATTTCAGAAAGACGTCTAGTCTATTTATTGTTTTTTCTGGTTCCAGGAAAGTTCAGAAATCCTCTGCCATTTCTTTGGCATCTTGGTTAAAGCTTTTGATTCACAAAGCTTATTTGGATACGGGCAATCTCTGCCTCAGAGGATCACAGCTCATTCTACTAGATCAGTTGCCACTTCTTGGGCTTTTAAGAATGAAGCTTTGGTGGATCAGATTTGCAAAGCAGCAACTTGGTCTTCTTTGCATACATTTACAAAATTTTACCATTTTGATGTATTTGCTTCTTCTGAAACAGTTTTTGGTAGGAAAGTTCTTCAGGCAGCTGTCTCAGTCTGATTCTTCTGCTTATGAATTAAGTTTTTTTCTTGAGATTCATAAAAATTTTTTTTTTTTTTTGTTTGGATTTAATTTCTCAGCGGAAATATCTGTTTTTATTTTATCCCTCCCTCTCTAGTGACTCTTCTGTGGTCTTCCACATCTTGGGTATTTCTATCCCAAACGTCACTAGCTCATGGCCAATTACATGAAAGAAAACATAATTTATGTAAGAGCTTACCTGATAAATTCATTTCTTTCATATTGGCAAGAGTCCATGAGGCCCACCCTTTTTATGGTGGTTTTGATTTTTTGTATAAAAGCACAATTATATTCCAGTTCCTCCTTTTTATATGCTTCTTTACTCCTTTTTTGTTATCACCTCACTAATTGGCTATTCGTTAAAACTGAGTTGTGGGTGTGGTGGGAGGTGTATTTATAGGCATTTTGAGGTTTGGGAAACTTTGATCTTTTTGGTAGGAATGTATATCCCATACGTCACTAGCTCATGGACTCTTGCCAATATGAAAGAAATTAATTTATCAGGTAAGTTCTTACATAAATTATGTTTTTCCCATAGTGTAAGCACCCATCCCTCCCTCTCCTTTCAAAACAAATTTCCATAGTGTAGGGGACCCCACCCCTACCTCCTTCCATCACACCACTTTCACTCGGCACCACTGGAAGATAGTAACAGAGAGTGACACGGACACTGTCACTCTCTCTAACGATTGATGATCTGGCTTCATATGGTAAAGGAGCACAATCAGATACATTCTGCACCCAGGTTGCGGCTATTGCTGTCTAAGTTGACAGTGGGGACTGCAGCATGCGCCTCTGTGCTATTAGGTGCTATATTTGGTGCTATTAGGTGCTATTTCTGACACTTAGCACTTTTAAATGTATGTGACATGGCATTGGATCAGTGCTAAAGGGACATAATCTAACAAATTAGAGCATATCATTTTTGCATCATACTGTCCTTTTAACTTATAGTAAATGCTGTGTGTTTTTTTTTTTTTAAATGAATTTTAGTCTCTCCAATAACATGCATATATGAATCAGCTTTGGTTCATAACTTTTTGTTACACTATAGTTCTACACAGAAAATGTTGCCAGTCTGGTGTCATGAAGAAAACCGGTGGGGGCAGTATATGTTCTCTCATTTATTACTGTTACTTATGCTATCAAAAGCACACAGCATTTGTCTAATTTAACACAAATTTAAAAAAATATTTGCTAATTTTAGCTTAATATTAGCTTAAATTTTAGCCAGGTTGTCGGTAAAATCAGCCAAGTGGTGTGCCCATTAAATGGGTCCTTGGAGAACATTGTAGTTCTTAAGAAGTTTATCTTTATATGCTATATAACCCCTTACGCCATCTGGATGTAGGTAGTACGTAACACTGTACCTTACCCAGAATACTGTGTTGTGGTAGTACTTACGTCCAGCACAGGGGTGCATGGTGCGGTCCCTGCTGTCAGATTAGACATTGGGAGCCGCAACCAGGGGGCAGAAGGCACTGATTGTGCTCCCTTACCATAGGAAGCCAGAGTGCAGATAGTTACAGAGAGTGACACTGCCTGTGTCACTCTCTGTAAAGATCTGTCTTTTGGTTCCAATTTGGAGCAATGGGGGGGGGGGCCTACACTAAGGAAAATGGTTTTGAAGGGAGAGGGATGGGTCTCTACACTATAGAAAAATATCAGCTGAAGTGGGACCCTACTCTACAGATAGAAGTGATCATGGAGTGTGAGGGTCTCTGCACTGCATAAAAGAGATGTAATAAAAAGTAAATAAATAAATATATATATATATAAAACACGGAAGGGGACTGCACTCTCATACCGGACCGGGTACACATCCCATGAACCAGCAACATGTTCAGCCCTGGGTGCTCACTGGCACTCACAGGAGGCTGTGCTGTCCCCAGAGTCACAGGCAGTTAACCCCAGAGAGGTCTGGGTGCAAGAACCATAGGGAAAATTACAAAACAAATTAATACAACACACAGAGAAAGTCCAGCACTCACTTACAAGCTCTCAGCTAAGATTAAAAGCAAAAATGGAAGGGTTAGTTACCGCATTTGGCCAAATGGGACAAGCCCAGGTACCACGACAAGGTCCCTTCCAAAAACCTGGTACCTAGGCTTGTCCCATTTGACCAAATGCGGTAACTAACCCTTCCATTTTTGCTTTTAATCTTAGCTGAGAGCTTGAAATATATATATATATATATATATATATATATATATATATATATATATATATATATATATATATATATATATATATATATATATATATTCACTCAGTTGTTTAAGTCCCACCAAAGGTCATCCACCTGGGTGCAATATTGAAGTACAATAGAATATTAAGGATATGCACTCTCAGGGTTTGTGAAAAAGCAAGTCACGATTTATTGACGTTTCGGGTCATAATTAACCCCTTCTTCAGAACCACCGTTCGGAAGAGGGGGTTTATTGTGACCTTGAAACATCAATATATCTTGACTTGCTTTTTCACAAACCCTGAGAGAGTGCATATCCTTATTATTATTATTATTATTATTATTATTATTATTATTAATAATAAAATATATATATATATATATCTATCCATAACCTGTCAGTGTTACTGAGGTCTTGACCTGAGATTTTGTAGTCATCTTTCATCGTAATAAAAAGAAAAAAATTAGGATTTCTACCTGAAGAAATCGTTCAGATGTTTTCTATTGCTTAGATCAGGCATGTAAATTCTTTTATTTCTCTAATAAAGAGTCCACTTAACAGCAGAAATTCCTTCTTGCACCTAACACTTGATGGGAGCGTGTTTTACACAATGTTATGAGATTGTTATCCTCTTAATGGATTTTAGCTGACTAATTGCATAGCACATTGTGTCAGTGTGTATTATGTGCTTATGATTTAACTCGGAGAGCTTGCACAGATGGGTTTTGTCGTCGCTGAGGAGCATCTTACATGCCTCTTGTTCTTTTGACAATATTGAAGTTAAAAAAGCGCACACGCTTTTCTTCCAGTTGTTGTTAAAATAGCAAAGAGCGCTTCAGCTTTTGTAAGTTAAATATTACTTAAGTAGGCAGACTATATCTGTGCTAAGCTTCTGACTGGGGTCAAATGAAGGACAACTTGTCATTCTATTCCGTCTGTCCCTGTTAAATGGTCTTACTTATGCAACTAAGGCAGTATTACAGTCATGTAAGAAAGCTGAAAAGATATAAATGTCAAGATAGCTGATCTCCCACGGAAGACTGGTTTAGAACTGGAGCTTATATTAGAGCTCAGGTTACGCACTGGCCTAATTAAACCAGACAAGTCTTTATACCTGCCAAATGTATAAATAATGTCTACCATTGCATTGTACTGATATGCTTCTTTGATAAGAATGATCGCTTGTCAGGTATTTGTTTCCCAAAAGGGTTACTGCAGTTGTAAAGCGATGAACAGTTAAATCACACCAGTGTGTTTTCCCCGCCACTTTTAAATGTATGTGAAATGGCATTGGCGCTGTTATAAGTGTCAGAAATATCACGGTTTTCGAATTTAAAGAGACTCAAATATCACGTTTTATTTGTCTAGAGCAACGTTTTACATTACTGACCCTATATAATGATGTATTTTTAATCCGACAATGGGTATAACGCGCAAGTTAAAAGGACATTCATGTTGAAATTAAACTTTTATGATTCTGATAGAGCATGCAGTTTTAAGTCTTTTCAATTTACTTCCATTATCAAATTGTGCGCAGTCTTTATATATGCACACTTTGCGAGGCACCAACTCCTACTGAGCATGTGCAAGGTGTATATGAGTCTGTGATTCGCTGACGGCTGTCACTTGGGCCTCTCCTCAGAGGATTTTGCAAGGTGGGTGGCGTTATGAAGCAGCGGGGTGATGACCGTAGTATACTTTCTAATATTACAGTATAACATTTTCTGCTATACAAAGCACAAATGAATTGCATAATTTAACATATAATGTATTTAATGATAATTTGTGTAATAAACTTTGAACATTCTTAATATTAGCTAATATATTGGTGAACATTTTAGCCTAGTGGTCTGTAAAATCAGCTGGGTGGGACACCCAGGTGGTCCTGGGAAGAACACTGCAAAGGGCTGGCAAATAAAAGTCAAATTTTCAATGTGTCAGAATAAATTTACTACTCATTTAAAATTCAGAGTGCTATTGCATTGTATTTCTTCTACAAGATATGACAAGTCCACGGATTTCATCCTTGTGGGATATTAACCTCCTGCTAACAGGAAGTGGCAAAGAGCACCACAGCAGAGCTGTATATATAGCCCCTCCCTTCCCTCCACCTCTAGTCATTCTCTTTGCCTGTGTTAGTAATAGGAAGAGGTAAATCGAGGTGTTAGTTTAGATTCTTCAATCAAGAAGTTTTTTATTTTAAAATAGTGCCAGAGAGTGCTATTTTCCTCAGAGGGAAATCGTCAGTCTATTGCTTCACAAGGAAGAAGTGGAGACATATTTTTTTCTGCCCTGATGTTTATGATCTTAGCAAAACATTATTTAAGATCCATAATGGTTCCCACAACGTAGCTGAAGGTATGTGTGAGAAAATCTTCAGTGTGGAGACCAGTGTTTTGCTACAAGCAACTTTGAGGTATGTGCAGTCTTTTATTTTCTGGGGAGACTTGGTATACCAGAACAGGCTGACATTGTCCCCTATAGGGGGAAGGGTAAGGAGTATGCACTAACAAAAATATTTGTGTATCTGAAATCCCTTTATTAATTGATTAATTATTCATTTATTCATGGCCTGAAGTTGATAGATGGGCTTATGTATGGGACTGGGGTGCAGTCTGGAATTCCCTGAAGGCTCAGGGTGTTTGGACTCGGGTAGAGTCTCTACTTCCAATCAACAGTCTGGAACTGAGAGCAATATTCAATGCACTTCAGGCGTGGCCTCAACTGGCTTCGGTCAGATTCCAGTCGGACAACATTACGACTGGGGCTTACATCAATCATCAGGGAGGAACGAGGAGTTCCTTAGCGATGACAGAAGTATCCAAGATAATTTGGTGGGCGGAGGCCCACTCTTGTTATCTGTCAGCAATCTACATCCCAGGAGTGGACAACTGGGAAGTGGATTTTCTAAGCCGACATACTTTTCATCCGGGGGAGTGGGAGGTGTTTGCCTCACTGATTTTCAGATGGGGCAGACCGGAGATGGATCTAATGGCGTCTCGACAGAATGCCAAGCTCCCAAGATACAGATTCAGGTCGAGGGATCCTCAGGCCGAACTAATAGACGCCTTGGCAGTGCCTTGGTCGTTCAACCTAGCTTATGTGTTTCCACCGTTTCCTCTCCTTCCCCGGGTGATTGCTCGGATCAAACAGGAGAGAGCTTCAGTAATTCTAATCGCGCCTGCGTGGCCACGCAGGACTTGGTATGCAGATCTGGTGGACATGTCCTCTCTGCCTCCGTGGAAACTTCCAGTGAGACAGGATCTTCTCATTCAAGGTCCATTCCAAGATCCAAATCTAATTTCTCTGCAACTGACTGCTTGGGGATTGAACGCTTGATTTTATCTAAGCAAGGATTCTCTGATTCGGTCATAGATACTTTGATTCAGGCGCGTAAGCCTGTCACTAGAAAGATCTATCATAAGATATGGCGTAAATATCTTTTTTGGTGTGAATCCAAGGGCTACTCATGGAGTAAAGTTAGGATTCCCAGGATTCTGTCTTTTCTCCAAGAAGGATTGGAGAAGGGGTTATCAGCAAGTTCCTTAAATGGACAAATCTCTGCTTTATCAATTTTGCTACATAAACGTTTGGCGGACGTTCCAGACGTTCAGTCTTTTTGTCAGGCTCTAACCAGAATTAAGCCTGTGTTTAGACCAATTGCTCCGCCCTGGACTTTGAATTTAGTCCTTCAAGGGGTTCCGTTTGAACCTATGCATTCCATAGATATTAAGTTATTATCTTGGAAAATTTTACTTTTGGTTGCTATTTCTTCTGCTCGTAGAGTTTCTGAGCTTTCAGCGTTACAATGTGATTCGCCTTATCTTCAATTCTGATAAGGTGGTTTTACGTACCAAACCTGATTTCCTTCCTAAGGTTGTTTCTAATAAGAATATTAATCAGGAAATTGTTGTTCCTTCATTATGTCCTAACCCTTCTTCTAAGAAGGAGCGTAGGTTACATAACCTGGACGTGGTCCGTGCCCTGAAGTTTCACTTGCCGGCGACTAAGGATTTTCGTCAATCATTTTCATTATTCATTGTTTTTTCTGCAAAGCATAGGGGTCAGAAAGCTACGGCTACCTCTCTCTTTCTTTTTGGCTGAAGAGTATCATCCGTCTGGCGTATGAGACTGCTGGACAGCAGCCTCCTGAACGAATTACGGCTCATTCTACTAGGGCTAAGGCTTCCTCATGGGCATTTAAAAACGATGCTTCTGTTGAACAGATTTGCAAGGCTGCAACTTGGTCGTCTCTTCACACTTTTTCCAAATTTTACAAATTTGATACTTTTGCTTCTTCTGAGGCTGGTTTTGGGAGAAAGGTTCTTCAAGCAGTGGTGCCTTCCGTTTAGGTTCCTGTCTTGTCCTTCCCTTTCATCCGTGTCCTGTAGCTTTGGTATTGTATCCCACAAGTAAGGATGAAATCTGTGGACTCGTCATATCTTGTAGAAGAAAAGTAAATTTATGCTTACCTGATAAATTAATTTATTCTACGATATGACGAGTCCACGGCCCACCCTGTCATTTTTAAGACAGATTTAGCTTATATTTTATTTTTTATAAACTTCAGTCACCTCTGCACCTTTGGCCTTTCCTTCCTCTTCCTAACTTCGGTCGAATGACTGGAGGTGGAGGGAAGGGAGGAGCTATTTATGCAGCTCTGCGGTGGTGCTCTTTGCCACTTCCTGTTAGCAGGAGGTTAATATCCCACAAGTAAGGATGAAATCCGTGGACTCGTCATATCGTAGAAGAAATTAATTTATCAGGTAAGCATAAATTTACTTTTTTATTATACACGTTGGCTATGTAATTCTGTTCTATGGCTATACAAGGGGCATTTTAAAGGAACATGAAGCCCAACATTTTTCTTTCATGATTCAGACAGAGAATACAATTTTAAACTTTCCAATTTACTTCTGTTCTCTAATTAGCCTCATTCTTTAGGTATCCTTTGTTGAAAGAATAGTAATGCACATGGGTGAGCCAATAAGACGAGACATCTATGTGCAGCCACCAATCGGCAGCTACTGTGTCTATTTAGATATGCTTATCAACAAAGGATAGCAAGCGAATGAAGCAAATTAGATAATAGAATTAAAGTGGAAAGTTGTTTAAAATTGCTTCTCTTTCTAAATCATGAAATAATTGTTTGGGGTGTTTTATGTCCCTTTTAAAGGAATAGTCTAGTCAAATTTAAGCTTTCACGATTCAGATAGAGCAGCAATTTTCTAATTTACTCCTATTATCAATTTTTATTCGTTCTCTTAGTATCTTTATTTTAAAAAGCAAGAATGTAAGCATAGGAGCCGGCCCATTTTTTGGTTCAGCACCTGGGTAGCGCGTTCTGATTGGTGTCTAAATGTAGCCACCAATCACCCAGCACTACCCAGATTCTGAACCAAAAATGGGCTGGCTCCTAAGCTTACATTCAAATAAAGATACCAAGAGAGAGAAAAAAAATGATAATAGGAGTACATTAGAAAGTTGCTTAACCCCTTCAGGACCACAGCACTTTTCCATTTTCTTACCCTTAAAGGGGCAGTAAATCTAGAAAATAATGTTATATAATTCTGCACATAGTGCAGCATTATATTAGTGCTAGCTTTATACAACATAATATTGCCTGTGAATTTTTATTAAAAAAGAGGGTTTTTCAGACCTGCCCTCTGTGCTCTACTGAGCGGGTCTGGTTTTCCCTCTGAGCGCATCTGGGCAGCTGTCTAGTCACAGCCCGGCCCGACTGCGCCATTACACTCAATGCAGCTCGCTCCTGCTCTGTCTGACTGAGTGTAATGGCGCAGTCGGGCCGGGCTGTGACTAGATAGCTGCCCAGATGCGCTCAGATGGAAAAACCAGACGCCCTCAGTAGAGCAAGGAGCGGCGGTCTGAAAAACCCTCTTTTTTAATAAAAATTCACCAGCAATATTATGTTTTATAAAGCTAGCACTAATATAATGTTATATAATGCTGCACTATGTGCAGAATTATATAACATTATTTTCTAGGTTTACTGGCCCTTTAAGGACCAAGGCTATTTTTACATTTCTGCAGTGTTTGTTTAGCTGTAATTTTCCTCTTACTCATTTACTGTACCCACACATTATATACTGTTTTTCTCACCATTAAATGGACTTTCTAAAGATACCATTATTTTCATCATATCATATAATTTACTATAATTTTTGTTATAAAATATGACGAAAACATGGAAAAAACATTTTTTCTAATTTTGACCCCCAAAATCTGTTACACATCTACAACCACCAAAAAACACCCATGCTAAATAGTTTCTAAATTTTGTCCTGAGTTTAGAAATACCCAATGTTTACATGTTCTTTGCTTTTTTTGCAAGTTATAGGGCCATAAATACAAGTAGCACTTTGCTATTTCCAAACCACTTTTTTTCAAACTTAGCGCTAGTTACATTGGAACACTGATATCTTCCAGGAATCCCCGAATATCCCTTGACATGTATATATATTTTTTTAGAAGACAACCCAAAGCATTGATCTAGACCCATTTTGGTATATTTCACCGCCAAATGCGATCAAATAAAAAAAATCATTCACTTTTTCACAAACTTTAGGTTTCTCACTGAAATTATTTACAAACAGCTTGTGCAATTATGGCACAAATGGTTGTAAATGCTTCTCTGGAATCCCCTTTGTTCAGAAATAGCAGACATATTTGGCTTTGGTGTTGCTTTTTGGTAATTAGAAGGCTGCTAAATGCCGCTGCACACCACACGTGTATTATGCCCAGCAGTTAAGGGGTTAATTAGGGAGCTTGTAGGTTAACTTTTATCTTTAGTGTAGTAGACAACCCCAAGTATTGATCTAGGCCCATTTTGGTATATTTCATGCCACCATTTCACCGCCAAATGCGATCAAATATAAAAAATCGTTCACTTTTTCACAAACTTTAGGATTCTTACTGAAATCATTTACAAACAGCTTGTGCAATTATGACACAAATGGTTGTAAATGCTTCTCTGGGATCCCCTTTGTTCAGAAATAGCAGACATATTTCGCTTTGGCATTGCTTTTTGGTAATAAGAAGGCCGCTAAATGCCGCTGCGCACCACACGTGTATTATGCCCAGCAGTGAAGGGGTTAACTAGGGAGCTTGTATGTAGCTTGCAGGGTTAATTTTAGTTCTAGTGTAGAGATCAGCCTCCCACCTGACATCCCACCCCCTGATGCCTCCCAAACAGCTCTCTTCCCTCCCCCACCCCACAATTGTATTGTAATGGTATTTTTTTTAAAAACATATTCTGCTGTGTAGAATCCCCCCTTAGCCCCCAACCTCCCTGATCCCCCCCCCCCCCAAACAGCTCTCCAACCCTTCCCCTCTACCTTATTGTGAGCAATCTTGGGTACTGGCAGTGTCTGCCAGTGCCCAGTTTGCCATACATTTTTTATTTTTTTTAAAAATAGTTTTCTGTATTGTAGCTGCCCCCCCCTCAAAAATCAATCCCCCACCCCCTCCCAGATGCCTTATATAAAGATCCCCATCCTCCTCTCTCCCACCTTATCCAAATGAAAATCAAATTGTGCCATTGTGTAGTGTTCCCACCCGCTCCTGTACTCGTGCCCGGCGCCCCCCTCGGCCCTTCCCCCCCATCGATGACCTTCCACCCGCCTCCCTGCAACGACTCCCTCCCACCAACGATCGTGGCCATCGATGTCCGATGCAGAGAGGGCCATAGAGTGTCTCTTTTTGCATCGGATGGCTTAAAAATGTTATTGCAGGATGCCTCAATATCGAGGCATCATTACAATAACATGAAAACGTCTGGAAGCGATCAGGATCGCTTCCACCTCTTGAAAACACAGACGTACAGGATACGTCCTTGGTCGTTAACAACGGTTTTTTGTAGGACATACCCTGTACGTCATTGGTTGTTAAGGGGTTAAAATTGCTGCTGTCTCTGAATCATGAAAGTTTAATTTTGAGTAGACTATTCCATTTAGTACTGCTTTGGATCTGTAAGCTGCAAGGGCATGTCATTTTTTTTTTTTTGTGCAATTTAAAAACATATATACAACAGGCTTGCAATTTCCACTAGTCCCAGTCGAGTAAGAAATTGCAGCAGACCAGTAAAACATCACACTTTTTTTTTATATATTTAAAGGGATGTGAAACCCAGATTTTCTTTCATGTAATTGGCAAGATTCCATGAGCTAGTGACGTATGGGATATACAATCCTACCAGGAGGGGCAGTTTCCCAAACCTCAAAATGCCTATAAATACACCCCTCACCACACCCACAATTCAGTTTTACAAACTTTGCCTCCTATGGAGGTGGTGAAGTAAGTTTGTGCTAAGATTTCTACGTTGACATGCGCTTCTCAGCATTGTTAAAGCCCGATTCCTCTCAGAGTACAGCGAATGTCAGAGGGATGTGAAGGAGTATCACCTATTGAATGCAATGGTTTTCCTCACGGGAGATCTATTTCATAGGTTCTCTGTTATCGGTCGTAGAGATTCATCTCCTACCTCCATTTTCAGATCGACGATATACTCTCATATACCATTACCTCTACTGATAACTGTTTCAGTACTCGTTTGGCTATCTGCTATATGTGGATGGGTGTCTTTCGATAAGTATGTTTTTATTACTTAAGACACCTCAGCTATGGTTTGGCACTTTATGCATTTATATAAAGTTCTAAATATATGTATTGTACTTATATTTGCCATGAGTCGGGTTCATGTATTTCCTTTTGCTGACTGTCAGTTTCATATTTGGGGAAAGTAAACATATTAAGAAATATTTTTCTTACCTGGGGTTTAGTCTTTTTTCAAATTGACTACATTTTTTGCAAATTCCGGCCAGGTTTAGGCCCGCGGGTGCGCCAAATGCTAGACTTTATTGCGTCATTCTTGGCGCGAGAATTTTTTGGCGTGAAAGTATGTCCGTTGACGCAAGTTCGTCACTTCCGGCGTCATAGTTGACGCCGAGTTCCTCACACAGGGTTGCATTGTTAGTGACGCGAGTGTGTCATTTCCGTATGTTGTTGGCGCCAAAAAAATTTCAGTTACGTTGTGCGTCATACTTGGCGCCTAATTTTTTCTCATTATTTATTACCCCATTGCTATTTGCCCCTTGCCTTTTTCTATGTCAGAGGGCTGTGCTATTTGCATTTTTTCCCATTCCTGAAACTGTCATAAAAGGAAATTGATAATTTTGCTTTATATGTTGTTTTTTCTTTTACATTTTGCAAGATGTCTTAATCTGATCCTGTCTCAGAAGTATCTGTTGGAACTTTGCTGCATGACATCGGTTCTACCAAAGCTATGTGCATTTGTTGTAAAATTGTGGAGATTATATCTCCGAATGTCATTTGTATTAGTTGTCATGATAAACTTTTACATGCAGATAATGTGTCCATCAGTAATAGTACATTGCCGGTTGCAGTTCCTTCAACTTCTAATGTACATGATATACCTATAAATTTTAAAGAATTTGTTACTGATTCTATTCAGAAGGCTTTGTCTGCATTTCCGCCTTCTAATAAACGTAAAAGGTCTTTTAAAACTTCTCATAAAGTTGATGAAATTTCAAATGACCGACAACATAATGAATTATCCTCCTCCGATGAGGATCTATCTGATTCAGAAGATCCTTCCTCAGATATTGACACTGACAAATCTACTTTTCTCCAACATTGGTGTGTCCGGTCCATGGCGTCATCCATTACTTGTGGGAAATATTCTCCCCCACAGGGAAAGGCAAGGAGAGCACACAGCAAGAGCTGTCCATATAGCTCCCCCTCTGGCTCCGCCCCCCAGTCATTCTCCTTGCCGCTCTGAAAAGGCCGAGGGGCATCGCTGTAGCACCTTATCTAGACGACATCCTAATCCAAGCGTCGTCCCTTTCCAAAGCGAGGGCTCATACAGACATTGTGTTGGCCTTTCTCAGATCTCACGGGTGGAAGGTGAACATAGAAAAAAGTTCACTGTCACCGTCCACAAGGGTTCCTTTTCTGGGAACAATAATAGATTCTGTGGAAATGAAGATCTTTCTCACAGAAGTCAGAAAGGCAAAGCTTCTAAAAGCTTGTCGAGTTCTTCATTCTATTCCTCAACCCTCCATAGCTCAATGCATGGAAGTAATAGGACTAATGGTCGCAGCAATGGATGTGGTTCATTTTGCTCGAATTCATCTAAGACCATTACAGCTATGCATGCTCAATCAGTGGAATGGGGACTATACAGACTTGTCTCCCCAAATTCAAGTAGATCAGGTAACCAGGGACTCACTTCTCTGGTGGTTGACCCAGGATCACCTGTCTCAGGGAATGAGTTTCCGCAGACCGGAGTGGGTCATCGTCACGACCGACGCCAGCCTCTTGGGGTGGGGCGCGGTCTGGGACTCCCTGAAAGCTCAGGGTCTATGGTCGCGGGAAGAGTCGCTTCTCCCGATAAACATTTTGGAACTAAGAGCTATATTCAATGCGCTCCTGGCTTGGCCTCAGCTAGCGGAAGCCAGGTTCATAAGATTTCAGTCGGACAACATAACGACTGTTGCATACATCAATCATCAGGGGGGAACAAAGAGTTCCCTAGCGATGAAGGAAGTAACCAAGATAATCCAATGGGCAGAGAATCACTCCTGCCATCTATCTGCTATTCACATCCCAGGAGTAGACAACTGGGAGGCGGACTATTTGAGTCGTCAGACTTTCCATCCGGGGGAGTGGGAACTCCATCCGGAGGTCTTTGCTCAGTTAACCCAATTATGGGGCATTCCAGACATGGATCTAATGGCGTCCCGTCAGAACTTCAAGATACCTTGCTACGGGTCCAGATCCAGGGATCCCAAGGCGACTCTAGTGGATGCATTAGTGGCGCCTTGGTCGTTCAACCTAGCATATGTGTTTCCACCGTTTCCTCTCCTTCCCAGGCTCATAGCCAGGATCAAACAGGAGAAGGCCTCAGTGATTCTGATAGCTCCTGCGTGGCCACGCAGGACTTGGTATGCAGACCTGGTGAATATGTCATCGGCTCCACCATGGAAGCTACCTTTGAGACAGGATCTTCTAGTACAAGGTCCATTCGAACATCCAAATCTAGTTTCTCTGCAGCTGACTGCTTGGAAATTGAACGCTTGATTTTATCCAAGCGTGGGTTTTCAAATTCTGTGATAGATACTCTTGTCCAAGCCAGAAAACCTGTGACTAGAAAGATTTACCATAAAATATGGAAAAGATATATCTGTTGGTGTGAATCCAAAGGATTCTCCTGGAGTAAGATTAAAATTCCAAAGATTCTCTCCTTTCTCCAAGAAGGTTTGGATAAAGGGTTGTCAGCTAGTTCTCTAAAAGGACAGATTTCAGAAGAGTTTCTGAATTATCTGCTTTGCAGTGTAATCCACCATATCTGGTTTTTCATTCAGATAAGGTTGTTTTGCATACTAAAGCCTGGTTTTCTTCCAAAAGTTGTTTCCAACAAGAACATCAACCAGGAAATAGTTGTTCCTTCTTTGTGTCCGAATCCAGTTTCAAAGAAGGAACGTTTATTACACAATTTAGATGTTGTTCGTGCTTTAAAGTTCTATTTAGAAGCAACAAAAGATTTTAGACAAACCTCATCTTTGTTTGTCGTTTACTCTGGTAAGAGGAGAGGTCAAAAAGCTACTGCTACCTCTCTCTTTCTGGCTGAAAAGCATTATCCGCTTGGCTTATGAGACTGCCGGACGGCAGCCTCCTGACCGTATCACAGCTCACTCTACTAGGGCTGTGGCTTCCACATGGGCCTACAAGAACGAGGCTTCTGTTGACCAGATATGTAAGGCAGCGACTTGGTCTTCTCTGCACACTTTTGCCAAATTCTACAAATTTGATACTTTTGCTTCTTCGGAGGCTATTTTTGGGAGAAAGGTTTTGCAAGCCGTGGTGCCTTCCGTTTAGGTAACCTGATTTGCTCCCTCCCTTCATCCAAGTCCTAAAGCTTTGGTATTGGTTCCCACAAGTAATGGATGACGCCGTGGACCGGACACACCAATGTTGGAGAAAACAGAATTTATGCTTACCTGATAAATTACTTTCTCCAACGGTGTGTCCGGTCCACGGCCCGCCCTGGTTTTTTAATCAGGTTGAAAAAATTTTCTTTATACACTACAGTCACCACGGCACCCTATAGTTTCTCCTTTTTCTCCTAACCGTCGGTCGAATGACTGGGGGGCGGAGCCAGAGGGGGAGCTATATGGACAGCTCTTGCTGTGTGCTCTCCTTGCCTTTCCCTGTGGGGGAGAATATTTCCCACAAGTAATGGATGATGCCGTGGACCGGACACACCGTTGGAGAAAGTAATTTATCAGGTAAGCATAAATTCTGTTATTTATGTAAAATGGAGTATATTCGTTCTTTGTTAAAAGAAGTGTTAATTACTTTGGATATTGAGGAAGCTAGTCCTCTTGACATTAAAACTAGTAAACATTTAAATTCTGTTTTTAAACCTCCTGTGGTTACTCCAGAGGTTTTTCCTATTCTGGTGCTATTTCTAATATGATTTCTAAGGAATGGAATAAGCCGGGTACTTCTTTTATTCCTTCTTGAAGGTTTAAAAAATTGTATCCTTTACCAGCAATTTCAATAGAGTTTTGGGAAAAGATCCCCAAAGTTGAAGGGACTATTTCTACTCTTGCTAACCGTACCACTATGGAAGATAGTACTTCTTTTAAAGATCCTTTAGATAGGAAACTTGAATCTTAACTAAGGAAAGCCTATTTATATTCAGGTCATCTTCTCAGGCCTGCTATTTCTTTGGCTGATGTTGCAGCTGCATCAACTTTTTGGTTGGAGAATTTAGTGCAACAAGAATTGGATTCTGACTTATCTAGCATTGTTCGCTTATTGCAACATGCTAATCATTTTATTTGTGATGGTAATTTTGATATTATCAAAATTGATGTTAGATCCATGTCTTTAGCTATTTTAGCTAGAAAAGCTTTGTGGCTTAAATCTTGGAATGCTGATATGACATATATGTCTAGATTACTATCTCTTTCTTTCCAAGGTAATAATTTATTTGCTTCTCAGTTGGATTCTATTATTTCAACTGTTACCGGGGGGAAGGGAGTGTTTTTGCCTCAGGATAAAAGACCTAAGGGTAAATCTAAGGCTTCTAATCGTTTTCGTTCCTTTTGTCAAAATAAGGAACAAAAATGAAAATCCTTCCCCCAAGGAATCTGTTTACAATTGGAAGCCTTCCTCAAATTGGAATAAATCTAAGCCATTTAAGAAACGGAAGTCAGTCCCTAAGTCCGCATGAAGGTGCGGCCCTCATTCCAGCTCAGCTGGTAGGGGGCAGATTAGGGTTTTCCAAGGATATTTGGATAAATTCTGTCCAAAATCATTGAATTCAGAGCATTGTCTCTCAGGGGTACCGAATAGGATTCAGAGTAAGACCTCCTGTGAGAAGATTTTTTTCTCTCACGCATCCCTGTAAATCCAGTAAAAGCTCAGGCTTTCCTGAAGTGTGTTTCAGACCTGGAGTCTTCAGGGGTAATCATGCCAGTTCCTTTTCAGGAACAAGGTCTGGGGTTTTATTCAAATCTATTCATTGTCCCAAAGAAGGAAAATTCATTCAGACCAGTTCTGGATCTGAAAATTTTGAATCGTTATGTGAGCACCAACTTTCAAGATGGTGACTATAAGGACTATTCTGCCTTTTGTACAGCAAGGACATTATATGTCCATAATAGACTTGCAGGATGCATACCTTCATATTCCAATTCATCCAGAACATTATCAGTTCCTGAGATTATCTTTTCTAGACAAGCATTACCAATTTGTTGCTCTTCCATTTGGCCTAGCAACAGCTCCAAGAATCTTTTCAAAGGTTCTCAGTGCCCTACTCTCTGTAATCAGAGAGCAGGGTATTGCAGTGTTTCCTTATTTGGACGATATCTTGGTACTAGCTCAGTCTTTATGTTCTGCAGAATCTCACATGAATTAACTAGTTTTGTTTCTTCGAAAACATGGTTGGAGGATCAATTTACCAAAAAGTTTCTTGATTCCTCAGACAAGGGTCACCTTTATAGGTTTCCAGATTGATTCAGTGTCCATGACTCTGTCTCTAACAGACAAGAGACATTTGAAATTGGTTGCAGCCTGTTGGCACCTGCAGTCTCAGTCATTCCCTTCAGTGGCTATGTGCATGGAAGCTTTAGGTCTCATGACTGTAGCATCGGACGCGATTCCTTTTGCTCATTTTCACATGAGACCTCTCCAGCTTTGTATGCTGAATCAATGGTGCAGGGATTATACAAATATATCACAATTAATATCCTTAAATCCCAATGTTCGACACTCTCTGACGTGGTGGTTAAATCACCAGCGTTTAGTTCAAGGGGCTTCTTTTGTTCGCCCAACCTGAACTGTGATCACTACAGATGCAATTCTTTCAGGTTGGGGAGCTGTTTGGGGATCTTTGACAGTACAAGGGGTTTGGAAATCTCAAGAGGCGAGATTACCAATCAATATTTTAGAACTACGTGCAATTCTCAGAGCTCTTCAGTTTTGGCTTCTGTTGAAGAGAGAACCGTTCATTTGTTTTCAGACAGACAATATCACAACAGTGGCATATGTCAATCATCAAGGTGGGACTCACAGTCCCCAAGCTATGAAAGAAGTATATCGGATACTTGCTTGGGCGGAATCCAGCTCCTGTCTAATTTCTGCGGTTCATGTCCCAGGTGTAGACAATTGGGAGGCGGATTATCTCAGCCATCAGACTTTACATCCGGGGGAGTTGTCCCTCCATCCAGATGTGTTTTCTCAGATTGTTCAGATGTGGGGTCTTCCAGAGATAGATCTGATGGCCTCTCATCTAAACAAGAAACTTCCCAGATACCTGTCCAGGTCCAGGAATTTTCGGAAGCAGTGGATGCGCTGACACTTCCTTGGTGTTATCAACCTGCTTATATTTTCCCGCCTCCAGTTCTTCTTCCAAGAGTGAGCTCCAAAATCATCATGGAACAATCGTTTGTGTTGCTGGTGGCTCCAGCAGGGCCTCACAGGTTTTGGTTTGCGGATCTTGTTCGGATGTCCCGTTGCCAACCTTGGCCACTTCCATTAAGGCCGGACCTACTGTCTCAAGGTCCGTTTTTCCATCAGGATCTCAAATCATTAAATTTGAAGGTATGGAAATTGAACGCTTAGTGCAAAGTCATAGAGGTTTCTCTGACTCGGTGATTAATACTATGCTACAAGCTCGTAAATCTGTCTCTAGAAAGATTTATTATCGAGTTTGGAAGACTTACATTTCATGGTGTTCTTCTCATAAATTCTCTTGGCATTCTTTTAGAATTCCTAGAATTTTACAGTTTCTTCAGGATGGTTTGGATAAGGGTTTGTCTGCAAGTTCTTTGAAGGGACAAATCTCTGCTCTTTCTGTTTTATTTCACAGAAAGATTGCTAAACTTCCTGATATTCACTGTTTTGTACAGGCTTTAGTTCGTATTAAGCCTGCCATTAAATCAATCTCTCCTCCTTGGAGTCTTAATTTGGTTTTGAAGGCATTACAGGCTCCTCCATTTGAGCCTATGCATTCTTTGGACATTAGACTACTTTCTTGGAAAGTGCTGTTCCTTTTGGCCATCTCTTCTGCTAGACGAGTTTCTGAGTTATCTGCTCTTTCTTGTGAATCTCCTTTTCTGATTTTTCATCAGGATAAGGCGGTTTTGTGGACTTCATTTAAATTTTTACCTAAGGTTGTGAATTCTAACAACATTAGTAGAGAAATTGTTGTCCCTTCCTTGTGTCCTAACCCTAAGAATTCTTTGGAAAGATCCTTACATTATTTGGATGTGGTGAGAGCTTTGAAATATTATGTTGAAGCTACTAAAGATTTCAGGAAGACTTTTAGTCTATTTGTTATATTTTCTGGTCCTAGGAAAGGTCAGAAGGCCTCTGCTATTTCCTTGGCTTCTTGGTTAAAGCTTTTGATTCATCAAGCTTATTTGGAGTCGGGTCAAGCTCCGCCTCAGAGAATTACAGCTCATTCTACTAGATCAGTCTCCACTTCGTGGGTTTTTAAGAATGAAACTTCAGTTGAACAGATTTGTAAAGCGGCAACTTGGTCTTCTTTACATACATTTACTAAATTCTACCATTTTGAATTATTTGCTTCTTCAGAAGCAGTTTTTGGTAGAAAAGTTCTTCAGGCAGCTGTTTCAGTTTGATTCTTCTGCTGATGTTTTAAGTTTTTCTTGTCATTTAAAGAATAAACTTATATTTTGGGTTGTGGATTATTTTTTCAGCGGAAAATGGCTGTTGTTTATTTTTATCCCTCCCTCTCTAGTGACTCTTGCGTGGAGTTCCACATCTTGGGTATTGATATCCCATACGTCACTAGCTCATGGACTCTTGCCAATTACATGAAAGAAAACATAATTTATGTAAGAACTTACCTGATAAATTCATTTCTTTCATATTGGCAAGAGTCCATGAGGCCCACCCTTTTTATGGTGGTTATTTTTTTGTATAAAGCACAATTATTTCCAAATTCTTTTGTTGATGGTTTTTACTCCTTTTTCACCCCACTACTTGGCTATTCGTTAAACTGAATTGTGGGTGTGGTGAGGGGTGTATTTATAGGCATTTTGAGGTTTGGGAAACTTTGGGAAACCTGGTAGGATTGTATATCCCATACGTCACTAGTTCATGGACTCTTGCCAATATGAAAGAAATGAATTTATCAGGTATATTCTTACATAAATTATGTTTTCCTGTCTTTCATGAATCAGACAGAGCATTGTATTTTAAGCAACTTTCTAATTTACTCCTATTATCAATTTGTCTTTGTTCTTTTGGTATCTTTAATTGAAAAGCAGGAACGTAAGCTTAGGAGCCGGCCTATTTTTGGTTCCGCACCTGGGTAACGCTTGCGGATTGGTGGTTAAATGTAGCCACCAAGCACTACCCAGGGTACTCAACGAAATATCTCAAAGTTTGATTATAAATGTTTTGTTTTTAAGCTGGTTTGTGCAAATGCCACATAATTTAATTCTTCTGTCTTCTAGCTACCTTGCCAAGCTCCCCAGAGAATGATGCATTAAAGGCCAAGTGGGAGAAGCGTCTTGGGTCTGATTACCTTGTCATGGTAGGTGAAACTTGTCAAGACAAAAATACATTTTGTTACCATTTTACAGTCTATGAAATGAACAGTGGAAAAATACTCCATTGGTTAAAATACTGCACATCTGTGTCCGTTATGTTTCTACGCATAAAGTACTTGGTGTAAAGATACGGCAAGGCCTCATCATGGCAAAGAGAGGAATCGCACAAAACGTTTGGGATTTTTTAGACCTAGAAACTACAATGTCAGATAAACAGCTCACAAGAAAAAATTGTGTTTCTAAAACAATTTGAGTGACTTCATAGTACTGACAAGATTTGTTAGTTCATCTCTCCAGAGTGGAGAGCTTTAGACTGGGCCCTTAGTAAGGTTATTGCTTAAAGGGACACTGAACCCACATTTTTTTGTGTGATTCAGATAGAGCAGCAATTTTAAGCAACTTTCTAATGTACTCCTATTATCAATTTTTCTTTGTTCTCTTGCTATCTTTATTTGAAAAAGAAGACATCTAAGCTAAGGAGCCAGACAATTTTTGGTAGAGACCCTGGACAGCACTTGTTTGTTTGTGGGTGAATTTATCCACCAATCTGCAAGAACAACTCAGGTTGTTCACCAAAAATGGGCCGGCATCTAAACGTACATTCTTGCTTTTCAAATAAAGATACCAAGAGAATGAAGAAAAGTTGAAAATAGGAATAAATTAGAAAGTTGCTTAAATCTGAATGCTCTATCTGAATCACGAAAGAAAAAATTTGGGTTCAGTGTCCCCTTAAGCAATGCAACGCCATAATGAATCCTTAAAAAAAAAATGCTGCACTCTACCATGTTATTCTAAAGCACTTATTCTGTTTTTCATATGCAATATTGTGTTTTTCTTTATAATTCAAGTGGTTTTCAAGCAGAATATCTATATGAAACATAAATAAATTACTAAAAATGAGTCTGTATTATAAACTTGATTTACAAAATATATACGTGTATCTGAAACAGACAGTGTTCTGGTCTTTAGGACTCAGACCTATACCATCCAGCATTGTAGCTGGGATATTTGAAAACATTTACAAAGATTAACAGTTTCAATAGAAAAACCTTGCAGACTATTCTTGTAGTAGTTTAGCTGAACCAGTTCATCCTGCAGATCTGAATAAAGAATAACTTCATGTCTCTTATGCCAGATCATATATCTTACTTATGGTCAGGTTATCTTAAGCCACACATTTTCTTGAATGATTTTTCCAGTCTTATAGCAGCGCTCAGGAAACTCAAATCGGTTTAAAATCATGTAGTTTACAATATGTGTTTAGTGTTCCTTTAAGTGATGGTCACAGGTGGAGGTGTTCTCTGGTGTATATATTTTATCCATTTACTCTGAAACATCAAGTACTGAGAAAGTGATGTTTAAAAACCTTCAGAGAGGGGTAACAGATTCTTCCTCTAACCAAAGAATTTTGTAGTTCAATTTTGGAACCTCAAAGTCAAAGAGGCAGAACAATGCAGACTGGAAACAAATTGTACTACAGTATAAGGTTTTGCTCAGCAAGCTTCCAAATACCAATAATAACAAATAAAATAGTGATTTTTTTCAGGGGGGCCATCCTCATAGTCCATCATACAAAATATATTCTATGGC
Source organism: Bombina bombina (assembly GCF_027579735.1). NCBI lineage: Eukaryota > Metazoa > Chordata > Amphibia > Anura > Bombinatoridae > Bombina > Bombina bombina. Next base: position 204,557,334 of record NC_069508.1, read on the forward strand.
ATGTTATGATGTCATAACAAATAACCTATATAGTATCACAACAATTTATGAATGGTTTATAGTGAGAAAAGTACAGCATTGCTAATTAGTCTGTGTAAATGCATTGGTCAGACTAGATCATGTGATCTGTGAAGTCATGTGGGAGTTCATTTGAAAGCTGCTTATGAGGTGTGTCACTACCCACCAATAAAGCAATTGGAGGACTTATCATCAGCCAGTAAGAAGTCTGGCCTTAATGCCCAGTTGTGCTTCCTGTTCGCTCCAAAGTCAAAATTAACAGTTTTAATGTACCCTGTTTTCTTGCAAAAAAAACGAAATGTATGCTTACCTGATACATTTATTTATTTCTTCACACGGTGACTCCATGGATCATCATCAATTACGTTTGGGAATATCACTCCTGGCCAGCAGGAGGAGGCAAAGAGCACCACAGCAAAGCTGTTAAATATCACTCCACTACCCACAATCCCCCAGTCATTCGACCAAAGGGAAAGGAGAGAAAGGAAGTAACACGAGGTGCCTGAGGTTTATATATAAAAAATAACTGTTTGAATACAGGGCGGGCCGTGGACTCACTGTGTCAAGAAATAAATACATTTATCAGGTAAGCATAAATTTAGTTTTCTTTCTAATGACACAGTGAATCCACGGATCATCATCAATTACTGTTGGCAACCAATACCCAAGCCAGAGGACACAGATGATAAGGGAGGGACAAGACAGAAACCTAAACAGAAGGCACCACTGCTTCAAGAACCTTTCTCCCAAAAGAAGCCTCAGCCGAGGCAAAAGTATCGAATTTATCGAATTTGGAAAAAGTGTGCAAAGATGACCAAGTTGCAGTCTTGCAAATCTGTTCCACAGAAGCTTCATTTTTGAAGGCCCGGGAAGAAGAAACAGCCCTTGTGGAATGAGCTGTGATTTTCTCAGGAGGTTGCTGTCCAGCAGTCTCATATGCCAATCGAATAACGCTCTTCAGCCAAAGGGAAAGTGAAGTAGCCGTAGCTTTCTTACCCTTGCGTTTCCCAGAAAAGCAAACAAACAATGCAGAAGACTGACTAAAGTCCTTAGTTTCCTGCAAATAAAATGTTAGTGCTTGCACAACATCCAGATTATGTAACAAGCATTCTTTGTGAGAAGAAGGATTAGGACACAAAGAAGGTGCAACGATTTCCTGATTAATAATCTTGACCGAAACAACCTTGGGCAGGAAACAAAACTTAGTACGTAAACCACCTTATCAGAGTGAAATATAAGATAAGGGGAATCACACTGTAAAGCAGAGAGTTCAGAAACTCTCAGAGCAGAGGAAATAGCAACAAGAAACAAAACTTTCCAAGATAACATCTTAATATCTAAAGAATGCATAGGCTCAAACGGAGCCTGTTGTAAAACTTTAAGAACAAGGTTAAGACTCCATGGAGGAGTAACAGGTTTAAACACAGGCAGAATTTTAACCAAGGCACATCCACCAAGCACTTATTTAACAAAATAGAAAATGCCGAAATGCCTTTCTTGCCGACAAACCCTTCTCCAGACCATCCTGGAGAAAGGGCAAAATCCTAGAAATCCTTACTCTACTCCAAGAGTGTCCTTTGGATTCACACCAATACAAGTATTTACGCCAGATCTTATGGTAAATCCTGCGAATCACAGGCTTACAAGCCTGAATCAAGTTCTCAATGACCGACTCTGAAAATCCACGCTTAGATAAAACTAAGCGTTCAATCTCCAAGCAGTCAGCTTCAGAGAAACGAGATTTGGATAAAGGAAGGGACCCTGAAGTAGAAGGTCCCTTCTCAGAGGCAGTCTCCAAGGTGGAAAGGATGACATTTCCACTAGGTCTGCATACCAAATCCTGCAAGGCCACGCCGGGGCTATGAAAATTACAGACGCTCTCTCCTGCTTGATTCGAGCAATGACTCTTGGAAGGAGAGCGAACGGAGGAAACAGGTATGCTAGACTGAAGTTCCAAGGAACTGCCAGAACAACTATGAGAAATGCCTGTGGATCTTTTGACCTCGAGCCGTATCTCGAAAGTTTTGGCATTCTGACGAGAAGCCATGAGATCCAACTCCGGCTGCCCCCACTTTGAGGGTCAAGCTGGAAAAAACATTTTGAATGAAGTTCCCACTCTCTGGGATGAATAGTCTGTCTGCTCAGAAAATCCGCTTCCCAATTGTCCACTCCTGGGATGTGGATCGCAGAAAGGCAGCAGAAACAAAAAGGAACTGGGGGTTCCACCTGAGCATCAAAACATAACTGACAAGTAGCAACTTCACCTGGGATAATGGTTTGAAAAGCCTCTTGATCCATCTTATGTAATAAATAAGGATAAAGTGTAAAAATTCTTTATTTGAAAATAAAAAATAAATGTGTACTGTGTCTTTAAATTAGACACATTAGCGCAACAAATTAAATAGACTTCAGGCTACCTATACACCTCAGTAGCTTTACTGAGGTTCCTACCTGTCCTGCAGCTCACAGAGTGACTTCCCTCACAGAAGAAACAATCCCCTTTTCAAATACAGAGCGGTTACAGAGCCCTAACTGCTCTAAAACGCCTAAAACGGCTTACAACAGTAATCTCCATGACCAAAAGTTAAAGTATAAAAACTACTATAATACACTGAGCCACCATAAATCACCTCACAGTCTCAATGCCCAAACATGAAGGTTTAATGAAGTCCCATATTAAATAAGACAGCTTTTAGCTGTAACAAGTGCCAGCAATCTCCTTGCATAAGAAAATTAAAATGGCACTTAACCTGAAAGTGCTGTCCGGCAGCAGGACAGCTCACCTGGTTTGAGAGGGTGCAGCACTTCACATGGACCTGTGAAGAGAGAAAAACTGAGTAAACCTACTCAGGTTTTCTAGTTAGGGCAGCAGATTCTTGAGAAAATGCAGTGAGGATTGTACCTCATAAGTTCTCAAGTGCTCAAAAGCCACCACTGCCCTACTGTAGAGGCTGATGTGGACTAGGCTGGACCCCAGAAAGTAACAGAGTAAGCTTACTCTGCTAAAAAAATAATAAAATCTTGATTGAAGAAAACCTCATCAGACACCTAAACTTCACCTCCTCCTTGCACTACAGGCAAAGAGAATGACTGGGGGATTGTGGGTAGGGGAGAGATATTTAACAGCTTTGCTGTGGTGCTCTTTGCCACCTCCTGCAGGCCAGGAGTGATATTCCCAACAGTAATTGATGATGATCCGTGGACTCACCGTGTTATTAGAAAGAAAAATATTTTTGACTTTTTTAAATAGTGATCTTTCATATGCTCGAAATTAACTTTTTCTTTTAGTTTTATGCTCTTAAAAAGAATTTAACAGTATGACTAATGGTTAAATGATATCTTTAGAAATGTATAATGTATTTGTCAGGAAAACAAGTGCGTATTACACCGATAACTGACAAGCTGTTGGAGAGATCATTGTTAAAGGCAGGATCTATAATCACTGAATAATGAGGTAAATGTATTTGTTATTGAGCAGGAGCTTATATATCTACCATAGAACTTGACCTGTAGCTCTAACAATGTAACATCTTAGGAAAAAAAGATAAGTGTAGATTATTCTTGTTAAATGCTTATTTCTTTTTCTATAGAATTCTCCACTTAAGTAGTTGGGGATAGTTATTGATAAAGTATGCAATCAATTTTTCAATTAGAATTGATCTCTGCACCTTTACGTTCCAGTTGTAAAGAAATAAATAGCTCTATTAGAGACCTTCAAGTGCAAAATGGCATGCTTTTATTAGTTAGCACTAGTGATTCTGCAGTTCTTCTAAATCACTGCTTGGGAGCCACAGAGCACTTCTTGTTCCAAGCAGATACAGCCGGTAAGCCAATAAGTGTGGGTTCTGCTACTGACTGGCTCTTCAACTGTTTCTGCTTGGGACCAGCAATTCTCTGTGGCTCCAGAGCAGTACTTTATAACTACATGTTTAACCTCTCTCCAGTTGTTAAACACATAGAACTGCAGGGTTTCTAAAGCTAAATGGACATGCTGTAACAAATTAGAGCATGTCATTTTTAGCACTATGATGTCCCCTTAATGTTTATGGAGAGTACTTATGTTACTACCAGATCAGAGTTTATAACTGGAATGTAATCTAACCCTTTTGTAAAAGCAGCTATTTCATATACAAAAATATACTATATACTATCCCTGTATATTGATCCGTGGTCTCCATGTGCTACTGCCACTGTCACCAGCTCACTAGCTAATAAGGAGACATTAGGTTTGGTTTTCAGACCCTCAGTTTGTCTCTCAGGTTACAGTTTGTATTGTTCACTAAAGGTGATGAGTGCTTCTCTCCGTTTGTGTCTTTTAATATATTATCTATTAACCTATTCAAAGCCAGATCACCAGTAACCAAATGTTCTGTAGCTGGTAATCCTCTAATTTTAGATTTATTTTTTATTGTTCATGTAGGTTGTTGATTTGGATACACAGATTGCAGATGATGCAGAATTGCAGAAATATTCAAAGGTCAGTAACGTTTTTTTAATTTTATTTAAATATTAGTAGTGTTTAGTTTTCTGATTATACTGGCAGTATTCTCTGTGATTTATAGGAGCTAAACCTCAATAAGAACTCACTGTAATGCATTAGATATTGCATTGTAATCCCCACAAAGGGACTGAACACAGTCAGCTCTGGAGCAACACTGCTCTGCTGATTCTGAGATAAACAAGGGCCAGTGAGCCAATCATGACTAGCTTATGTTTTATAGCAGCCAATGTCTTGCTGGAAGTGTGCTGCTCTTTAGCTGACTAACTGCATGCATCAGACTATGATCAATTGTTTAGAACATCTATTGCACATTCCATTTTATTGCTAGTGACCTCACATTTATGGGTTTAACCTCTGCAAAAGGATTAAATACATAGTTAAAGTGCCACTTTAGAGCTACAGAGAACTGCAGGTCCAGGGTGGATACAGCTGATGAATCAGTCAGTAGCAGAAGCCCATACAGCAGGGTTGTGTGACTACTGCTGCTGATTGGCTTACTGGCTGCACCTGTTTCGGACCAGCAGACCCCTATGGCTCCTGAGCAGTGCTTTACTTGAAGTTTAACACCTTTAATAACTGCTGTTCCGAGCGGAAATGGTTGGTGACCCAATCAGCACCAGTAGTCACATGACTAATGCTGCTGATTGGGTTGCTGGATGTTTTTGCTTGGGACCAGTAGTTTTTATGCAGCTCTTGAGCTGTACTTTTGGTCCCTTTTTATGAAATAAAGGTGTTATTGCTATTTTGTATCCACCTTTTATTATCACTATTACCCCAGCTCATGTGCTTATAGACATTTGCTATAAAGCGATAAAAATGTCTTACTGATCCTAAAACCAGAGGTGTTTAATCTGCCACAGCTCCTACCAATTCACACCATGAGATTAGGAGTAGAACTGGATTCTTATGACGGACATCATTACCTGTCATCAATTGTACCAGATGGTCCAGTGGCAAAACTGGGAATTTTGCAGCCAGAAGATGAACTATTAGAGGTAATGTTTTATGTATATAATTGTATCACATGTATTTCCTGAGTAAGGATTAATGTCATTTTTCCTGATTTGGCATATTTTTTTTACTGAAGGTTACCCTTGTGAGTCAATATTTATAAAGTAAATTTGCATAAATTTATATATTTGTTATAGATTTGCTCATCTCAAGCTGTAAATATTCTGAAACATAGTGTTTTAAAATTTATATTTATTGCCTAAGTAAAGATTTATCCATGTACAATACAAGAAGTGATTTCACCAACATTTTTTTTTTTTAATGGCTGATCCAGCCTGAGATAGAAGTTTTCATAACCACCCAATATTTTATCTTAGTCATCTGTCCAATGACAAATGTCCCCCCTCCTTGGGGCATGCATAAAGAGACCTTTGTGTATCGCATCTGCACATCTCGCCACTGTAAACCTCAGTAAGCAGTATTTCCACTGGAGCAGGGTATTCTGGGTAAGGATATGCAGATTTTTGCTTTTCGGATCTTTTAATTATGGACACCCTCATGCCAGTGTAGAGCTACCATAGGCCTTTTTTTTGTTTTAAATCAGCTTTATTTTTATAAATAAAATGAATCAGTACAATAAAAAGTAGATTAAAATAACCTGTATACATTTGGTTATTTGTACGTACAGAGAGAAGCTGATTTATTTCAAATTGAAAAAATACATATAACCGCTATATAAGAACTGTGACTTTCAATGTAATTAACTTAGAAGTCAGAAATACAAATATGACATTATCCCAATCACTACATTTTAAGGTTAAGTGAGTGTTTGTGGTGAGTGTTGAAACTCTTCGTATATAAAGGCATCCCAAGTCGCTTTCAACTGTGAATAAAGAGACTCTTGTTTGTGTTGCATGTAGGCAAATTCTTCTTCTAATTCTAATATTTGGTAAAATTTGCTATACCAATGAGTCAATGTAGGCGTTTCTCTGCTCCTCCATTTTTGGGCAATAAGGGACTTCATACTGTTACTAGCTATAAATATTAACTTCTTTTTGTATGTTGGAAGATTATGAGGTATATTGTTAAGTAGCCACAGTAGTGGGTCTAGTGGTAGATCTACTACTAGCATTTTGGAGGTAGCCTTTATAATGATATCCCAACGTGTTTGTATAAGGGGGCAAGTCCACCATATATGTCCCATGGTGCCTAAGGAATTTTCGCATCTCCAGCATTTGTCGCTGGCAGATTCGAATAATTTGTTTATTCTAGAGGGTGTCAGATACCATCGTTGGATGATTTTTAAATTAGTCTCGATAATTTTGCTTGAAGAGGAGACTTTAGTTACATTACAAAATATGTGAGTCATGTCAAATTGTGATATTTCAGTGTTTAGTTCGTCGGACCATCGGTCAATGAAGTAAGGTGAGTATCCTGGGGGTGATAATTGTAGAAGAGAGTATACTAGTGAAAGAGTACGTTTTATCGGGTCAGAAGATTTGAATAGAGATTCCTAAGGAGTCCTAGGGCGTAATATATTTTTCCTGTCTGGGTGTTTTAGGTTATAAGAATGGCACTGATGTACAAAAAAACAGTTCGAAAATATGGAGAGACCATTCTCAAGTAATCTAGATGAGGGAAAAAAGGCTTGGGCCTCGATCCGATATGCAGCGTTGCCCGCAAAAGCCGGCGACGCCAAATTTTGCGCTGGTTTGGTATCACATATACGGCGTAACCTAGAAGTTACGCTCGTATATTTCTGCCTTCGGCCGTAGCTTTTTGGGCCATAGACAGGTATACCAAACAAGCGCAGTTTGGTATCCAATATACAGCGTAAGGACTTAAGTGGCGAAAATGGAGAAATCTTACTCCATTTTCACCTCGCCACAAATTGCAGGCGTAGTAAGCCTAACACTGTGTATTGGAGCCTCGTAACTCCCTAAACTACCTGCAAAATAAAACCTAACACCTAACGCATGCGCAATGTCTATCTACCTGTCAACCGCGATCCCCCAGCGCAATCCCTAATAAAGTTATTAACCCCTAAACCGCCGCTCCCGGACCCCGCCGCCAGGTACATTAACTACCCCCTAATGTCAGCCCCTTACACCGCCGCCACCTACATTACCTACCCCCTAATGTGAGCCCCTTACACTGCCGCCAGCTATATTAAATTATTATCCCCTAATCTAATCCCCCTACCCCGCCGCCAGCTATATTAAATTATTAACCCCTAATCTAATCCCCCTAATCCGCCGCCAGCTATATTAAATTATTAACCCCTAATCTAATCCCCCTACCCCGCCGCCAGCTATATTAAATTATTAACCCCTAATCTAATCCCCCTACCCCGCCGCCAGCTATATTAAATTAACCCCTAATCTAATCCCCCTACCCCGCCGCCAGCTATATTAAATTAATTAACCCCTAAAATACTAAACTATCCGTACCACTAAACCTAAGTCTAACCCTACAAATAGCCCTGAAAAGGGCTGTTTGCGTGGCATTACCCCAAAGTAAACAGCTCTATTGCCAGCCCTTAAAAGGGCTTTTGGCGGGTCATTGTCACAAAGTAAACAGCTGTTTTGCCTATAATCTAAATCCCCCTACACCGCCGCCACCTATAATAAATGTATTACCTCCTAATCTAATCCCCCTACACCGCCGCAACCTATATTAAATAGATTAACCCCTAATCTGACCCCCCTACACCGCCGCCATCTATATTAACCCTAATTATATTAGTGTTAATATCGTTATTATATTATATATATATTAAGTATAATAACCCTATCTAACTCTAACATCCCTAACTAAATTCTTATTAAAATAAATCTAATTAATATTAATTAAAATATTCCTATTTAAATCTAAATACTTACCTATAAAATAAACCCTAAAATAGCTACAATATAATTAATAATTACATTGTAGCTATTTTAGGGTTTATATTTATTTTACAGGTAACTTGGTATTTATTTTAACTAGGTACAATAGCTATTAAATAGTTAATAACTATTTAATAGCTACCTAGTTAAAATAATTACCAATTTACCTGTAAAATAAATCCTAACCTAAGTTACAAATACACCTACACTATCAATAAATTAAATAAACTAGAAATCACTAAACTAAATTACAAAAAACAAACAAACACTAAATTACAAAAAATAAAAAAAAGATTACAAGAATTTTAAGCTAATTACACCTATTCTAAGCCCCCTAATAAAATAATAAAGCCCCCCAAAATAAAAAAAATTCCCTACCCTATTCTAAATTACAAAAGTTAACGGCTCTATTACCAGCCCTTAAAAGGGCCTTTTGCGGGGCATGCCCCAAAGTAAACGGCTCTTTTGCCTGTAAAAAAAAACACACAATACTACCCCCCAACATTAAAACCCACCACCCACATACCCCTACTCTAAACCCACCCAAACCCCCCTTAAAAAAACCTAACACTAAGCCCCAGAAGATCTCCCTACCTTGAGTCGTCTTCACCCAGCCGGGCCGAACTCTCCAATCCGGGCGATGTCTTCATCCAAGCGGCAAAGAAGAATTCTTCCATCCGGCGATGTCTTCATCCAAGCGGCAAAGTTTTCCTCCAAGCGGCATCTTCAATCTTCTTTCTTCAGCCCTCCGACGCGGAACATCCAGCTGGCCCGACGACTGAACGACGAATGAAGTTTCCTTTAAATGACGTCATCCAAGATGGCGTCCGTCGAATTCCGATTGGCTGATAGGATTCTATCAGCCAATCGGAATTAAGGTAAGAAAATCTGATTGGCTGATTCAATCAGCCAATCAGATTCAAGTTCAATCCGATTGGCTGATCCAATCAGCCAATCAGATTGAGCTTGCATTCTATTGGCTGATCGGAACAGCCAATAGAATCATTTTAATATAGCTGGCGGCGGGGTAGGAGCTCACATTAGGGGGTATGTAATATAGCTGGCGGCGGGGTAGGAGCTCACATTAGGGGGTAGTTAATGTAGCTGGCGGCAGTATAGGGGCTCACATTAGGGGGTAGTTAATTTCAGCTGGCGGCGGGGTAGGAGCTCACATTAGGGGGTAGTTAATGTAGGTGACGGCGGGGTCCGGGAGCGGTGGTTTAGGGGTTAATAAATTTTTTATTATTAGGAGAGTGAGGGGGGATAGCGGATAGAGGGTTAGATGTGTCGGGCTATGTTTGGGAGGTGTGTTAGACAGTACGGGAGATTTTATAACTTAGTCAGGTTTTGTAGGTGCCGGCAGTTTCTAAAGTGCCGTAAGTCACTGGCGACTCCAGAAATTTGTACTTACGCAGATTTCTGGACATCGCTGGTTTATCAGATTTACAGCACTTTAGCATCTGACGGCGCCGTATATGGGATAGCTCGAGTTGCGAGCTGAAACTACGGGAGGCGGGGGTTCCCTCGCTTGCGCCGCAAACTACGATCTATATCGGATCGCGCCCTTGTTCGTTACCTAATTGGTATATCATGATTGCTCGATGGAGTGTTTTATGTTTTGATATCCCCCAATCTTGTCCTGATGGAAATTCTACATTGTCTGTGAGAGGAGTTAGTGGGGAGAACCTGGATGAAAGGAGAGGATTCTCTAATAATGCTTTATCCCATATTCTAAAGGTTTCCCGAATTATGAAATTGTTTGATTGTCTGTGTAATTCCTGAGTTATTTTGCCAGGAAAGGGTCCCTAGGTGTGGTGTATTTGGGATGTCATGCTCCAATCTTACCCATTTTTTGTGCTTATAGTTTATGAACCAATCGATTATATGCTGAAGAAAAGTAGCTTTCCTGTACTTTTTCAAATTGGGCACCCTCAGCCCCCCATTCGTAATAGGTGTACACATTAAAGGGACATTAAACCCAAATTTTTTCTTTCATTATTCAGATAGAGAATTCAATTTTAAACAACTTTCTAATTTACTTCTGTTATCTAATTTGCTTCATTCTCTTGATATTCTTTCCTGAAAAGCATATCTAGATAGGCTCAGTAGCTTCTGATTGGTGGCTGCACATAGATGCCTCATGTGATTGGCTCACCCGTGTGCATTGCTGTTTCTTTAACTAAGGATATCTAAAGAATAAAGCAAATTAGATAATAGAAGTAAATTGGAATGTTGTTTAAAATTGTATTTTCTGTCTGAATTGTGAAAGAAATGTTTTGGGTTTAATGTCCCTTTAAGTGTTTATTCTCGCTTTGCGTTTATCCCAAAGGAATTCTAATATTCTGTTTTGAAACTTCGGTATAAACTTAATAGGCAGGGGAATTCGGAGAGGTTGAAAAAAGGTATAACGCCCTTGGAAGGACATTCATTTTAATTGAATTAAATCTACCTAGCCATTAAATATTCTTCGATCTCCACGAAGACATATCTGCTATCAGGTTATTCTGTAGGGTTAAGTAATTATCTTGAAATAGGTGTTGTGTTTTTAGAAGTGAGGTGTATCCCTAGATATTTCAAAAAGGAAGATTGGGTGCGAAACTGACTCATATTGGTAATTTGAGATGGGAAATTATCATTACATTGTACTGCTAAAAGTTCTGATTTCGATTTATTGATTAAATAGTTGGAGGCATTTGGAATGTATCCAATTCAGCTATAAAGGGGGAATGGATTTAACTGGGTCTGTTAGGCAAAGAGAATGTCGTCTGCGTATAGTAGGAGTTTGATCGGTATCTTGGATTTGTATTCCTTGGATATCTGCATTGGAACACACGGCAGCAGCTAGAGGGGGGTAGTTATCAAGCCGTCAACCTCAAATACGCTGCGTATTCCGCAGCGTATTTGTGGCGAGGCTGATACGCCTTAGTTATCAAAGGCTCGAGACCGGCAAAAGTAGAATTTTGTGACGTCAGCTTCGATCCGCCGGACTCAGTCCGACACAGATCGATTCTTACGTCACTCCAGATGTTCCGCACACAAGTGCGGCACATTCTCACTACTTTTGCTAGCTATCAAAAAACTAGCAGGTACGCTCGGCACTTTTACGGCCCAGCGTACCTGGTTTTCAAAGCGCCAGCCTGGAGGCGGCGGATCCCATAGGAATCAATGGGAGTCTGACCATAGCGAAAGTACAAGTTCGCTGCTGACAGACATCCCATTGATTTCTATGGGAGCTGTCTACACCTAACACCCTAACATGTACCCCGAGTCTAAACACCACTAATCTGACCCCCCCTACACCGCCGCAACTAAATAAAGTTATTACCCCCTAAACCGCCGCTCCCGGAGCCCACCGCAAGCTACTCTATACATATTAACCCCTAAACCGCCGCTCCCGGAGCCCACCGCAACTATAATAAATGTATTAACCCCTAACCCGCCGCTCCCTGAACCCGCCGCAACCTATATTAAATGTATTAACCCCTATCCTGCCCCCCCTACACCGTCGCCACTGTAATAAAATGATTAACCCCTAAACCTAACCCTAACCCTAACGCCCCCTAACTTAAATATTAATTAAATAAATCTAAATAAATTAACTCTTATTAACTAAATGAATCCTATTTAAAACTAAATACTTACCTTTAAAATAAACCCTAATATAGCTACAATATAAATAATAATTATATTCTAGCTATCTTAGGATTTATTTTTATTTTACAGGTACCTTTCAATTTATTTTAACCATGTACAATAGCTATTAAATAGTTATTAACTATTTAATAGCTTACCTAGCTAAAATAAAGAGAAATGTACCTGTGAAATAAATCCTAACCTAAGTTACAATTACACCTAACACTACACTATACTTTAATAAATTATTCCTATTTAAAAATAAATACTTACCTGTAAAATAAACCCTAAGATAGCTACAATGTAATTAATAATTATATTATAGCTATCTTAGGATTTATATTTATTTTACAGGTAACTTTGTATTTATTTTAGCTAGTTAGAATAGTTATTAAATAGTTATTAACTATTTAATAACTACCTAGCTAAAAGAAATACAAAATTACCTGTAAAATAAATCCTAACTTAAGTTACAATTAAACCTAATACTACACTATCATTAAATTAACTAAATAAACTACCTACAAAGAACTACAATGAAATACAATTACATAAACTAACTAAAGTACAAAAAATAAAAAAAGCTAAGTTACAAAAAATAAAAAATTAAGTTACAAACATGTCAAAAATATTACAACAATTTTAAGCTACTTACACCTAATCTAAGCCCCCTAATAAAATAACAAACCCCCCCAAAATAAAAAAAATCCCTACCCTATTCTAAATTACATAAATTTCAAAGCTCTTTTACCTTACCAGCCCTTAAAAGGGCCATTTGTGGGGGCATGCCCCAAAAAGTTCAGCTCTTTTGCCTGTAAAATAAAAATACAACCCCCCCCCCAACATTAAAACCCACCACCCACATACCCCTAATCTAACCCAAACCCCCCTTACAAAAACCTAACACTAATCCCCTGAAGATCATCCTACCTTGAGTCGTCTTCACTCAGCCGAGCCACCGATGGAACTGAAGAGGACATCCGGAGCGGAAGAAGTTAATCCTCCAAGCGGCGCTGAAGAAATCTTCCATCCGATGAAGTCATCATCCAGGCGGCGCTGAAGAAGTCTTCGATCCGGCCGATGTCATCTTCAAAGAGGCGCTGAAGAGGTCTTCTATCCGGGCGAAGTCATCTTCCAAGCCGGGTCTTCAATCTTCCTTCCGCCGACGCGGAACCACCTTCTTCACCGACGGACTACGACGAATGACGGCTCCTTTAAGGGACGTCATCCAAGATGGCGTCCCCTCAATTCCGATTGGCTGATAGGATTCTATCAGCCAATCGGAATTAAGGTAGGAAAATCTGATTGGCTGATGGAATCAGCCAATCAGATTCAAGTTCAATCCGATTGGCTGATCCAATCAGCCAATCAGATTGAGCTCGCATTCTATTGGCTGATCGGAACAGCCAATAGAATGTGAGCTCAATCTGATTGGCTGATTCCATCAGCCAATCAGATTTTCCTACCTTAATTCCGATTGGCTGATAGAATCCTATCAGCCAATCGGAATTGAGGGGACGCCATCTTGGATGACGTCCCTTAAAGGAGCCGTCATTCGTCGTAGTCCGTCGGTGAAGAAGGTGGTTCCGCGTCGGCGGAAGGAAGATTGAAGACCCGGCTTGGAAGATGACTTCGCCCGGATAGAAGACCTCTTCAGCGCCTCTTTGAAGATGACATCGGCCGGATCGAAGACTTCTTCAGCGCCGCCTGAATGATGACTTCATCGGATGGAAGATTTCTTCAGCGCCGCTTGGAGGATTAACTTCTTCCGCTCCGGATGTCCTCTTCAGTTCCATCGGTGGCTCGGCTGAGTGAAGACGACTCAAGGTAGGATGATCTTCAGGGGATTAGTGTTAGATTTTTGTAAGGGGGGTTTGGGTTAGATTAGGGGTATGTGGGTGGTGGGTTTTAATGTTGGGGGGGGGGTTGTATTTTTATTTTACAGGCAAAAGAGCTGAACTTTTTGGGGCATGCCCCCACAAATGGCCCTTTTAAGGGCTGGTAAGGTAAAAGAGCTTTGAAATTTATGTAATTTAGAATAGGGTAGGGATTTTTTTTATTTTGGGGGGGTTTGTTATTTTATTAGGGGGCTTAGATTAGGTGTAAGTAGCTTAAAATTGTTGTAATATTTTTAACATGTTTGTAACTTAATTTTTTATTTTTTGTAACTTAGCTTTTTTTATTTTTTGTACTTTAGTTAGTTTATGTAATTGTATTTCATTGTAGTTCTTTGTAGGTAGTTTATTTAGTTAATTTAATGATAGTGTAGTATTAGGTTTAATTGTAACTTAAGTTAGGATTTATTTTACAGGTAATTTTGTATTTCTTTTAGCTAGGTAGTTATTAAATAGTTAATAACTATTTAATAACTATTCTAACTAGCTAAAATAAATACAAAGTTACCTGTAAAATAAATATAAATCCTAAGATAGCTATAATATAATTATTAATTACATTGTAGCTATCTTAGGGTTTATTTTACAGGTAAGTATTTATTTTTAAATAGGAATAATTTATTAAAGTATAGTGTAGTGTTAGGTGTAATTGTAACTTAGGTTAGGATTTATTTCACAGGTACATTTCTCTTTATTTTAGCTAGGTAAGCTATTAAATAGTTAATAACTATTTAATAGCTATTGTACCTGGTTAAAATAAATTGAAAGTTACCTGTAAAATAAATATAAATCCTAAGATAGCTAGAATATAATTATTATTTATATTGTAGCTATATTAGGGTTTATTTTAAAGGTAAGTATTTAGTTTTAAATAGGATTCATTTAGTTAATAAGAGTTAATTTATTTAGATTTATTTAATTAATATTTAAGTTAGGGGGGCGTTATGGTTAGGGTTAGACTTAGGTTTAGGGGTTAATCATTTTATTACAGTGGCGGCGGCGTAGTGGGGGGCAGGATAGGGGTTAATAAATTTATTATAGGTTGCGGCGGGTTCATGGAGCGGCGGTTTAGGGGTTAAACTATTTATTTAGTTGCGGAGAGGTGCGGGATCAGCAGGATAGGGGTTAATAATTTTATAATAGAGGGCGACGGTATAGGGGGGCAGGATAGGGGTTACTAGGTATAATGTAGGTGGCAGCGGTGTCCGGGAGCGGCGGTTTAGGGGTTAATACATTTATAAGACTTGCGGCGGGGTCTAGGAGCGGCGGTTTAGGGGTTAATACATTTATAAGACTTGCGGCGGGGTCTAGGAGCGGCGGTTTAGGGGTTAATACATTTATAAGACTTGCGGCGGGGTCTAGGAGCGGCGGTTTAGGGGTTAGTAACTTTATTTAGTTGCGGGGGCCTCCGGGGGGCGCCGGTATAGGGGGTAGAACAGTGTAGTTTAGTGTGAGTGCTTAGTGACAGGCTAGCAATAAAGCTGGGAAAAAGCCGAAGGGCAGCGAGATGGATGAGTGATAACTGTCACAGTCCGCTGCTCATCGCCCCGCGGCTTTTTGACAGCTTTATTTGATAACTTAGGCGAACGTATTCAAGGTCCGCGGCGGCGAAGGTAGGCGAGCTTAGGCGGACGTATTGGGCCGGCGAAGCCAGAAAAGTAGACGGCTTGATAAGTAGCCCCCAGAGCCTCTACTACACATACAAAAAGTAGTGTAGACAGGGGACACCCCTGTCTGATGCCATTTTTTATAGGAAAGGAGTTTGAAGTTTTTGGCGGAGGGGGAAGTGTACAAAGCCATTGTTTTAGAAATGAAAGTATCTCCTAAACGAAATTTGTAAAGGATTTCCTGAAGAAAGTGCCAGCAGATGCGATCAAAGGCTTTTTCCGCATCCGCTGCCACTATCGCAATAGGGGTTTGTGTGGATTGGGCATGATGTATTAGATGTATTGCTCTGACCATGTTGTCTTTGGCTTATCTAGATGGGGTGAACCCCACTTGGTCACTATTGATAATATGTGGGAGAATCGAATTAAGTCTGTTGGCTAAAATCTTTGCGTATATCTTAAGATCAATGTTAAAGGGATACTGAACCCAAATTTTTTCTTTACTGATTCAGATAGAGCATGCAATTTTAAGCAACTTTCGAATTTACTACTATTATCAATTTTTCTTCGTTCTCTTGCTATCTTTATTTTTTTTTTTTTTAAAAAGCCATCTAAGCTTTTTTGGGTTCAGACTCTAGAGAACACTTTTTGATTGGTGTATGAATTTATCCACCAATCAGCAAGGACAACCCAGGTTGTTCACAAAAAATGGGCCGGCATCTAAACTTAGATTTTTGCATTTCAAATAAAGATACCAAGAGAACAAAGAAAATTTGATAATAGGAGTAAATTAGAAAGTTGCTTAAAATTTCATGCTCTATCTGAATCACGAAAGAAAAAAATTGGGTTCAGTGTCCCTTTAAGTAATGATATCGGTCTAAAGTTAGATGCAGTATCTGGAGTTTTGTCTGGCTTAGGGAGAACTATGTGTGCCTCCAAGGCAGTCCTTGGGAAGGGGTTGTCCTCATTTATCAAATTGAACATTGACAGCATGTAGGGGGATAGAGTATCTTTGAATATTTTATAATACTGATCGGAAAACCCGTCAGGACCTGGGGCTTTGTTAGAGGGGACATTTTTAATTACTGCTAAAAGTTCCTCTTGTGAAATCTGTTTATTTAGAATTTGGTCTGGAGTAACTGTCGGGAGCATAATGTTAGAAAGGTATTTCTTTATTATTTTAGGTTTGTTGGTGGGAGCTGTACGGGGGTTTTGGTTAGATGTGTTTGATAGGTTGTATAATTGAGAGTAATAAGATCTAAGCTCTTAAGCTATTTTCTCAGATGTATTAACTTCTTTACCCTGCTTATTTTTCAGTGTTAAGATGTAATTCTTGTGTATTTGTCTTCTTAATTCTCTAGCTAAGAGGGGCCCACTTTTATTATTACCTTCAAAGTATTTTTGCTGTAATTTAAGGGCATTCTTTTTGCAGACTTTGCCTATTAAATAATTCATCTGTGTTTTGCAATCTCTAAATTTTTGTGCTAATTGGATGTTGTTTTGAGTTGGTCTTCTAGTTTAGACAGATTCACTACATTGTCGTTAAGGAGCATATTATTTTGTTTTGTTTGATATGCTTTAATATTAATTTGCGCCCCACGTATGACCGTTTTATGAGCTTCCCAAAGTGTTCTAATGTCATCTACAGAGGGTTCATTAATGGTGAATTATTAACCTAGTAACTTTTCAAGATGTTGATGTTGTATGGGGTCTGCGAGTAAGGATTCATCCAATTTCCACGTATAGTGTGGAAAGGGTCTATGTGGCCACCTGAAAGAACATTGCACTATAGAGTGGTCTGACCACGAGTTAAGGAATGTGTTCTACTTTGGACAGATTATTGACATCTATCATAAAGTAGTCTAGGCGGGAAAATTTGCGATGAGAGTTAGAATAAAATGTGTAGTTTGTTCCATCAGGGTTATATATCCTCCATATGTCATGTACTATCAGTTCTTTCATGCAGTGTTTTACAGTATTTATTATTCTGTGAGATATTTTGTTTTAATTGTCTAGGGAAGGGTTAAATGTAAGGTTAAAATCCCCACCCATTATAAGAGAACCTTTGGTAACCTCTAACAATAAGTTAGTTAAAGAGACAGTATACACTGATTTTCATATAACTGCATGTAATAGACACTACTATAAAGAAGAATAGGCAGAGATACTGATATAAAAATCCAGTATAAAGCTGTTTAAAAACTTACGTAGAAGCTCTCAGTTTTGCTCTGTTGAAAAGGTAGTTGGAAAGCCCACTGCAAGTGGGAAATAAGACACTCCCCCTCCCCCTTCTTTTGCATATGAAAAGACCCTTTACACAAACAGGAGCAAGCTGGAGTAGGTAGCTGACGGTATTCTCATAAAACTGTGGGGCTTGGTTAGGAGTCTGAAAATCATAGCAATGTTTTTTAAAAATAAGCAAAACTATACTTTTTAAAAAAAACAAAAAAACTTTATGGGCTATATAAATAGATCATCTACAAAACATTTATACAAAGAAAAAATGAGTGTATTATGTTCCTTTAAGGATTTGAAAAAAAGTATCTTTTTCAGATTAAGAGCATATAGATTAGCTAGAGTTACCACAGAATTATACAGTTTACCAACTAACACAATGTATCAACCCTTGGTATCCATGTATTTTTTAAATAGTTGAAAAGGTATATTTTTTTCTTAGGAGTATTCCTACTCTGTTTGTTTTTTGTAATTTAGAGGCGTAATGAGATTTGCTAAACTTGTACTTAAATGTTTTAGGTTCTCTCCCTCATAGAAAGTGGGTTTCCTGAATAAAGATAATGTCGGCTTTTTTGTTGAGAAAATCTCTTAAGGCTATGTTCCTTTTATAGGGGTTATTTGGGCCCTGAGTATTAGCAGAGAGAAAAATGAGGGAGTCACTCTTAGAGTCTGCCATGGGGGCGGTGTATTATAGTATATAGAAATAGAATGATGAGGGTATATAAAGATGCAACAGGGAAGAGTAGAGAGTGGGATTTGCTTAAAGCCTCGTATGACATGTTGGGAAGTGTATCGGATTGCGCCTTCGCAAAGCGGATAGGAATGTATTTTGACTGGGAATGTGTACAAAGTTGTGTGCCACGTATAAACAACAATAAAGATAAACATTTGCAATGCAACTGTGTCATAAAAAAACACAAACATAGAGGAGAATGTTCAGATGATACTATCACCTTCATATGTAGTGTAAACTATAGGAACAGATTAACAACTGTATAACAAGTATAAATGAGATCTACCAGAACTCTGGTATGGGGGATCATATGCAATATGTTACAAACAAACTAATAACAGTGGAGAAAACACCTCAGCGACAATATTGCATAAGGGAAAGTTCAAGACAGAAAATACCTTTGACTTTGAGACTTAGGTGAGATCAGGAACAGAGGGTCAACCTATATAGCAGTCCACAAGTGTGTTCATGTAACGCAAGCTCTGTCCTTGTTTTCTTCGGATGTAGGTTGTTTACTCTTTTTCTTTTGGGGAGTACTTGCATCCAATTCGGGTGAGGGTCTCTTTGTGGGTGTCGATGTGTTGTAGAAGGGTCACCATTGATTGAGACATCTGCAGGGTGTAGTGGTTTAAAGGTTAATTGTAAAGCCTCTGACAAAGGCCGAAGGTCTTGTTCAGATCTATATGTGAAAGTACGGCTACCATAGGCCTTTTATGCCTAGCAGGGATAGATGCAGCAGTAGATATAAAATAATGCTCCTTTATGGAAAGCAAAAGATGAGGCATTTTACAGCTGATTTGCATATCCCTACCCAGAATTCCCTGCTACACTGATTGGTGAAGTTTTCTGTGGAGGGATGTGCAGTACAATGACTTATTGCGTTTGTCTCTATACCCACAAAGGGAAGAGCTTTCCCTCGTTTTATACACTTTATAACTTTACTTGGAGACTGGTTTGGATGCCCTAGCACATACAGTCCGTAGGAGTGTAGGACCATATTGTAGCCAACATCTCTTTGCTTGAACAAGTCTCATAATCAGAATTATTGTGTTCACTCTACAGTGTAAACTAAAATGTTTGTACTGCAGATCTGTTTCATTATCTTGATATCCTTTGTTGAAGAAGGAGCAATGCACTACTGAGCTAGCTGAAAACATTGGGTGAACCAATGACAACAGGGATATATTTGCAGCCACCAATGAGCAGCTAGCTCACAGTAGCGCATTGGAGCTTTTGAGCCTACCTTGGTGTGCCTTTCAACAAAGGATATTGAAAACAAAGCAGATTAGATAGTAGAAGATAGTTGGAAAGTTGTTAAATTGCATGTTCTATCTGAATCATGACGTTACTGTCCCATTTAATGGGTTTGTTGTATAATGATAAAAGCCACGTGTGAACAGATAAAGAGGGGGTGCACACACCACTGCTTGTATATAGCAGACTTACTATTACCATTTTCAATTTATTGCTAGACAATTTGGATAAACTGTTGGTTGTCGAAGTGCAGTTCTGGCAGCTCCTCATGTAATGCAGTTCGCATGGCATATAGGAAACAGAGAAGAAGGCACCTTATGTAGTAAAGCCCACAAAACCTAGCTAATCGGCCAGACCACAATGCACTGCAGTTACACATACACATCCCAGCTGACCTTCCTGTCACTCCATCCAGGACATAGCAAACCACCAGGTATAGCGGAATAATAGCGTCAGGGCAGGATAACGATAAAAACTATTTATTGTATTAAAGAAAGAGCTAAGAACCCCAAACATAAAAATAGCTACAGCTTTCTAAGCCAAATCCCTTTTTTCAGTGTCCTGGATGCAGTGTGAAACCATGAGGAGAGGTCTGATCATCCCAGCATGCCTGTTTATTGGGCATTTCATATACATTATTAGTGACATTATTAGAGAATTATTAGGAAACAGTGTAGGTGAATGTGGCAAGGTGCGCCTAATCTTGTGGTGTGTTTAGCTATCACATCTCTGTATAGGCATGGGCGCTTTAATGTTAAAGGGACACTGAACCCAATTTTTTTCTCTCATGATTCAGATAGAGCAGCAATTTTATCAACTTTCTAATTTACTCCTATTATCACTTTTTCTTCATTCTCTTGCTATCTTTATTTGAAAAGCAAGAATGTAAGTTTAGAAGCCAGCCCATTTTTGGTTCACAACCTGGGTTGTGCTTGCTGATTGGTGGCCAAATGCACCCACCATTATTGTCTGGTTCCTTAGCTTTGATGCCTTCTTTTTCAAAGAAAGATAGCAAGAAAACCAAGAAGATCTGATAATAGGAGTGAATTAAAAAGTTGCTTAAAATTGCTGCTCTGACTCATGAAATAAAAACTTTGGGTTTAGTGTCCCTTTAATAACAAGCTTGTAGTAAAGCGCATGAAGTTTCAGTATGAGCATTGTCACACTTAGTTTTGCACCACTTTATGATGACGGGGATCACTAATGGTACCGGCTTTCTTTTCTATAAACTGAACAGTGATTTAAAGGGCCAGTATAGTGGTAACATGTTGCGCTCTAATCCGTTAGACCCGCGTTCTGCGAGACATTAAAGGGCCATTATAGTGGTAACATGTTACGCTCTAATCCGTTAGACCCGCGTTCTGCGAGACATTAAAGGGCCATTATAGTGGTAACCTGTTACGCTCTAATCCGTTAGACCATATTATTTTAACACAGGGCGTAACCGCGTTCTGCGAGACATTAAAGGGCCATTATAGTGGTAACCTGTTACGCTCTAATCCGTTAGACCATATTATTTTAACACAGGGCGTAACCGCGTTCTGCGAGACATTAAAGGGCCATTATAGTGGTAACCTGTTACGCTCTAATCCGTTAGACCATATTATTTTAACACAGGGCGTAACCGCGTTCTGCGGGACATTAAAGGGACATGAAACTCCAAATATTTCTTTCATGATTCAGATAGAGCATGCGATTTTAAACAACTTTCTAATTTTACTTCTATCAGTTTTGTTCTTTGATATCTTTTGTTAAATTACTTCTGGAGCACTATATGGCAGCAGTTTTGCAAGCATGTAATCCATTTGCAAGAGAACTATATGGCAGCACTATTTCTAGGTATCTCTTTAACAAAGAATAACATGGGAACAGAGCAAATTTAATAATAGAAGTAAATTGGAATCTTTTTTAAAAAAAATGATACGCTCTGTCTGAATTACAAAAGAAACTTTTTGGTTTTCATATCACTTTATCAATTTTTCTTCGTTCTCTTGGTAGCTTTTGTTATAAAGCAGGGGCATATGCATAGGGGCCAGCCCATGTCCGGAGCACTATATGGCAGCAGTTTTGCAAGAATGTTATTCATCTGCAAGAGCACTAGAGGGCAGCGCTATTTCCTGCCATTTATTGCTCCAGACGCCTACCTAGGTCTCTCTTCAACAAAGAATATCATGGGATGAAGCAAATTTGATAATAGAAGTAAATTGGAAACTTTTTTTAAAATGATAAGTTCTGTCTGAGTTACAATAGAAAACATTTGGGTTTCATATCCCTTTAAGTATATGTTTAATATTTGCGATGGTTAAAGACATTGCAGCATCACTAGCGTATAAATTACATGCTGTAATAATGGCCCTTTAAAGTGAAGGTAAACTTTGGTGAATGAAAGCCCGTTTTTTAAAATACTATTAAAAACAGGGGCACTTTTATTCATCAAAGTTTACAAAGCAGCCGTTTTGATTAAAAACTTACCTTGGTTTCTTTTTACAGCCAGAGCAGCTTCCCCCACCTGGAAATCCTCTCTTCACACGTCGGCAATGACTAATCCGGCTTCCTCCAATCACAGCTTTCCCCCAGGGTAGTCATTGTCTGAGGCCATGCTGTGATTGGAGGAAGCCGGATTAGTCATTGCTGACGTGTGCAGAGAGGATCTCCAGGAGGGGGAAGCTGCTCTGGCTGTGAAAAGAAAAAAAGGTAAGTTTTTAATCAAAACGGCTGCTTTGTAAACTTTGATGAATGAAAGTGCCCCTGTTTTTAATAGTATTTTTTAAAAAACGGGCTTTCATTCACCAAAGTTTACCTTCACTTTAACTTTCTTGCACAATATGACCTATGTTAACAAGCGCAGCGCTATTAATAGTGATACGCTATCCATATTGCGCCCCTTAGCCAAGTATGGCACATAGTCATCTGAGTTTGTTTGCGGGCCAACATTTTTTTAAAAATACTTTCAATGGATAGTACCAGTTGTGCTATTATATATATATATATATATATATATATATATATATATATATATATATATATATATATATATATATATATATATATATATATATACACACACACACATACATACACCACATAAAACCCTTTCCAATCCAACACCTTGTCATATATCCGGTTTAAACATTTTTATTAAAAATATAAATATATATATATATATATATTTCCTGTACAAATGACAGCACTCTCAGGTCTTTTTTCAAAATGAGATCAACAAAATTCTCTTTTTTAATGGAACGTTTTCGAGGAGCTTGTCCCCATCATCAGCAAGCTCCTCGAAAACGTTCCATTAAAAAAGAGAATTTTGTTGATCTCATTTTGAAAAAAGACCTGAGAGTGCTGTCATTTGTACAGGAAATATTTAAGGCATCATAGCACCCAGGCAGACGACCTTTGGAGGGTATAACCTGTGTGGTATGGACGGTACTATATACATATATATATATATACAATAAAGTTTGGATTTATCACTGATGTCTACAGTCCAGCGAGTGCTTTATTATTTGAAATTCTACATTCCTTGTTACAGCACCCTGGCAATTTGGAATTTGTTGGTGGGAGTGCATATATTATACAGCCTGATTCTTATATATATATACTAGTCCTAAAGCCTGTGTACACGGGCCAATTTTTTTAGGTACCGCGGTTCCAACCCTTGCTCCCTCTCTCTCCCCCCTCTCTTTTGAGTTCTCTCTCTCCCCCTTATCTTGCACTCTCCCCCCTCTTTTGCTCTCTCTCTCTCCCCTTTTTTGCTCTCTCTCTCCCCTTTTTTGCTCTCTCTCTCCCCCCTCTTGTGCTCTCTCTCCCCCCTCTTGTGCTCTCTCTCCCCCCTCTTGTGCTCTCTCTCCCCCCTCTTGTGCTCTCTCTCCCCCCTCTTGTGCTCTCTCTCCCCCCTCTTGTGCTCTCTCTCCCCCCTCTTTTGCTCTCTCTCTCCCCCCTCTTTTGCTCTCTCTCTCCCCCCTCTTTTGCTCTCTCTCTCCCACCTCTTTTGCTCTCTCTCCCCTCTTTTTTGCTCGCTCTCTCTCTTCCCCCCCCCTCTTGCTCTCTCTCGCCCTCTTTTGCTCTCTCTCGCCCTCTTTTGCTCTCTCTCGCCCTCTTTTGCTCTCTCTCGCCCTCTTTTGCTCTCTCTCGCCCTCTTTTGCTCTCTCTCGCCCTCTTTTGCTCTCTCTCGCCCTCTTTTGCTCTCTCTCGCCCTCTTTTGCTCTCTCTCGCCCTCTTTTGCTCTCTCTCGCCCTCTTTTGCTCTCTCTCGCCCTCTTTTGCTCTCTCTCTCCCCTATTTTGCTCTCTCCCCCTCTTTTGCTCTCTCTCTCCCCCCTCTTTTGCGCTCTCTCTCTCCCCCCCTCTCTTTTGCTCTCTCTCCCCCCTCTTTTGCGCTCTCTCTCTCTCTCTCCCCCCTCTCTTTTGCTCTCTCTTCCCCTCTCTTTTTTGCTCTCTCTCTTCCCCTCTCTTTTTTGCTCTCTCTTCCCCTCTTTTGCACTCTCTCTTCCCCTCTTTTGCGCTCTCTCTTCCCCTCTTTTGCGCTCTCTCTTCCCCTCTTTTGCGCTCTCCCCCTCTCTTTTGCACTCTCTCTCTCCCCCTCTTTTGTGCACTCTCTCTCCCCCCTCTCTTTTGAGCTCTCTCTCCCCCCTCTCTTTTGAGCTCTCTCTCCCCCCTCTCTTTTGAGCTCTCTCTCCCCCCTCTCTTTTGTGCGCTCTCTCTCCCCCCTCTCTTTTGAGCTCTCTCTCCCCCCTCTCTTTTGAGCTCTCTCTCCCCCCTCTCTTTTGAGCTCTCTCTCCCCCCTCTCTTTTGAGCTCTCTCTCCCCCCTCTCTTTTGAGCTCTCTCTCCCCCCTCTCTTTTGAGCTCTCTCTCCCCCCCTCTCTTTTGAGCTCTCTCTCTCTCCCCACTCTTTTGCGCTCTCTCTCCCCTTCTCTTTTGCGCTCTCTCCCCCTCTCTTTTGTTTTTTCTCCCCCTTGCGCTCTCTCCCCCTCTTTTTTGCGCTCTCTCCCCCTCTTTTTTGCGCTCTCTCCCCCTCTTTTTTGCTCTCTCCCCCTCTTTTTTGCTCTCTCCCCCTCTTTTTTGCTCTCTCCCCCTCTTTTTTGCTCTCTCCCCCTCTTTTTTGCTCTCTCCCCCTCTTTTTTGCTCTCTCCCCCTCTTTTTTGCTCTCTCCCCCTCTTTTTTGCCCTCTCCCCCTCTTTTTTGCTCTCTCCCCCTCTTTTTTGCTCTCTCCCCCTCTCTTTTGCTCTCTCTCTCTCTCCCTCTTTTGCTCTCTCTCTCCCTCTTTTGCTCTCTCTCTCCCTCTTTTGCTCTCTCTCTCCCTCTTTTGCTCTCTCTCTCCCTCTTTTGCTCTCTCTCTCCCTCTTTTGCACTCTGTCTCCCCCTTCTCTTTTGCGCTCTCTCCCCCCTCTTTTGCGCTCTCTTTTAAACTCTCCCCCCTCTTTTGCGCGCTCTCTCCCCCCTCTCTTTTGAGCTCTCTCCCCCCTCTCTTTTGTGCGCTCTCTCTCCCCCTCTTTTGTGCGCTCTCTCTCCCCCTCTCTTGCGCTCTCTCCCCCTCTCTTGCGCTCTCTCCCCCTCTCTTGCGCTCTCTCCCCCTCTCTTGCGCTCTCTCCCCCTCTCTTGCGCTCTCTTGGGCTCTCTCCCCCTCTCTTGCGCTCTCTCCCCCTCTCTTGCGCTCTCTCCCCCTCTCTTTTGCGCTCTCTCTCCCCCCCTCTCTTTTGCGCTCTCTCTCCCCCCTCTCTCTCCCCCTCTTTCTCTCCCACTCTCTTGCGCTCTCTCTCCCTCTTTTGCTCTTCCCCCCTCTCTCTGCTCACTTTCTTTCTTTCCTTCCTTCCTCTGTTTTGTTCTCTCCCGCCGGCCACGCCCCTCCCGTGCGCTCCTGCGAGGCTACGCCCCCTCGTCACGCCCGACGCCGGTCACGCCCCCACCAGGCAGCTTCCGCAGTGCGCACTACTCTGCAGCTGAAGGCCAGGTGTGTTTGTCCGCGCGCAGTCTCTACTGCGCATGATGGCTTCAGACAAACACTCTTGGCCTTTTATAATATATATATATATATACAGTAAAACAGCGTACCTCATAGAAGTCTATTATGTGAGCATGGCGACTCTATCTGACCTCCAGATGTTCGTCGCCTTAAGCTTTTGCTTGAATGCTACCATTTTACTATGAACTTGTAAATGGAAGTGATATGCGCTGCACTCGAGCAATATCCTGACCATGTTTGCTCTCTATTTGAAATCTAAGCCTATGTGTGTGTGGCAATTCACTCTTGTCTTCTCAACATTTTCTTTGTTTTCAGATTTTATGTATAAAAGGTACAGGGTTGTGGTTGCACTTTACCTGCAATGGTAAATATTCATTGCAAGTTTAAAAAGACAAAGGGACAGTCAACACCAGACCTTTTTTGTTGTTAAAAAAGAGAGATAATCCCTTTATTACCAATTCCCCAGTTTTGCATAACCAACACTGTAAAATTTAATACACTTTTACCTCTGTGATTAGTGATTACCTTGTATCTATGCCTCTGCAAACTGCCCCTTTATTTCAGTTCTTTTGACAAAGTTGCATTTTAGCCTTTCAGTGCTCACTTCTAGGTATCTTCACGTGCGTGAGCTCAATGTTATCTATATGAAACACATGAACTAACGCCCTCTAGTGGTGAAAAACTGTCAAAATGCATTTAGATGAGAGGCGACCTTCAATGTCTAAGAAATTAGCATATGAACCTCCTAGGTTTAGCTTTCAACTAAGAATACCAAGAGAACAAAGCAAAATTGGTGATAAAGGTAAATTGGAAAGTAGTTTAAAATGACATGCCCTATCTGAAGCATGAAAGGGTTTTTTTTTGGACTTGACTGTCCCTTTAAGTAAAAAATAAATAAATATATTTGCTTTCTTTTTTTTCCGTATTATAAATGATTAAATATAGTGATGAGCTGCCTGAAGAGAGACATAATAAAGAGGTTTTGTAGGTCCGACTATCATTATCCTGTATCTGTTATTGCATATTAATGACAATCTGTCTATTATGGTCTATGTATAAATCTTTATCTTTATTATGTATCGGTCTTTCTAAATTCTCAATTTTATTTATACTTCTACTCTTGATCTGAAGAGCTACATTTCTTGTCAGTATTCTGTGTACATATAATTTCATAACCTCAGGAATCTCTTGGATCTGTTTTTGAAAGAAATTTAATCTTGTTTTGGAACAAATTGGCAAAAATAACTAATAGTATACAGTACATAATAATACCTTACCACAGAAAATGATTGATTTTATCTCACATCGTATCAAGGGGCTGTTATAGTGAAATATAATACATGCTCTACATTTTAACACTAGTGACCTTGCAGCTCTATGTGTTTAATCCCCGCAAAGGGGTTAATCACATAAAAGGACCACTTGAGAGCTGCCAGTGAGCGATGGTCATCCAGCAGGGTCGTGCGGCTACAGCTACTGATTGGGCCACCAGCTGTTTCCACTTGGGACCAGCAGTTCTCTGGTGCTCTTGATGGGTACTTTTAACTATGAGTTTAACCCCTTTACAGGGGTTGAACACGCTGAGTTGCTGGTTCGGAAGTGCTCTATAATGGCCTTTTACAAACAGTGTGCAGGTGGCCTTAGACCTCTCAAGTAGGTAGAAACATACCCGAGGGTATTTCTGCTTCAATTACTTCAGTTTCTACCTATTTGGAGTTATGTGGACTAAGCTTGAGACTAACAATACATTTACAAGTAGACCAACCTTTTGCGAGTTTCCTCTTACTCAGGTCTGAAGCAACACTGGTCAGTACAATGGAATTTACAGATTATATCTGGACTGAGGAAGGCGAGGTTGGCTGGGCCAGTCTTTTAACAATTTTTGAAACTGTGCTGCTCACCTTTCTAATGTTCACTGATATTCTGTCTGCCAGTTTTTCAATTTGTAGATATTTGTCACTAAAGCTATATCATTTACTTTCCATATTCATGTCTTAAAGGTTAAATCCCTGGGCTGCAAATTATTGCTCCTTGGGGTAGTCGTTTACTGATGGTAATAGCTCTTTGTTTTCCAAGGACACCTAAGCTTATTCCTTTTAGGTGCCAGCATTCCTTTTTTTATGACCTATGCTGTGGTTGGGAAGTACACGTTTCAGTGTGTGTCTTTTTTTTTTTTTTTTAAATTATCATCATCAATCATCATCCATCATCCTCATCATCATCATCATCCTCAGCATCATCATCATTTACTTGTATAGCATCTCTAAATTGTGTAGCACTGGGTACAAAAGTAGGGGTATACAATGACAAAGATTTGTGGTACTATACAGATACATAATAACAGACAATAAACATATTAGTACAGAAGGGGGAGGGCTCTGCTCCAGAGAGCTTACAGTCTACAGGTTGAAGTTGTGGAGACATCAAGTTTAGGGTAAGATGCCACATGGTTTGCAGTTGCAGCAGCGAGACAAGGCAGTTCAAGATTTAGAATGAGAACGTTAGAGGAGAAATAGTCAACCTCTCTAAATATGTGAGTTTTCAAAGAGCACCTGAAACTATACAAGGTTGTAGACAGTCTGATAGTGTGGGTTTGAGAGTTCTAGAGGATAGGAACAGCATGTGAGAAGCTGAAGCTTTCATGATTGATTGGACGGGCAAGGCGGGATTTGGGA
The DNA here is from genome assembly GCF_027579735.1 of Bombina bombina. Lineage (NCBI taxonomy): Eukaryota > Metazoa > Chordata > Amphibia > Anura > Bombinatoridae > Bombina > Bombina bombina. Next base: position 204,585,688 of record NC_069508.1, read on the forward strand.
AGGCCATTCTATAAAAGCTGCATTCAGCAACGGTAAAGAGAACTGTTTATATCTTTTCCTACCAGTTCTACCTTTTAGAATTGGGGCTTTTCTTAGGAAACATTCCTTTCTAATCATTATTGGGAAAAATGTTTTTCCTAATATACAGATAGATTTAATCAAACCTGCTTTGCCAGGACCCTGTGAAGGGAGGTTATTTGAGACTTCCCTGTGCCAATTGTTTTACAAGGATAATTGGTCTTTTCAGTCTTGGTAAAGGTTTATTAACTAGACATGTGTTTGCCTTGAGAGATCTGAAGGAGGCTTTTTTTTAGTTTTTATATTTATCCAGACAATTTTGGTTTCTCCTCTTTGTCATGGAAACAATTTATTTTTAGTTTATGACCCCTTCCTTTTTGTTAGCCACTGTTTCAAGGATCTTTCACAAGGTTCTAGCCACTCCTATGGTAAAGTTCAGGACACAGGGAATTTCTGTGGCTCCTTATCTGGATCTAATCCTTGTCGAAGCCACATCAGCAAGTGGCCTAAGTTTATTCCAGAGTTTTAGATTTTTGTCTGATCCAAGATCAATCTTTCCAAAGCTCTCTAGTGTCATCAAACCATGTTCAGTTTTTAGTAATTATTATGGGCACAAGCTTAAAGGGACATGAAACCCCAAAAATGTCTTTCATGATTTAGACAGAGCATACAATTTTAAACAACTTTCCAATTTACTTATATTATTTAATTTACTTGCTTCTCTTGTTAACCTTTGCTGAAAGGTTTATCTAGGTAAGCTCAGGAACAGCAAAGAACCTAGGTTCTAATTGCTGATTGGTGGCTACATATATATACTGATTGTCATTGGCTCACCCATGTGTTCAGTTAGAAACCAGTAGTGCATTGCTGCTCCTTCAACAAATGATACCAAGAGAATGAAAAAAAATTGATAATAGAAGTAAACTGGAAAGTTGTTTAACATTGTATGTTCTACCTAAATCGTGAAATAATTTTTTGTGTTTCATGCCCCTTTAACCTAAATGTTTATGACAAACACTTTGCAAGGGAAATGTATCACATATGTATTCCTTGTACTTCAATCTCCTGTTCTAGGAGAACCACAATTTCCTAGACTTGTCTCCGATTTCCCCCCTCTCATGAAGAGAGACCTCATTTGTATTCTGATCTGATAATAGCAGACTTACTCAATAGAAAAGATACTGCACACTCAGGGGATGAGAAACGCCTTGTGAAACGAGTGTAATATCATCTTATTGTTTTGTAGTATTATCCTTATTTTCAATATATACAGTTTTAAATAAATAAGCACATTTTGGTGAAATCGGTCTGTTGTGGGTCCATAGTGAGTTAGCTGGGCAACTGAGAGGATCCAGCATATGCATAGACACCCTTTGTTTGGTGATGTCCTACACGTGAGTACCCATCCAAAGAGCAATTTAGTATTGGAGTTCACTGTTCCACGTGATACGTTATGCGGAGACCCCATTTGTTTTTCTTCTCAATGTGTTTGTGTCTGAGCAAGCAGGAAAGACATTGAGGTATATTTAGGTGTTGTTATTCCCACACTCTCAGGCTTCTGGTAACATTTCTATCTACTCTAGAGGTGAGAGGCAAAAAAAGAGGTCCCCTGTATACAGGTAAATATAACCTTATATTTGTATCTCTTAGAAATAACACATTTAGTCAACGAACTGTCCCAGCTATTCAAGAAAAAGTTTGCTATATGGATAAGCTGTAATATGGCCCACAGAGACATTTCTTAGAATTGTTGTTGTTTATTTTACAGGTGAACCATGTACAGCTCTATGGAAAATCTCGCCGTGAGGCAGTTTCATTCTTAAAAGAAGTTCCGCCTCCATTTTCACTAGTTTGCTGTCGCCGCCTAAATGATGATGAAAATGAGACATTTGTTGATGAGCCAAACATTCAGGAAGAGCAGGTAATACTACACCGGACCATAGTTATTTAGTCCTTTTTTCTATGTGAATTCTTTAAAAAAGAAATGAAAATAAATTCTGGAATGGTACTTGCAATAGGCTATTAAGCCACAAATAAAAGGTGTTGGTACAGTTTGATATATATACTTAGAAACTTTCAATTCAATTAATCATTTGTCCCATATAACTTACCAGTAATGTATAATCCATTTAACTCACCACTCCAAGGGTCTTGTCTGGATTGGGACCTGAATGCTTCAAAAATGACTTCTGCAATAAATAATTAAAAATTCTAGATAGTAGTTTCAAACCAATGTTTATCACTCTATGGAGTAAAAGCTATACTGGAATGACAGACTGATCCTACCAGTTTAAATAAAGATGAAGAGGGTGCTACACAGCAAACACAAAAATAATATATTGATAATATAAAAAAAAGATAAGAATCTAGCTAACACACTATAAATTAATAAGTAATATCAGGTATTTAATAAAGTCGTATATGCAAATCAGAACATATGCCACAATAAAAAACAAATACAATTTAGGGACGACTCCCTATATTTGCTAGCATAAAAGTGTAAAAACAGTCCTAAATTCCTAGGACAAAAGGATTAGAAGTACTGTATAAATATCCAATTCTGAAGTTAAAACCACCTTATATCCAGATTCGGCATATAATGTCTTAGATACTTTGTATTAAATAGTTAATCCCAGCACACATCAAGTTAAAGACTGCTATTTCATCAGATTTGGCAATTTTCACTCAAACTCAGTTTCTCTTATAACAACCAAAGCCGTTCCAGTGTTTGCAGAAAAGAAGAGACCCGCTTACATTACCTCACTGAGGTTTCCTTCTGTACCTCGCCTTCCGTCTTTCACTCCCAAGAAGGAAATAGTAGTGAAGTCCCCACAGATCATTAATCTTACTGTTAATGTATACTCCCTGCTCCTCCGGATGGCAAAACAGGCTTGTGTGATTGGTGTTACGGCCGGTCACGTTACCTATGGTCGTCTTCTGATTGGGAGTAAAGCGTTCTCCTTGTATGTGGCTTCTCATTGGTACTTCATCATTTTGTGCCAGACTGATCCTACCACACTGAAGTGTCTTCTGTATTCCCAGTGAACCAACATTAATTCAGACTACAAAAACAGAGTAGCATTTATAGTGAAGTATTGTTTGGTAAGTCTATTATTTGTGCTTAAACTTGTACTTACGGAATCTATGGTATTAAAACTGTAAACCTCTGGTCAGCCAATCAGGAGTGCCTGTCAAAAGAGCTAAACAGATAGGTAAACACATAAGATGCTTGAGTCACTAATGCAAAAATCGCATGCTCTAAAGTAATTTTGGAGGCCTATTTATATAAAAAAATTACAAATAAAGTTTGTTGAATTAATTTACTCTTGATTTATTCATCATCATAAGATAGATTCTCACCAATGAATGGAGTTGGATGTTCTTCAGTATAAACAGAGACAATGGTTACCTACATAGTGCAGTATTTTGGCTATTTCGTTATAAAATATTGTGGTAATTGTTTTTCTCTATTATTCGACTGTGTCAAAGCAATCTCTTTTGAGTAAAGATCATTTTTAAATGGTTTGAAAGAAAATAACAAGATGCGGCAAAAGATACTAAAGTGTAAGAAGCTATATAGGAAACCATTAAAGGACCAGCAAACACTGTAGATTTGCATAAACAAATGCAGGATAACAAAACCATGCAATAGCACTTGGTCTGAATTTCAAATGAGTTGTAGATTTATTTTTTCTGACCTATTTCAAAGTTAGTTCAGTTTTCTTTCCCCTGCATTATGTCACAGCCTTCAGCCAATCACAAGATGCATTTACGTATATTCTGTAAATTCTTGCACATGCTCAGTAGGAACTGGTGCCTCAAAGTGTGGATATAAAAATATAAAAAAAATACAAATAAAGTTTGTGCACAATTTGATAATTTAATTAAATTGGAAAGTTGTTTAAAATGGCTGCTCTATCTGAATCATGAAAGTTTCATTGTGCCTTTTGTGTTCCATTAAATTGGGCTTCAATAAATACATTTGTCATATATGGGGGGCAAGCCTACTCTCAAAGTGGCAAGACGCATCTTAGTTAAGCTCCAAGAGATTTACAGATTTTTATTAAAATTCTTTACAATAAACCTATAGTTTTTCATACCACTGAAATAACTACTGTGCCAAGTGTAAATAAATTCTAGGTGCGGATGTTTTGATTGTGCGTTGGCCTATGGTCTTTGGGACACCTGCGTGGCAGACATTTTCACAGGCCTAGAGGACATCTTGCTGTCTGAAACACCAGAGCTGTGGGCTAACCACAAGAAACCAGCCCTGTGTGAGGTGAGCAACGCAGGTGTGGTATCGCCACATCGCAGGGGAAGGACTTCACGGCTATATCTGATGCTTCCCCTGCACCAAGCTCCAACCAAACCCCAACTGTTACCTTCGTGACATCAAACAAGCCTAGGCAAGCGAGCGAAGCAGAGACTCCTGAGACTCCTGAGTCTATTACACTGAGATATCGCTGCAGACAGCGGGAGCTGTCTTCAGAGGAGATAGAGATCTCAAGCTGAACTGGGCCACACAGGAAAACGTGCACACTGAATTCAACCCTGGTCCCAACAAAACCACTTACAAAGCACCGGACGGTTTTCACTCAGCGTAAGACTACATTGCACCGGCTATACTTACCTGGGCAGCGATCCAGCTCAGTAATTGTATGAGTTGGAACTCTTATCTTCTAGAGAGGTAATTACGGTCCAGGAAAAAATGGTTAATATCACCCCTGAGCCACATAGTTTTACAGCAGCCGACCTTGCGTTACTGAAGTCTGGTGATCCCACACTATCTCACAGCAAAAGAAGGATCGGCTGAATAATTACCAAACTGCCACTGTGGGTCACCTAAAGTGGGAACTTATGGTCTTTAGGGAATGACCGGATCGCTTACTCCGCTTGATCATATGTGCCGAACATTATGACAGCAGTCCGCTTAGGTTTATTTCAGCTGAGTATGTGATCTTCCATGCATATTTCCACAAGGAAGACTTAACCCCTATATAGCCATCGCCTAGTCAAGACTGACTTTTCTTGGTAAAGCTGTGATTCTGTGCTCGGTATTAACACAGTCTGGATTTCAATCAGAAGGATAGTGATTTACTGGCATGCTACCACAGTAACCATACCTCCGTCCTAAATAAGGTTATCAAGACTGTTATGTTCAAACATCTGGTTTTCAAGGTGTACCACTGTTCTTGTAGTTATTTGATTTATAATAATGGGTTTCACTATGTTATGTGTAGGCATGTTATACTAAAAACTTTAATACTGTTGTAGCTAAATGATGCGTTTTATGTTTGTCATTATACTCTGTGTTATATAGATAAGACTACTAAACGGAGGTTAAATTCGCCCTAAACTGTATTATAACTTTAATTTGCCTGACACTGTATTATAACTTTAATTTACACATTGCAGGACTTGACTCCTTACTTGCCTATTTTTAGATCTACAAGCTCCAACACTGTTTTTACTATAACAACTGTGAAATAGATACCGCCATCTTTTACAGTATTCTAATTTTCTTGAGAGTTTCCTATGAGGGTTTGTGGGGGGCCCCTGGGGAATCACTTTCTCACTATAACAAAATAAAATGACGACTACCAATACTATGGAGTTTTAGCAACCACATGTTAAGCTAGTATAATGTGGTAGTCCCATTCGCGACTAGCGGCCGGGGCTGCGGGTGGGACAAAAGTGAAGGTCTTGCTGTGACAATAAAATGTGTAATATTTTCAGATGAAGTCTAGACACACCACTAATGCATATAAACGCAACAGTGAGGGTAGACTTAAAGTGATATGTGTAAACGTAATAGATCACCATATCTTTGTTTTTAGTATACTAATATTGAGGCGGGAACTGACTATTCCCTTTAAATCTGGGCAAACAACAATTAGTAACCTGTTTAATTTACAAGAATACACATTTGGCTTTTTTATATGCTTAATGGAGTCTACTTTCCTTGCTTGTAATTGGATTCCTATATACTGGTACATTAGAGTTTTAAGCCTATGATTTTGTGCTTATGTATATTTACTCTCAGTACAGCTTGAAACCTAATAAGGTTTACCTAGGAAGATGGCAGAGTTCTAGTATATTTTTATCTACCTATTCATTTCTTATTTCTTTTTGACATTGCCGATATATACCAGATTTACCCACTAAGTGGGAATAAAACCATAATTCTTATGTAAAAAAATGACAGCCATATTTAGAGATGGCTTGCGTTAAGCTTTCCATTAGATTTCAGCTCCCAGCTCCTACCCATATGGTTCTCTAGTTGACATCTTTTTTCTTTCCCTTATACCTAAGCGCCAATAATATTTTTTTTTCTCATTCTCCTCCGGACATAATTATTTAGTGATTATTCTCTATAATATTTTTGGGCGGGTCCAAAAGTGGCCCTCCTAGTCCTATGTTTCAATTGAATGGTTTTATAGAAGTTTTTCAGTCTGTTTAACTAATTGATCTAAACCCTATAAAATCAGAAAATAGAGAAAATGGTCTCCATATTTCTTTCATGTAATTAGCAAGAGTCCATGAGCTAGTGACGTATGGGATATACATTCCTACCAGGAGGGGCAAAGTTTCCCAAACCTCAAAATGCCTATAAATACACCCCTCACCACACCCACAAATCAGTTTTACAAACTTTGCCTCCTATGGAGGTGGTGAAGTAAGTTTGTGCTAGATTCTACGTTGATATGCGCTCCGCAGCAGGTTGGAGCCCGGTTTTCCTCTCAGCGTGCAGTGAATGTCAGAGGGATGTGAGGAGAGTATTGCCTATTTGAATTCAATGATCTCCTTCTACGGGGTCTATTTCATAGGTACTCTGTTATCGGTCGTAGAGATTCATCTCTTACCTCCCTTTTCAGATCGACGATATACTCTTATATATACCATTACCTCTACTGATTCTCGTTTCAGTACTGGTTTGGCTTTCTACTACATGTAGATGAGTGTCCTGGGGTAAGTAAGTCTTATTTTCTGTGACACTCTAAGCTATGGTTGGGCACTTTTATATAAAGTTCTAAATATATGTATTCAAACATTTATTTGCCTTGACTCAGGATGTTCAACGTTCCTTATTTCAGACAGTCAGTTTCATATTTGGGATAATGCATATGAATAAATCAATTTTTTTCTTACCTTAAAATTTGACTTTTTTCCCTGTCGGCTGTTAGGCTCGCGGGGGCTGAAAATGCTTCATTTTATTGCGTCATTCTTGGCGCAAACTTTTTTGGCGCAAAAATGTTTTTCTGTTTCCGGCGTCATACGTGTCGCTGGAAGTTGCGTCATTTTTTTTTACGTTTTTTTTGCGCCAAAAGTGTCGGCGTTCCGGATACGGCGTCATTTTTGGCACCAAAAGCATTTAGGCGCCAAATAATGTGGGCGTCTTTTTTGGCGCTAAAAAATATGGGCGTCACTATTGTCTCCATATTATTTAAGTCTCATTATTTATTGCTTCTGGTTGCTAGAAGCTTGTTCACTGGCATTTTTTCCCATTTCTGAAACTGTCATTTAAGGAATTTGATCAATTTTGCTTTATTAGTTGTTTTTTCTATTACATATTGCAAGATGTCCCAGATTGACACTGAGTCAGAAGATCCTTCTGGAAAAATGCTGCCTGGTGCTGGATCTACCAAAGTTAAGTGTATCTGCTGTAAACTTGTGGTATCTATTCCTCCAGCTGTTGTTTGTAATGAATGTCATGACAAACTTGTTAATGCAGATAATATTTCCTTTAGTAATGTTACATTACCTGTTGCTGTTCCATCAACATCTAATACTCAGAGTGTTCCTGTTAACATAAGAGATTTTGTTTCTAAATCCATTAAGAAGGCTATGTCTGTTATTTCTCCTTCTAGTAAACGTAAAAGGTCTTTTAAAACTTCTCATTTTTCAGATGAATTTTTAAATGAACATCATCATTCTGATTCTGATATTGGTTCCTCTGGTTCAGAGGATTCTGTCTCAGAGGTTGATGCTGATAAATCTTCATATTTATTCAAAATGGAATTTATTCGTTCTTTACTTAAAGAAGTCTTAATTGCATTAGAAATAGAGGATTCTGGTCCTCTTGATACTAAATCTAAACGTTTAAATAAGGTTTTTAAATCTCCTGTAGTTATTCCAGAAGTTTTTCCTGTCCCTGATGCTATTTCTGAAGTAATCTCCAGGGAATGGAATAATTTGGGTAATTCATTTACTCCTTCTAAACGTTTTAAGCAATTATATCCTGTGCCATCTGACAGATTAGAATTTTGGGACAAAATCCCTAAAGTTGATGGGGCTGTCTCTACTCTTGCTAAACGTACTACTATTCCTACGGCAGATAGTACTTCCTTTAAGGATCCTTTAGATAGGAAGATAAAATCCGTTCTAAGAAAAGCTTACTTATGTTCAGGTAATCTTCTTAGACCTGCTATATCTTTAGCGGATGTTGCTGCAGCTTCAACTTTTTGGTTAGAAGCTTTAGCGCAACAAGTAACAGATCATAATTCTCATAGCATTGTTAATCTTCTTCAACATGCTAATAACTTTATTTGTTATGCCATCTTTGATATCATTAGAGTTGATGTCAGGTATATGTCTCTAGGTATTTTAGCTAGAAGAGCTTTATGGCTTAAAACTTGGAATGCTGATATGTCTTCTAAGTCAACTTTGCTTTCCCTTTCTTTCCAGGGTAATAAATTATTTGGTTCTCAGTTGGATTCTATTATCTCAACTGTTACTGGAGGGAAAGGAACTTTTTTTACCACAGGATAAAAAATCTAAAGGTAAATTTAGGTCTAATAATCGTTTTCGTTCCTTTCGTCACAATAAGGAACAAAAGCCTGATCCTTCACCCACAGGAGCGGTATCAGTTTGGAAACCATCTCCAGTCTGGAATAAATCCAAGCCTTTTAGAAAACCAAAGCCAGCTCCCAAGTCCACATGAAGGTGCGGCCCTCATTCCAGCCCAGCTGGTAGGGGGCAGATTACGATTTTTCAAAGAAATTTGGATCAATTCAATTCACAATCTTTGGATTCAAAACATTGTTTCAGAAGGGTACAGAATTGGCTTCAAGATAAGGCCTCCTGCAAAGAGATTTTTTTCTTTCCCGTGTCCCAGTAAATCCAGCGAAGGCTCAAGCATTTCTGAAATGTGTTTCAGATCTAGAGTTGGCTGGAGTAATTATGCCAGTTCCAGTTCTGGAACAGGGGCTGGGGTTTTATTCAAATCTCTTCATTGTACCAAAGAAGGAGAATTCCTTCAGACCAGTTCTGGATCTAAAAATATTGAATCGTTATGTAAGGATACCAACATTCAAAATGGTAACTATAAGGACTATCCTGCGTTTTGTTCAGCAAGGGCATTATATGTCCACAATAGATTTACAGGATGCATATCTGCATGTTCCGATTCATCCAGATCACTATCAGTTTCTGAGATTCTCTTTCCTAGACAAGCATTACCAGTTTGTGGCTCTGCCGTTTGGCCTAGCAACAGCTCCAAGAATTTTTACAAAGGTTCTCGGTGCCCTTCTGTCTGTAATCAGAGAACAGGGTATTGTGGTATTTCCTTATTTGGATGATATCTTGGTACTTGCTCAGTCTTCACATTTAGCAGAATCTCATACGAATCGACTTGTGTTGTTTCTTCAAGATCATGGTTGGAGGATCAATTTACTGAAAAGTTCATTGATTCCTCAGACAAGGGTAACCTTTTTAGGTTTCCAGATAGATTCAGCGTCCATGACTCTGTCTCTGACGGACAAGAGACGTCTAAAATTGATTTCAGCTTGTCGAAACCTTCAATCACAATCATTCCCTTCGGTAGCCTTATGCATGGAAATTCTAGGTCTTATGACTGCTGCATCGGACATGATCCCCTTTGCTCGTTTTCACATGCGACCTCTTCAGCTCTGTATGCTGAACCAGTGGTGCAGGGATTACACAAAGATATCTCAATTAATATCTTTAAAACTGATTGTACAACACACTCTGACGTGGTGGACAGATCACCATCGTTTAGTTCAGGGGGCTTCTTTTGTTCTTCCGACCTGGACTGTTATTTCAACAGATGCAAGTCTGACAGGTTGGGGAGCTGTTTGGGGGTCTCTGACAGCAAAAGGGGTTTGGGAATCTCAGGAGGTGAGATTACCAATCAATATTTTGGAACTCCGTGCAATTTTCAGAGCTCTTCAGTCATGGCCTCTTCTAAAGAGAGAATCGTTGATTTGTTTTCAGACAGACAATGTCACAACTGTGGCATACATCAATCATCAAGGAGGGACTCAAAGTCCTCTGGCTATGAAAGAAGTATCTCGAATACTGGTATGGGCGGAATCCAGCTCCTGTCTAGTTTCTGCGGTTCATATCCCAGGTATAGACAATTGGGAAGCGGATTATCTCAGTCGCCAAACGTTACATCCGGGCGAATGGTCTCTTCACCCAGAGGTATTTCTTCAGATTGTTCAAATGTGGGGACTTCCAGAAATAGATCTGATGGCTTCTCATCTATACAAGAAACTTCCCAGGTATCTGTCCAGATCCAGGGATCCTCAAGCGGAAGCAGTGGATGCATTGTCACTTCCTTGGAAGTATCATCCTGCCTATATCTTTCCGCCTCTAGTTCTTCTTCCAAGAGTAATCTCCAAGATTCTGAAGGAATGCTCGTTTGTTGCCAACCGTGGACTCTTCCGTTAAGACCAGACCTTCTGTCGCAAGGTCCTTTTTTCCATCAGGATCTCAAATCCTTAAATTTAAAGGTATGGAGATTGAACGCTTGATTCTTAGTCAAAGAGGTTTCTCTGACTCTGTGATTAATACTATGTTACAGGCTCGTAAATCCGTATCTAGGGAGATATATTATCGAGTCTGGAAGATTTACATTTCTTGGTGTCTTTCTCATCATTTTTCCTGGCATTCTTTTAGAATTCCGAGAATTTTACAGTTTCTTCAGGATGGTTTGGATAAAGGTTTGTCTGCAAGTTCCTTGAAAGGACAAATCTCTGCTCTTTCTGTTCTTTTTCACAGAAAGATTGCTAATCTTCCTGATATTCATTGTTTTGTACAAGCTTTGGTTCGTATAAAACCTGTCATTAAGTCAATTTCTCCTCCTTGGAGTTTGAATTTGGTTCTGGGGGCTCTTCAAGCTCCTCCGTTTGAACCTATGCATTCATTGGACATTAAATGACTTTCTTGGAAAGTTTTGTTTCTTTTGGCCATCTCTTCTGCTAGAAGAGTTTCTGAATTATCTGCTCTTTCTTGTGAGTCTCCTTTTCTGATTTTTCATCAGGATAAGGCGGTGTTGCGAACTTCTTTAAAATTTTTACCTAAGGTTGTGAATTCTAACAACATTAGTAGAGAAATTGTGGTTCCTTCATTATGTCCTAATCCTAAGAATTCTAAGGAGAGATCATTGCATTCTTTGGATGTAGTTAGAGCTTTGAAATATTATGTTGAAGCTACTAAGAATTTACGAAAGACTTCTAGTCTATTTGTTATCTTTTCTGGTTCTAGGAAAGGTCAGAAGGCCTCTGCCATTTCTTTGGCATCTTGGTTGAAATCTTTAATTCATCATGCTTATGTCGAGTCGGGTAAAACTCCGCCTCAAAGGATTACAGCTCATTCTACTAGGTCAGTTTCTACTTCCTGGGCGTTTAGGAATGAAGCTTCGGTTGATCAGATTTGCAAAGCAGCAACTTGGTCTTCTTTGCATACTTTTACTAAATTCTACCATTTTTATGTGTTTTCTTCTTCTGAAGCAGTTTTTGGTAGAAAAGTACTTCAGGCAGCTGTTTCAGTTTGATTCTTCTGCTTATAATTTCAGTTTTTTTCATTATAAGATTTAAACTTTATTTTGGGTGTGGATTATTTTCAGCGGAATTGGCTGTCTTTATTTTATTCCTCCCTCTCTAGTGACTCTTGCGTGGAAGATCCACATCTTGGGTAGTCATTATCCCATACGTCACTAGCTCATGGACTCTTGCTAATTACATGAAAGAAAACATAATTTATGTAAGAACTTACCTGATAAATTTATTTATTTCATATTAGCAAGAGTCCATGAGGCCCACCCTTTTTTTGGTGGTTATGATTTTTTTTGTATAAAGCACAATTATTCCAATTCCTTATTTTTTATGCTTTCGCACTTTTTTCTTATCACCCCACTTCTTGGCTATGCGTTAAACTGATTTGTGGGTGTGGTGAGGGGTGTATTTATAGGCATTTTGAGGTTTAGGAAACTTTGCACCTCCTGGTAGGAATGTATATCCCATACGTCACTAGCTCATGGACTCTTGCTAATATGAAAGAAATTAATTTATCAGGTAAGTTCTTACATAAATTATGTTTTTCAGAAGTTATTTTCTTTAGTTACGTTTATAGTGTCATAAGGGGCCTAAGAGCGGCCTTCCGGGTTATTTTGAAGGTACAGAGATTTATTGGCACTAATTTTGTTACCTAATCTGTGTTTGTAATGTCATATAACCACACTTTGTTTAAATAACCTAGCAATTATTAGTTGAATATGTGGAAATACTCTTTGTGTAAAACCTTTGACATGTTTGCCTTGTATGCCTTTTAACAAATATTTTTTTTCTCTGACTCACAGCTCAGCAACATTAGTACCACACATTTACGTTATTATTTCTCCAACATAGGTGTGTCCGGTGCACGGCGTCATCCTTACTTGTGGGATATTCTCTTCCCCAACAGGAAATGGCAAAGAGCCCAGCAAAGCTGGTCACATGATCCCTCCTAGGCTCCGCCTTCCCCAGTCATTCTCTTTGCCGTTGTACAGGCAACATCTCCACGGAGATGGCTTAGAGTTTTTTGGTGTTTAACTGTAGTTTTTATTATTCAATCAAGAGTTTGTTATTTTAAAATAGTGCTGGTATGTACTATTTACTCTGAAACAGAAAAGTGATGAAGATTTCTGTTTGTAAGAGGAAAATGATTTTAGCAACCGTTACTAAAATCGATGGCTGTTTCCACACAGGACTGTTGAGAGGAATTAACTTCAGTTGGGGGAAACAGTGAGCAGACTTTTGCTGCTTGAGGTATGACACATTTCTAACAAGACTTGGTAATGCTGGAAGCTGTCATTTTCCCTATGGGATCCGGTAAGCCATTTTTATTAAATAAGAATAAAGGGCTTCACAAGGGCTTTAAAGACTGGTAGACATTTTTCTGGGCTAAAACGATTGATATATAAGCATTTTTAATACTTCATAGTTTTGAGGAGTTATTTTATTCTTGGGAATTATGTAAAATAACCGGCAGGCACTGTATTGGACACCTTTTTCACTGGGGGCCTTCTCTAATCATAGGCAGAGCCTCATTTTCGCGCCTCTATTGCGCAGTTGTTTTTGGGAAGCAAGACATGCAGATGCATGTGTGAGGAGCTCAGATACATAGAAAAAGCTTACTGAAGGCGTCATTTGGTATCGTATTCCCCTTTGGGCTTGGTTGGGTCTCAGCAAAGCAGATACCAGGGACTGTATAGGGGTTAAATATAAAAACGGCTCCGGTTCCGTTATTTTAAGAGTTAAAGCTTTCAAATTTGGTGTGCAATACTTTTAAGGCTTTAAGACACTGTGGTGAAATTTTGGTGAATTTTGAACAATTCCTTCATACTTTTTCACATTTTCAGTAATAAAGTGTGTTCAGTTTAAAATTTAAAGTGACAGTAACGGTTTTATTTTAAAACGTTTTTTGTACTTTGTTATCAAGTTTATGCCTGTTTAACATGTATGAACTATCAGATAGACTATGTTCTGTATGTGGGGAAGCCAAGGTTCCTTCTCATTTAAATAGATGTGATTTATGTGACACAAAATTTAGAGAAAATGATGCCCAAGATGATTCCTCAAGTGAGGGGAGTAAGCATGGTACTGCATCATCCCCTCCTTCGTCTACGCCAGTCTTGCCCACACAGGAGGCCCCTAGTACATCTAGTGCGCCAATACTCCTTACTATGCAACAATTAACGGCTGTAATGGATAATTCTATCAAAAACATTTTAGCCAAAATGCCCACTTATCAGCGAAAGCGCGACTGCTCTGTTTTAGAAAATACTGAAGAGCATGAGGACGCTGATGATATTGGTTCTGAAGTGCCCCTACACCAGTCTGAGGGGGCCAGGGAGGTTTTGTCTGAGGGAGAAATTTCAGATTCAGGGAAAATTTCTCAACAAGCTGAACCTGATGTGATTACATTCAAATTTAAATTGGAGCATCTCCGCGCTCTGCTTAAGGAGGTGTTATCTACTCTGGATGATTGTGAGAATTTGGTCATTCCAGAGAAATTATGTAAGATGGACAAGTTCCTAGAGGTCCCGGGGCCCCCCGAAGCTTTTCCTATACCCAAGCGGGTGGCGGACATTGTAAACAAAGAATGGGAAAGGCCCGGCATACCTTTTGTCCCTCCCCCTATATTTAAGAAATTGTTTCCTATGGTCGACCCCAGAAAGGACTTATGGCAGACAGTCCCCAAGGTCGAGGGGGCGGTTTCTACTCTAAACAAACGCACTACTATCCCTATAGAAGATAGTTGTGCTTTCAAAGATCCTATGGATAAAAAATTAGAGGGTTTGCTTAAAAAGATGTTTGTTCAGCAAGGTTACCTTCTACAACCAATTTCATGCATGGTTCCTGTCACTACAGCAGCGTGTTTCTGGTTCGATGAAATAGAAAAGTCGCTCAATAAAGATTCTTCTTATGAGGAGATTATGGACAGAATTCATGCTCTCAAATTGGCTAACTCTTTTACTTTAGACGCCACTTTGCAATTGGCTAGATTAGCGGCGAAAAATTCAGGGTTTGCTATTGTGGCGCGCAGAGCGCTTTGGCTAAAATCTTGGTCAGCGGATGCGTCTTCCAAGAACAAATTGCTTAACATACCTTTCAAGGGGAAAACGCTGTTTGGCCCTGACTTGAAAGAGATTATTTCTGATATCACTGGGGGTAAGGGCCACGCCCTTCCTCAGGATAGGTCTTTTAAGACTAAAAATAAACCAAATTTTCGTCCCTTTCGCAGAAACGGACCAGCCCCAAGTGCTACATCCTCTAAGCAAGAGGGTAATACTTCTCAAACCAAGCCAGCCTGGAGGCCAATGCAAGGCTGGAACAAAGGTAAGCAGGCCAAGAAACCTGCCACTGCTACCAAGACAGCATGAGATGTTGGCCCCCGATCCGGGACCGGATCTGGTGGGGGGCAGACTTTCTCTCTTCGCTCAGGCTTGGGCAAGAGATGTTCTGGATCCTTGGGCGCTAGAAATAGTCTCCCAAGGTTATCTTCTGGAATTCAAGGAGCTTCCCCCAAGGGGGAGGTTCCACAGGTCTCAATTGTCTTCAGACCACATAAAAAGACAGGCATTCTTACATTGTGTGGAAGACCTGTTAAAAATGGGAGTGATTCATCCTGTTCCATTAGGAGAACAAGGGATGGGATTCTACTCCAATCTGTTCATAGTTCCCAAAAAAGAGGGAACATTCAGACCAATCTTAGATCTCAAGATCCTAAACAATTTTCTCAAGGTTCCATCGTTCAAAATGGAAACCATTCGGACAATTCTTCCTTCCATCCAGGAAGGTCAATTCATGACCACGGTGGATTTAAAGGATGCGTATCTACATATTCCTATCCACAAGGAACATCATCGGTTCCTAAGGTTCGCCTTTCTGGACAAACATTACCAGTTTGTGGCACTTCCATTCGGATTAGCCACTGCTCCAAGAATTTTCACAAAGGTACTAGGGTCCCTTCTAGCGGTGCTACGACCAAGGGGCATTGCAGTAGTACCTTATTTGGACGACATACTGATTCAAGCGTCGTCCCTACCACAAGCAAAGGCTCATACGGACATTGTCCTGGCCTTTCTCAGATCTCACGGGTGGAAAGTGAACGTAGAAAAAAGTTCTCTATCTCCGTCAACAAGAGTTCCCTTCTTGGGAACAATAATAGACTCCTTAGAAATGAGGATTTTTCTGACAGAGGCCAGAAAATCAAAACTTCTAAGCTCTTGTCAAGTACTTCATTCTGTTCCTCTTCCTTCCATAGCGCAGTGCATGGAAGTAATAGGTTTGATGGTCGCGGCAATGGACATAGTTCCTTTTGCGCGAATTCATCTGAGACCATTACAACTGTGCATGCTCAGTCAGTGGAATGGGGACTATACAGACTTGTCTCCGACGATACAAGTAGATCAGAGGACCAGAGATTCACTCCGTTGGTGGCTGACCCTGGACAACCTGTCACAGGGGATGAGCTTCCGCAGACCAGAGTGGGTCATTGTCACGACCGACGCCAGTCTGGTGGGCTGGGGCGCGGTCTGGGAACTCCTGAAAGCTCAGGGTCTTTGGTTTTGGGAAGAATCTCTTCTCCCGATAAATATTCTGGAACTGAGAGCGATATTCAATGCTCTCAAGGCTTGGCCTCAGCTAGCAAAGGCCAAATTCATACGGTTTCAATCAGACAACATGACTGTTGCGTATATCAACCATCAGGGGGGAACAAGGAGTTCCCTGGCGATGGAAGAAGTGACCAAAATCCTTCAATGGGCGGAGACTCACTCCTGCCACTTGTCTGCAATCCACATCCCAGGAGTGGAAAATTGGGAAGCGGATTTTCTGAGTCGTCAGACATTTCATCCGGGGGAGTGGGAACTCCATCCGGAAATCTTTGCCCAAATTACTCAATTGTGGGGCATTCCAGACATGGATCTGATGGCCTCTCGTCAGAACTTCAAGGTTCCTTGCTACGGGTCCAGATCCAGGTATCCCAAGGCGACTCTAGTAGATGCACTAGTAGCACCTTGGACCTTCAACCTAGCTTATGTATTCCCACCGTTTCCTCTCATCCCCAGGCTGGTAGCCAGGATCAATCAGGAGAGGGCATCGGTGATCTTGATAGCTCCTGCGTGGCCACGCAGGACTTGGTATGCAGACCTGGTGAATATGTCATCGGCTCCACCATGGAAGCTACCTTTGAGACAGGACCTTCTTGTTCAAGGTCCGTTCGAACATCCGAATCTGGCCTCACTCCAACTGACTGCTTGGAGATTGAACGCTTGATTTTATCAAAGCGAGGGTTCTCAGATTCTGTCATTGATACTCTTGTTCAGGCCAGAAAGCCTGTAACTAGAAAAATCTACCATAAAATATGGAAAAAATATATCTGTTGGTGTGAATCTAAAGGATTCCCATGGAACAAGATAAAAATTCCTAAGATTCTATCCTTTCTTCAAGAAGGTTTGGAGAAAGGATTATCTGCAAGTTCTTTGAAGGGACAGATTTCTGCTTTATCTGTTTTACTTCACAAAAAGCTGGCGGCTGTGCCAGATGTTCAAGCTTTTGTTCAGGCTCTGGTTAGAATCAAGCCTGTTTACAAACCTTTGACTCCTCCTTGGAGTCTCCATTTAGTTCTTTCAGTTCTTCAGGGGGTTCCGTTTGAACCCTTACATTCCGTAGATATTAAGTTATTATCTTGGAAAGTTTTGTTTTTGGTTGCAATTTCTTCTGCTAGAAGAGTTTCAGAGTTATCTGCTCTGCAGTGTTCTCCTCCTTATCTGGTGTTCCATGCAGATAAGGTGGTTTTGCGTACTAAACCTGGTTTTCTTCCGAAAGTTGTTTCTAACAAAAACATTAACCAGGAGATAGTCGTGCCTTCTTTGTGTCCGAATCCAGTTTCAAAGAAGGAACGTTTGTTGCACAATTTGGATGTAGTTCGTGCTCTAAAATTCTATTTAGATGCTACAAAGGATTTCAGTCAAAAATCTTCCTTGTTTGTTGTTTATTCTGGTAAAAGGAGAGGTCAAAAAGCAACTTCTACCTCTCTCTCTTTTTGGCTTAAAAGCATCATCAGATTGGCTTATGAGACTGCCGGACGGCAGCCTCCTGAAAGAATCACAGCTCATTCCACTAGGGCCGTGGCTTCCACATGGGCCTTCAAGAACGAGGCTTCTGTTGATCAGATATGTAAGGCAGCGACTTGGTCTTCACTGCACACTTTTACTAAATTTTACAAATTTGATACTTTTGCTTCTTCTGAGGCTATTTTTGGGAGAAAGGTTTTGCAAGCCGTGGTGCCTTCCATCTAGGTGACCTGATTTGCTCCCTCCCATCATCCGTGTCCTAAAGCTTTGGTATTGGTTCCCACAAGTAAGGATGACGCCGTGGACCGGACACACCTATGTTGGAGAAAACAGAATTTATGTTTACCTGATAAATTACTTTCTCCAACGGTGTGTCCGGTCCACGGCCCGCCCTGGTTTTTTAATCAGGTCTGATAATTTATTTTCTTTAACTACAGTCACCACGGTATCATATGATTTCTCCTATGCAAATATTCCTCCTTTACGTCGGTCGAATGACTGGGGAAGGCGGAGCCTAGGAGGGATCATGTGACCAGCTTTGCTGGGCTCTTTGCCATTTCCTGTTGGGGAAGAGAATATCCCACAAGTAAGGATGACGCCGTGGACCGGACACACCGTTGGAGAAAGTAATTTATCAGGTAAACATAAATTCTGTTTTTATTATACCTTCTTCAGTATCTAAACTGGTGGGCTTATTTAGAATTTCCACCAAGAAAAGGAAATGATGGTGCATTTTAATCATTTTCTATTTTCTTTTATGTCTCTCAGGAAGATGACTCTCGGTTCTTTTTGCCAATGCACAGAAGTAGCAATGAATATGAAGGAAAGGTACTAAAAATGTCTTATGTTCTTATTAGCATAGTTTATTGTTTTACCAATTGAAACTTTATTTTATCAGCCATTCAGGTATTGATGTTCACTAAGTAAAATCATGAATTGGCCATTTCTCCTAACAGGAATTCAAATGGGCATTTCTTGTCCGGTTTTTAACTTTTCATCATGAAATATGTGTTTTTGCTGTCTTTCGCTACATTGAAAATTATGTATATATATTTTTCATGGGTTGAAAAGAAAGGAATGACCAGGAATATAATCCTAGTAAAAAAGACAGGGATTTCAGCACTCTTTTGTAAAATAAGCTCAAAGCGATCAACATTTAAAAAAATATGGTTTATTTAATAGTGGAAAGGGAGCTCCTCCCACTGAGCGAACACCATCACCAAAGAAAAAAAACACAAAACAATAACTTGTATTAATAGCAATGTATCATTAGATGCAGATTGTAATAAAATATGCTTCCTACAAAACCATTAGAGTAAGTATATTAACCTGACCGGTCAGGGGTACACATCCAAAATTTGTTACACAAATATTGCCAATAACGTTCTGTTGGAAGTACCTGTATGAAGCCTCTACACCCTGCTGCACACAGAACCCCTTCGAGAGAGGTGTAGCCTGGGCAGGTTATTATATTGGGATCTAAGAGGCCTAAAAAGGCACTTATGACAGAAGCAGGAAACAATCAAATATTAAGGTCATAGACACTGCAAGCATATCGATATATATCTTATTGTAGGGATAGCCTCAACTTTGACTCACTACACCCTACTGCTCACAGAGCTCCAAGCAAGGAGAATTCCATCCTGGGCAGTATTAAAATTTGTTGTAAGGGATCTAAGTGGTCAAAGGAATGGCTCTCTATAAATGCATAATCATAACCACGTTATTTAGTGACTTAATCCATATTCCCAATAAAGTAACATTTTGTATTCGACAGTATGTGTCATATAACGTTGTTTTGTTCAGCCATACATTCAAAAGCCAGCCAGTGGAAAGTTATAGCGAGTAAAGAGGCTTTTAATTATGTTGTCAGTTCAGACGATATTAGTACACATGCAGAGAATACTTTGCTTTTAGTAGCTCTGATATCTTATAATGCAGTCTGATATAAGCTTCAGCAGTAAAGATGTTAATAAGCAGAATTGTACTGAAGTTGGTTAGAATCTCTGTAAAGCATAGTCAATGTTAGTATCAAGCAGCAATATTTATTTTCTCAACATGATGTAGTCGTCAAAGTACACCCAATACTCCGTTAGAATGGTAATGTCTTATGTTTCCAAAACATGCCTTCAGTAATTCACACTTTTATGCTTCCCAAAAACACTGGCAGCGTAGGACAGTAATATCAAATGCACTGTATGCGTTCTTCTTTTTCTCTTAGGCTCCAGCCTTAGTCTGTGTGTTTGTTTGTAGCCGCAGACATCTCCATGCGTGCGGTCCGTAGGCTGTGTAGATAGCGTGTACCACGTACACCGGTCGGCTTAGCCAATGCCAATATATATACATACTAGTCCTAAAGCCCGTTCACACGGGCCATTTTTTGCAGTACATCGGTCCCACCCCTTGCTCTCTCTCCCTCCCCCCCTCTCTTTTGCTCTCCCTCCCCCCTCTCTTTTGCTCTCCCTCCCCCCTCTCTTTTGCTCTCTCTCTCCCCCTCTCTTTTGCTGTCTCAACCCCCTCTCTTTTGCTATCTCAACCCCCTCTCTTTTGCTCTCTCTCTCCCCCTCTCTTTTGCTCTCTCTCTCCCCTCTCTTTGCTCTCTCTCCCCCTCTCTTTTGCTCTCTCTCCCCCTCTCTTTTGCTCTCTCCCCCCCCTCTCTTTTGCTCTCTCCCCCCCTCTCTTTTGCTCTCTCTCCCCCCTCTCTTTTGCTCTCTCTCCCCCCTCTCTTTTGCTCTCTCTTCCCCCTCTCTTTTGCGCTCTCTCCCCCCTCTATTTTACTCTCTCTCTCTCTCTCTCCTCCCTCTCTTTTGCTCTCTCCCTCTCTCCCCCTCTCTTTTGCTCTCTCTCTCCCCCCTCTCTTTTGCTCTCTCTCTCCCCCTCTCTTTTGCTCTCTCTCTCCCCCCTCTCTTTTGCTCTCTCTCTCCCCCCTCTCTTTTGCTCTCTCTCTCCCCCCTCTCCTTTTCTCTCTCTCTCTCCCCCTCTCTTTTGCTGTCTCAACCCCCTCTCTTTTGCTATCTCAACCCCCTCTCTTTTGCTGTATCTCCCCCTCTCTTTTTTTCGCTCTCTCGCTCCCCCTCTCTTTTGCTCTCTCTCTCCCCCTCTCTTTTGCTCTCTCTCTCCCCCCTCTCTTTTGCTCTCTCTCCCCCTCTCTTTTGCTCTCTCTCCCCCTCTCTTTTGCTCTCTCTCCCCCTCTCTTTTGCTCTCTCCCCCCCCTCTCTTTTGCTCTCTCCCCCCTCTCTTTTGCTCTCTCTCCCCCCTCTCTTTTGCTCTCTCTCCCCCCCTCCTTA
>NC_069508.1:204678762-204698762 GCF_027579735.1 Bombina bombina
GTTAAACTCAATTTGGAGGGTTCTCCAATTTATTGGGGCTATCTCTATTTCTACTAATTATGCTATTGTTTCTATAGCAAAATAGTATTTATTTTCCTTTAGATAGTTGTATCTTATTTATGGAAAATTATTTAGTTTCAGGTACTTTTCTTGGTCCTGTGATTTATTTGGATATTGCAATTGCTTCATTTTCTCTGTTTACTTTAAGATCAAGTATCAGATTATGATTTATTTTAGCATTGTTAAAGGGACAACATTTACTAGACTAGGTGCTGTTGCATTTGTCTTGTTGTTTTGTATTTATTGATTATGCAAGTCCACTGTATTGGCTGGTCCTTTAAACTGGACTATCATGCTAATAATTTAATTTGTGTCTTCATTTTATTGAATATTTTCGCAAATGAGGGTTAATCTATGTCTTTAGCTTTTTTAGCAAGAAGAATTTTGTGATTTAAAAAAAAAAAAAATCTATATTTCCTTTGTTCTAAGATAATCAATTATTTGTTTTATAATTGGATTCAATTCTTAACTGTTACTCTGGGCTTCAAGGTTGAGTTCTAAGACTAAAACTTTAAGCTTATACTAGTTTGGTTGTTCTTATTAAGGAACGAATTCCTGAGTTCTTTCCCAAGTAACATGTCTATAAATGGAGTTCGAAATCAGCTCCCTAATTTTGCGATGTACGTGCCGTATTCCAGCTTGGCTGGTAAGGGGCAGGTTAAGGCTTCTTTGAAATTTATTTTGTCCAAATTTCTTTGATTTTATTCCAGCAAGGCTAACACTTTCTTTAACTGTGTTTCTGTCCTATATATTTTGGGTACTGTTGAAGCATGGCTGGGCACCCATGGGGTTCAAGCGCTGCTCAGACCTGGAATCTTCTGGGGTATTTCTTCCAGTTCCTTTTGAGGAACCGGGTTTTGGAGTTTTATTCAAACTATTTTGCCTTTTTATGGTCTTTGATAGCATTATTTGTTTTCATTAGATACAATAAATGCATATTTTCATTTTTCTGTTTTCATTCAGATTATTTTCTGAGGATGCGGAATCTCATATGATTCACTTACTCTTCAGGACATAGTTAGAGGATCTTCTTTTCTAAAGCTCTTGATTCCTCACACAAGGGTCACCTTTTTTAGGTTTCCAGATAGTTTGTGTCACTGTCCTTGTCTCTATCAGACAAGGGATAATGTTATTGGGTTCCGTCTATCGGTACCTTTAGTCTCTATTTATTTCCTTCAGTTGCTATATATGCATAGAAGTTTTAGGTCTTATGGCCACAGCATTGGATTCAATTCCCTTTGCTCATTTTCTCTAGAAAGAACATTTCCAGTCTTTTATAAGTGTTGTTTCTTCAAGAACATGGTTGGAGGATCAATTTACCAAAAAGTTCGTTTGATTTCTCAGACAAGGGTAACCTTTTTAGGTTTCCTGATAGATTCAGTGTTCTTGATTCTGTCTCTGACGGACAAGAGGCGTCTGAAATTGGTTTCAGCTTATCGAAACCTTCAGTCTCAATCATTCCCTTCGGTAGCCTTATGCATGGAAATTCTAGGTCTTATGACTGCTGCATTGGACGCGATTCCCTTTGCTCGTTTTCACATGCGACCTCTTCAGCTCTGTATGCTGAACCAGTGGTGCAGGGATTATACAAAGTTATCTCAATTAATATCTTTAAAACCGATTGTTCGACACTCTCTGACGTGGTGGACAGATCACCATCGTTTAGTTCAGGGGGCTTCTTTTTGTTCTTCCAACCTAGACTGTGATCTCAACAGATGCAAATCTGACAGGTTGGGGAGCTGTATGGGGGTTTCTGACAGCACAAGGGGTTTGGGAATCTCAGGAGGTGAGATTACCAATCAACATTTTTGGAACTCCGTGCAATTTTCAGAGCTCTTCAGTCGTGGCCTCTTCTAAAGAGAGAGTCATTCATTTGTTTCTAGACGGACGATGTCACAACCGTGGCATATGTCAATCATCAAGGAGGAACTCACAGTCCTCTGGCTATGAAAGAAGTCTCTCGAATACTTGTATGGGCGGAATCCAGCTCCTGTCTAATTTCTGCGGTTCATATCCCAGGTATAGACAATTGGGAAGCGGATTATCTCAGTCGCCAAACACTACATCCGGGCGAATGGTTTCTTCACCCAGAGGTATTTCTTCAGATTGTTCAAATATGGGGACTTCCAGAAATAGATCTGATGGCTTCTCATCTAAACAAGAAGCTTCCCAGGTATCTGTCCAGATCCAGGGATCCTCAGGCGGAAGCAGTGGATACATTGTCACTTCCTTGGAAGTATCATCCTGCTTATATCTTTCCGCCTATAGTTCTTTTTTTTCAAGATTCTAAAGGAACGTTCGTTTATTCTGCTGGTGGCTCCAGCATGGCCTCACAGGTTTTGATATGCGGAACTTGTCCGGATGGCCACTTGCCAACCGTGGACTCTTCCGTTAAGACCAGACCTTCTATCGCAAGGTCCTTTTTTCCATCAGGTTCTCAAATCCTTAAATTTGAAGGTATGGAGATTGAACGCTTGATTCTCAATCATAGAGGTTTCTCTGACTCTGTGATTAATACTATGTTACAGGCTGGTAAAACTGTATCTAGGAAGATATATTATCGAGTCTGGAAGATTTTCATTTCTTGGTGTTTTTCTCATAATTTTTCTTGGCATTCTTTTAGAATTCCTAGAATTTTACAGTTTCTTCAGGATGGTTTGGATAAGGTTTGTCTGCAAGTTCCTTGAAAGGTCAAATCTATGCTTTTTCTGTTCTTTTTCACAGAAAGATTGCTAGTCTTCCTGATATTCATTGTTTTGTACAAGCTTTGGCTTGTATAAAACCTGTTATTAAGTCAATCTCTCCTCCTTGGAGTTTGAATTTGGTTCTGGGGGCTCTTCAAGCTCCTCCGTTTGAACCTATGCATTCGCTGGACATTAAATTACTTTCTTGGAAAGTTTTGTTTCTTTTGGCCATCTCTTCTGCTAGAAGAGTTTCTGAATTATCTGCTCTTTCTTGTGAGTCTCCTTTTCTGATTTTTCATCAGGATAAGGCGGTGTTGCGAACTTCTTTTAAATTTTTACCTAAGGTTGTGAATTCTAACAACATTAGTAGAGAAATTGTGGTTCCTTCATTGTGTCCTAATCCTAAGAATTCTAAGGAAAACTCGTTGCATTCTTTGGATGTAGTTAGAGCTTTGAAATATTATGTTGAAGCTACTAAGGATTTCCGAAAGACTTCTAGTCTATTTGTTATCTTTTCCGGTTTTAGGAAAGGTCAGAAGGCTTCTGCCATTTCTTTGGCATCTTGGTTAAAATCTTTGTTTCATCATGCCTATGTCGAGTCGGGTAAAACTCCGCCTCAAAGGATTACAGCTCATTCTACTAGGTCAGTTTCTACTTCCTGGGCGTATAGGAATGAAGCTTCAGTTGATCAGATTTGCAAAGCAGCCACTTGGTCTTCTTTGCATACTTTTACTAAATTCTACCATTTTGATGTGTTTTCTTCTTCTGAAGCAGTTTTTGGTAGAAAAGTACTTCAGGCAGCTGTTTCAGTTTGATTCTTCTGCTTATAATTTCAGTTTTTTTCATTATAAGATTTAAACTTTATTTTGGGTGTGGATTATTTTCAGCGGAATTGGCTGTCTTTATTTTATCCCTCCCTCTCTAGTGACTCTTGCGTGGAAGATCCACATCTTGGGTAGTCATTATCCCATACGTCACTAGCTCATGGACTCTTGCTAATTACATGAAAGAAAACATAATTTATGTAAGAACTTACCTGATAAATTCATTTCTTTCATATTAGCAAGAGTCCATGAGGCCCACCCTTTTGTGGTGGTTATGATTTTTTTGTATAAAGCACAATTATTCCAATTCCTTATTTTTTATGCTTTCGCACTTTTTTCTTATCACCCCACTTCTTGGCTATACGTTAAACTGATTTGTGGGTGTGGTGAGGGGTGTATTTATAGGCATTTTGAGGTTTGGGAAACTTTGCCCCTCCTGGTAGGAATGTATATCCCATACGTCACTAGCTCATGGACTCTTGCTAATATGAAAGAAATGAATTTATCAGGTAAGTTCTTACATAAATTATGTTATATATAGGGGGGATGTACTCGAGGCAAGTCCTAGCCTATTGTCAACACTAGAGTGACCTAGTCACAAATGAGAAATACATGTTTTCCCCTTTCTTTTTTACTTTTATACTTTTTATACTTTTTATACTTTTTTTTACTTTTTTTTAAACTTTTTTTGTCCTTTTTATCTTTTTTTCTTTTTTTCTTTGTTATATTTCAGAGGAATCTCAGTGAGCCAAAAACACATTCTATGTTAAAAACTTAATATACCATAAGTGCCAGATTAGTTCTGTCCAATCGGTTCAATGTTGCACACTATGCAAACAAATAATTCGTACCTATTGGCCAAAAGAGTGCGAAGCATATCGATCAAAAAATGAATGGATCAAAAAATAAACTAATCAAAAATAAACTAATCAAAAAATGAAAAACCAAAGATGCTCACAATATAGACATACCATGATATCATTTTCTGAGATCCAAACGATGTATTAACGATAATCCATGTGGACAGAGACTATGTACACCGGGGCTCACTCGACAAGACAAATTGACATTTATGCCTAGTATTCAAGCTAGAAACCTTCAAGCTTGAAAGGATAAAGATTCATATAAAATTCCCCCAAGAGATATCTCTTTTGATACCTTTGGGTGTCATGGTGTTTTGGGGAAATCCAGAATCATACTGATCTGATTCTGAAGCCAGCCGATAAGGGTAGAGCCCTTGTAATAATGAGTAAAATAAAATACAGGGAAGAAGTTCTAAGACAACTTCAGGATCAAGAAAATTATATAAAAATAGCAGGTGATCCTACCACAAGAATTAAAGGTAAGATCTTGTCGGTAGTTGAAGAAACATTGGCATCAGACATTATTTCTAACAAACAAGCAACATTTTTGATCATGGCAAAGACTGTTACACCAGTCTTCTATGTATTACCCAAAATACATAAGAGACTGCATGATCCTCCGGGTCGTCCAATCGTGGCAGGTACTGATTCCATTTTCCAACCGATTGTGAAATTTTTAGATCAATTGATTAGACCCCTATTGGGTTATTTGGATTCTTATTTACAAGACACAACCGATTTTCTATGTAAGATTGCACCCAAGGTGATCCCTTATAATAGTCTATTGGTAACTATGGATATAGCCAGTCTTTATACTTCCATTCCCCATGATCTAGGCATTGAAAGTATTTTCTATTTTTTGGATAAGGATAATTTATATTCACCGAGTGAAAGAAGATTCATTAGAGATCTCTTTAAGATCATACTGTATCAGAACTTTTTTCTATTTGAAGAGACGTTTTACGTCCAAAAGAAAGGTACGGCTATGGGTTCAAATGTAGCACCCACTTATGCGAATTTGTTTGTTGGCAAATTTGAAGAAGACATCCTTTTCAGGGATCAGGGCTACAAAGAGTATGTACAAGGCTGGCATCGTTACATAGACGACATTTTTTTTATCTAGACAGGGAGTGCAGATGAATTGACTAACTTTGTAGGAAGGTTGAACTCTGCACACGCATCGTTAAAATTTACTATGGAAGCCAGCCAGACAAAAGTGAGTTCCCTGGACACCATGATATATGTGGTAGATCAGATATTGAGAAGTGATTTATTCACTAAGGAAACTGATCGTAACAATACATTATTGTATAATAGTTTCCATCCACCATCTCTCATTAAAAATCTTCCTTTGGGCCAACTGCTACAAACAAAAAGAATCGTTGATGACCCAGAGATGTGTCTGAGAAGACTGGATGAGATGTCCAAAAAATTTTCAAATAGAGGCTATCCCACTGAAATCCTGACACAAAATATGAAGAAAGTTATGGATATTGATAGGATGAGCCTCTTAACCAAAAAGAATCCTATTTAAAAAAAAAAATTCAGTACCATTTGTAAGCCATTTTGGTTTCCATAGCAGAGGCCTCAAGAGGATCATACTCCAACATTGACATCTATTGAGAGATGATGCCCAAGTGGGTAGAATGTTAATTGATACACCACTTTTTTCTTTTAGACAAAATAGAAACTTAAGAGACGCATTAATTCGTGCAGACTTGGGTCCCATAAAGAAACCAATCTAAATAATTAAGAAAGGATCCTTTCCCTGCATGAATTGTGCCCTGTGCCACTCAATGCAACAAGGGGATAGTGTCACACATCCTCTTTCAGGCAAGCGGATACCCATTAAAGGGAGGTTCTCTTGCAGTTCCAAATATGTGATATATGTGATTAAGTGCCCGTGTTGCCTGGCATATGTAGGCGAGACCACCCAAATGGCCAGGGATAGGATACGTCAGCATAAAGCAGCCATAGGCAAAGATGATGAAGATGCCCCGGTAGCACATCACTTCACAAGATTTTCACATAACAAAAGCCAGTTGAGATTCCAAATAGTGCATGGGGTATCCCCTCTGCGTAGAGCTGGGGACAGACAGAAACTACTATTTATGAAAGAAGCCCAGTGGATTAGGAAACTGGACACCATGACACCCAAAGGCCTCAACAGAGATATCTCTTGGGGGAATTTTATATGAATCTTTATCATTTCAAGCTTGAAGGTTTCTAGCTTGAATATTAGGCATTAAATGTCAATTTATCTTGTTGAGTGATCCCCGGTGTACATAATCTCTGTCCACATGGATTATCGTTAATACATTGTTTGGATCTCAGAAAATGATATCATGGTATGTCTATATTGTGAGCATCTTTGTTTTTTCATTTTTTGATTCATTTATTTTTTGATTAATTCATTTTTTGATCAATATGCTTCGCACTCTTTTGGCCAATAGGTACAAATTATTTGTTTGCATAGT
This sequence comes from Bombina bombina, assembly GCF_027579735.1. Classification (NCBI taxonomy): domain Eukaryota; kingdom Metazoa; phylum Chordata; class Amphibia; order Anura; family Bombinatoridae; genus Bombina; species Bombina bombina. The sequence goes on from NC_069508.1 coordinate 204,685,671, forward strand.
GTGCAACATTGAACCGATTGGACAGAACCAATCTGGCACTTATTGTATCTTAAGTTTTTAACATAGAATATGTTTTTGGTTCACTGAGATTCCTCTGAAATATAACAAAGAAAAAAAGATAAAAAGGACAAAAAGTTAAAAAAAAGTATAAAAGTAAAAAAGAAAGGGGAAAACATGTATTTCTCATTTGTGACTAGGTCACTCTAGTGTTGACAATAGGCTAGGACTTGCCTCGAGTACATCCCCCCTATAGGGGTAACCCTATGTATGTATGACATTTCTATTATTATTATTTTTTTAGTATGGTCAGTTTGACTAAATAATAAAAAAAGTTTATTTTTTAAGGCAAGTTTACTATGTAGTATTTTTCAGATTAGGGGTAAATGCCTTCGGGTTTGCATTATGTTCGAGTTATTGTTCAGGACGGTGTGGGGTAGTCTATGCCGATATATCATATCGGGTGACTCCTGATTATTTTGTATATTAGCACCTACCATGGATAAAATAAAGTGCATACTAGTTTGATTGATATAGACCATGGGTTAAAGTGGTACCTCCTTAGATTGATATGATTGCTATATTTTCATTTCATTTTTGTATTAGTGGATAATATCGTTCTATTTGTGAGGATTTCACACATCCATAGCTCCATATTCATGTGTATGGCAGTGATGTGCATAGAGAGCAGGTGTCAGTGAAGGGGGTGTGAATGGATTATCCAATAAGGTACTGACTAAATCTGTTTAAATATTACCTCCTTACAAGCACTTGCACATTTCCTTGACAAAGGGGTGGAGTCCCCGAAACGCGCGTCGGAATTAACCTGGACGCTTGCACCTGTGTCTACCTGGGCTGTTTTGAGCTATCCTGTATGCGAATCGCCAACAGCTCCTAAGACGGAAGAAGCGAGATGGGAGTACCATGATTGCGGTCCATTGCCACACGGAACAAACACGCTGCTGATAAGTATCACGGTAATACTGCACATATGCCGTGGTAGCGTATTTATCATGAGTGAAAATAATTAAGTGTGTGAGATTGGACCTGCAGCTTAAGTTTACCTCGCTTCCCAATATCTGTTTGCATATTATAAATGGGGCCGCTCATATAACAGCTTGCGTTCTCCTGTGTGACATAACACTACACGGATTGCAAATACTATTGGTAATTTCAAGCACTTCAAGTATCCTGGGTCCAGGATAGGATATCATACAATATAAATAACCGGACTGAAAATCTATCAATTACATAGTATCCGGATTCAAGTGTGATGTATATGCTGCATTAACTGTTACAATACATTGGATACAGTTCATTCTTTTTTCAAGGAAGAGAACTATTTTGTGCTTTTTTGTAATGAAATTGCTATAAGACTGTTTACAGGTTATGTGACAGGTGCTTTTGTCCTTCACTCCCTGGGGACGCCCTGGGGGTGTTTTTCTGTGTTTTTTTTTGTTTCTTGATATTTTATGTTTCATTTTGCTACTTTAGGATTATATGGTGCGGAAGTGTGTGGTGGATGGGGTTTGTGTGGATTTGAATGAGTGGAACTCTGGTCTTCTCCAAAGGTTTTCTAAGGAATGTCAGATTAATTATGACAGTGTGAAACCAATAATAAAAACGTTTTACTGTAATTTCTAAGACTCATTGGCTGGGATTATTGTGATATATATATATATATATATATATATATATATATATATATATATATATATATATATGTTTATGTTTTTATATATATATATGTTTATATGTGTGTGTGTGTGTGTGTGTGTGTATATATATATATATATATATATGTTTATTTATTTGTGTGTGTGTGTATATATATATATATATGTATATATTAATATTAAGAACATAAATTACACTCTTAAGTACATTAGTGAATTTTAAGAGGGCTTTTTTTAAAATAATTTTATTTTCAATTAAAGGTTACCAAGAATACATACATTACAAAGTTTCGTAACAAATGAGAACCTGTGGATACATCCCCCAAAGTCTACTCAATGGTACATTGTCTTTTTATGAGTACTTGCCTCCAAACGAGGATTCCCAACTGAGTCTTGATGGCTTTATTTGGAGTTGTATTACATTCCTTGAATCCGTCTTGGTAAACTTTATTTTCCAATTTTCTTAAACTTCCCCTTCTCACTCTCATCCCCCCTCCCCCCCTATTCTTCTCATTATAACATATTGTCAGACCAGACTTGTAACTGTGAGAGCCCATTTCTGGTACTCTCCTGAATTTTTAAATAGGTGTTTAACAAACCCTCAAATCTTAGGGGGGCAAATATATATATATATATATATATATCAATAAAAATTGAACAATCATGCATCAATTCAATTCTAGAGGCCATTTTATGTTTACTAATTTACTTCCTCACTCCCTCGGCAGCCTCAACCCCCAGACAGATCTTCCAGTGTGGTGTTATGCGATATCAGTTTGTCCCCCACTCCTTTCTGTGTACAGCATATTCCATTTACCCCTAAGGTGTTCTTCTATCAGATACTCCGCGTCTCTCAAAGGGAACAGTAGTTTTCTTTGGAGGGAGATCTCTAAGGTATTAATGTATGGCTTCCATTTCCTCATGAAGGTTCTGGTCCTTCCCTGGACATCTTTGAGTGTATCAGCTATCTCGTATGTCACCTGTTTCTGTATGCTAGCTTTGAGTTGTGTGAGCGTAGGGGCCACAGGGCTAAGCCATTTCCTGAAGATGAGTTTCCTAGCCTGTAGAAGAATGTTACTGACCCACTTCCCGTATGTACTAGGCCTCGACTCAGAGGAGCTCAAGAACACTATCAGTTTGGGGGAAATCTCAATGTCTGTGTGTAGTGCGGTTTTCATCCAGTGTGCTATCATGCCCCACAATCTGCTTATCTTTGGGCAACTCCATGCCATGTGTAACAAGTCTGCGTTTGGGAATTTACACTTCTGACAAATACCCTCTGTATTTGGTCTCCACTTTTTATAAATCTTTTGGAGGTATATATGCATTCTGTAACCGTTTTATGTGTGATTCTCGACAGACCGTCGATAAGGTCGCCCTCCTCGACTGTAGGATACTTCTCTGCACCATATCTACTGTTATATCTACATTGAGTATGTTGGTCCAGGTGTCGCTGATATGAGTTATTGTTGCGTTGTTATTATCTTTCATGCTTAACTTTTAAATCGGGGATATGGAAGTTGTCCCATGTTCTGTCCCGTGTAAAAGTTTATTAATTCCTGAGTTCTTGTCTGTTATTTCTTCTTTCTGGATTAGTTCCCTAGCATAATGTCTTGCCTGTAAGTAAGCAAAGTGATATGAGTGCGGTAAATTGAACTGTGTCTGTAAGTCGTGAAATGTCTTAACTGTCATGTCTAGTTTGTTTGTCAATTGGGATATCAAGGTTAATCCCCGGGCTCTCCACACAGTAAACACCCCTGCGTCAATGCCTGCCGGGAAATCAGGGTTCCCCTTGAGAGGTAGATATCTCGTGTACTGATGATCGAACTTAAGTTTCTTACACATTTTCCACCATGCTTTTAGAGGTTGCTGTAATAGCGGGTAGTCTTTCAGGAGTTTAGTAATGTGAGATGGTGACATATGAGGAATTTCTTGGAGTGACCAAGGGTGCGTCACCTGTTTCTCCAAACTTGGTAATGTTAAGTTTTGTTTCCCTGTCAACCAGTCCAATACATATTTAATTTGTGCAGCTCCAAAGTATGCTTCTAAATTGGGAACTGCCAGTCCCCCCGAGGAAACTTCTGCCATCAGTCTATTAGCTTTAATTTTGTGTTTTTCCCCCGCTCATATGAAAGAAAGAAAAGAACTGTTGAGTAGTCTAAGGTCGGTTTTCTGAATGTTTTCAGGTATTATCTGGAACAGATACAGGAGTTTTATTAGGGCTATCCTGCCCGACATCGAGAGGGGCAACTTATCCCATCTAAGTAACAATTCCTGAATTTCTTTGATCTGGTGGCGGTAATTTAGATTGTACCAGTCTCCTGGATTCATGGATAACCTGATTCCCAGGTATCTAAAAGAGTAAGGGACCTTTTTAAAGTTATATGGCAAATGCGTGCGTGTTGATTTTGTGTGTAGCCAGATTATTTCTGATTTATTAGTTATTTTGTATCCCGAAATCAGGCCAAATTGGTATATGATGGTCATGATTTTCAAGATGTTTTCGGCAGGGTTCTGTACATAAAGTATCATGTCATCTGCAAAGAGGGACAGATGACACTGCACCCCACCCCATGCATAGTCCCTCAGTCTCTGCTCTTATTTTCATGACCAAAGGTTCGATGGCTAGTTTGAAGAGGAGGGGGGATAATGGGCATCCCTGCCTGGTTCCCCTGCCCATTTGGAAGTGGGGGGGGGGAGGGAGCACCATTAATTATAATGGAAGCTCTAGGGTTAGCATATAGTGCCCTCACCGTGTACGCAAAGAGGCCTGTAATACCAAACTTTTCAAGCGTGTAAAAAAGATGGTCCCAAAAGACCATATCAAAGGCCTTCTCCGCGTCCACCAGGAGGGCACATGCTTCTGGTACCCCTCCCCCCTCCTCCCTCGTCTTGTTCCAGAAATAGGTCAGTATGAATTGAAGCTTTCGTAAGTTTAACACTGAGGATCTACCCTTCACGAAGCCAGTCTGGTCTTGGTGTATCAGAGAGGGCAGAGCCACCGCCAGTCTGTCTGCTAATATTTTTGTTAGTAGTTTGTAGTCCTGATTCGTTAAAGAAATTGGGCGATATGACTGGGGTAAGAGTGGATCTCTATCTGCCTTAGGGATTACTGTAACATTTGCTTTTGTGAAGCGGTCATTCAGATTTACCTCTCCCTGCATAATTTTATTGTAAAGTCTGGCGAGTAAAACTGCCACCTCACCCCCCCAGTAGCTTATAATACTCCTCAGGCAGTCCGTCAGGGCCCGGCGTCTTGTCGAGTGGCAATTAGTTTATCGCCCGCAGTGTCTCTGTCTCCGTGATAGGTGCGTTTAGGAGGCTCAGGTGTTCATCTGATATTTGGGGATTGTGTATGGTGTCCCAGAAGGATGTTTGTTGGGATTTGTCTACAGCTTGTCCCGTGTATAATGTCTGATAGTAATCTCTAAAGGCTATTTGGATTTCTGGAGTTGTTGTGTGTGTAGTATTCCCTATCTTGATGGCTCCTATGCATTTACTTGGTTTAGTAAGTTTGGTAATCCTGGCTAGAAATCTTCCTGTCTTACTTCCGTGTCTGTATAGTTTTGCCTGCATTACTGTCATTTCCCTAACTGCGTCTTGGTGCAAAGTCCTGTCTCTGTCGGTCTTTGCTTCCACATAGCTTTGTTTAATTTTAGAGTTGGGGTAACATAAATATTTATTCCTTGCACTTATCACCTGCCTCAGCATCGCCTCAGTTCTAAGCTTCCTCTGTTTTAGTTTCCCTGCTGAGTATGAAGTTATAATGCCTCTCATTACCGCTTTACTTGCCTCCCAAAACAGGAGAGTGCTGTGTATATGTGCGGCATTTAGTGTCTCATATGCCTTTCATTCCCCTGTTAGTAGTCTTTTGAAAGTTAAGTCCCCGTATAGGTAGGACGGGAAAACCCATCGACGTGGTCCCTCTCGTCGCGGTACAAAGTTAATTTTAAGGCTGATTGGTGCATGATCTGAAATTGTTGCCACGTCTATACCTGTGTCCGTTATGAATGGTCCCAATGAATCTGTTGTCAGGAATAAATCAATCCTAGAAAGGCTGTGTTTGGCCAGGGTGGTGCAGGTGTAGTTCCGTTCTTCTGGATGTCTATCTCTCCAGATTTCTGCTAATGCTAGTGAGTGTCTGAACTTGGACAAGATTAGAGAATCCCTTCTGGTGTTTGGGTGGTGTGTGTAGTGCAGAGTAGTAGAGTTGGGATCCCTGTATCTGTCTGCTGGTGTCTGGGGTGCTATATTAAAATCCCCGCCCAATATTAGTGGCGAGTCTAAGTAATGTATCGTTGAGGTCTCTCCAGAAGTCCTTCTTGTTAGTATGTGGGCCATAGACCCCTCCAATTACTACCGATCTGTTACCAAATTTGATTTTAGTAAGGACGTATCTACCCTGAGGATCTAACAGTTGTCTGTCAACATTGTAGTCTAGATTTTTCCTAAAAAGGATTGCTACCCCCCTGGCCCTTTTCTTATCATAAGTAGTATGAATGACTTCCCCTACCCATCCCTGCTTTAGTTTCTGATGTTCTACACATGACAAGTGGGTCTCCTCTAAGATCGCTATGTCAGTCTGTTGGTTTTTGAGGTATTTGAGAATGGCTTTTCTTTTTATTGGTGAGGTAATAACCCCCACGTTCCATGATATGACTTTCATGGTGAGATATTGTGTTACTTCTTTATTGGTTAGGTGTTGTGTGTTGAGTCTGTAGTGTGATTGATCTGTCTCAGGTACTTACTGTTTGCCGACCGAGGGAGAGGGCGCAGTCCTACTTGGTTTTCCTATGAACACTAAGTTAATTTTCATGAATTCTGAAAAGGAAATCGACAAATAAGTACAGTGTTACTGAACCTCCGTCACCCTCTCTGGTTATGTTATACGCTAAAATATGGCCTCGTTGGATAACTCAGTTCTGGTTTCCTTACTAATAATTATTCACACAAACAGATAAACAAATAATTCAATAAACCTATGAACCTGGGGAATTCCCAACAGCCCCCCCCCCCCGAAAAGAACATTAGAATAGTGGTGTATACCACTCAGAGTTCCTAGCGGCCCTCCATTTGGCCAAAGTAAACTAATAGTCCTTTAAATGACTTCTTCCCTTCATACACTGTTTGCTTGGTTCAAGTTGCCTCTTCTTCCTCCTGTTGAATGTTCTGTGATGCTCCTGAAGTGCTCCTGGTCCTTTCCAGGAACGCCTTGAGATGTTTTGGTGTCTCAAAGAACTGTGGGCCTTGTGCTGTCTGCAGTCTCAGCCTGGCTGGGTATAACAGTGCAACTGATTCCCCTTGAGCTATCAGATCTTTGCAGTATGCCGAGAATTCTCTCCTTCTTTTTGCAACCTCTGCCGAATAATCCTGGAATATGTATATTCTCTCCCCTCATATGAGATGGAGGGCATATGCCTGTATGTCCTAATCAACAGCATTTTGTCTTTAAAGTTTAAATAGCGTACCATGATCTGTCTTGGGCCTTGATTAGGGGTACCCTCATGTTGTAGAGCTCCTATTCTGTGCGCTCTCTCTGCTGTGCATGGTACATTGGGGGCAGGAAGCTTTAGCAAACCTGGGAGTATGGTTTCAGCAAAGTCCATTAAATCCCTTGGCGGAACATATTCTGGGACTCCCATGATTCGGATGTTGTTCCTTCTCGAACGATTCTCCAAATCATCTAGTTTAACTTGTAGAATCTTGTTTTGTTTTTGCAAATTGGAGAGTGATGTGGAGGCTTTTCTATGTCTTTCCTCACCTACTGCTACTCTCTGTTCCACATTGGTCAATCGTGACGAGAAGGCCCGGAAATCTGTGGACAGGGTGTCCATACCGGTTTGAAGCTGCTCAATCTTTGGCAGGAAAAGTGCTGAGAGTTGTGCCACTATGGGATGTGTGTCCTGTATGGGCAGTTCTGAGGCTTCTACTTGCGTTTGTATATCCCCATGAATTTCTGCCTGATGTTTTTGGCGTCTGTCTGGTTGTTTCTGTCTCCCCGCCATTCTATCAGTCTTTTTATTGTAAGGAGAGAAATATTTCTCCTGTTAAGTGTAGTCAGTCCACAGGTCATCCATTACTTATGGAATATTTCTCTTCCTAACAGGAAACTGCAAGAGAATTACCCAGCAGAGCTTGCTATATAGCTCCTCCCCTCACCTGTCATACCCAGTCATTCTCTTGCAGCCTAACTAGATAGGAAGCTGTGAGAGATCTGTGGTGGTTTTTAACTTAGTTTATTTCTACAATCAAAAGTTTGTTATTTTTAAATGGCACCGGAGTGTGCTGTTTATTCTCAGGCAGCTTTAGAAGAAGAATCTGCCTGGGTTTTTTTCTATGGTCTTAGCAGACGTAACTAAGACCCACTGGCTGTTCTCATCTAAGGAGTGAGGTAACTTCAGAGAAGGGGAATAGCATGCAGGGTCCCCCTGCAACAAATAGGTATGTGCAGTAAATTATTTTCTGAGGAATGGAATTGACTGAGAAAATACTGCTGATGCCATTGTAAAGTAAGTTCAGCCTTAAATGCAGCGATAGCGACTGGTATCAGGCTGATATGTGTGTGTGTGTGCACTGAATGTATTTTCTAAGGAATGGAATTGACTCTGAAAATACTGTAAATACTGAAATAATGTATGAGCCTTAACTGCAGTAAAAGCGACTGGTAGCAGGCTTATTAATAATAATACATAACTTTCAAATGTATGTTTAAAACGTTTACTGGCATGTTAATCGTTTTTTGTGAGGTACTTGGTGATAAAACTTATTGGGGCTTGATTTTTACCACATGGCCATTTTTGTTTTCTGCATAGAAACAGTTTCTGAGCTTCCCCACTGTTGTAATATGAGTGGGAGGGGCCTATTTTAGCGCTTTTTTGCACAGTAAAAATTCAGTCACAATCTGTCTACTTCATCCTCCATGATCCAGATCGTCTCTAGAGAGCTCAGGGGTCTTCAAAATCCATTTTGAGGGAGGTAATCAGTCACAGTAGTTCTGTGACAGTGTATTTGACTGTGAGAAAAACGTTAATTATATAATTGTTATCCGTTTTTGGGTACTAAGGGGTTAATCATCCATTTGCTGGTGGGTGCAATCCTTTGCTAACTTAATACATTTACTGTGAAAATTTGGTTGCTATAACTATTTTTGTTCATTGTTATTTCAACTGTGTCAGTTTTTCTGTGCTTCTTAAAGGCACAGTAACATTTTTTATATTGCTTGTAAATTAATTTTGAAAAGTATTTCCAAGTTTGCTAGTCTCATTGCTAGTTTGTTTAAACATGTCTGACTTAGATGAATCTCTTTGTTCACTATGTTTAAAGGCCAATGTGGAGCCCAATAGAAATTTGTGTACCAATTGCATTGATGCTACTTTGAATAAAAGTCAATCTTTACATGTAAAGAAATTATCACCAGACGACGAGGGGGAAGTTATGCCGACTAACTCTCCTCACGTGTCAGTACCTGCGCCTCCCGCTCAGGAGGTGTGTGATTTTGTGGCGCCAAGTACATCAGGGAGGCCCTTACAAATCACTTTGCAAGACATGGCTACTGTTATGACAGAAGTATTATCTAAGTTGCCAGATTTAAGAGGCAAGCGCGATAGCTCTGGGTTAAGGATAGAGCGCGCGGATGAGATGAGAGCCATGTCAGATACTGCGTCACAGTTTGCAGAACGTGAGGACGGAGAGCTTCATTCTGTGGGTGACGGATCTGATCCAGGGAGACTGGATTCAGAGATTTCCAATTTTAAATTTAAGCTAGAGAACCTCCGCACATTGCTAGGGGAGGTATTAGCGGCTCTGAATGATTGTAACACGGTTGCAATTCCAGAGAAATTATGTAGGTTGGATAAATACTATGCAGTACCGGTGTATACTGACGTATTTCCTATACCAAAAAGGCTTACAGAGATTATTAGCAAGGAGTGGGATAGACCTGGTGTGCCTTTTACCCCTCCTCCCATATTTAGGAAAATGTTTCCTATTGACGCCACCACACGAGACTTATGGCAGACGGTCCCTAAGGTGGAGGGAGCAGTTTCTACTTTAGCTAAGCGTACCACTATCCCGGTGGAGGATAGTTGTGCCTTTTCAGATCCAATGGATAAAAAATTAGAGGGTTACCTTAAGAAAATGTTTGTTCAACAAGGTTTTATTTTACAGCCCCTTGCATGCATTGCGCCTGTCACTGCTGCGGCAGCATTCTGGTTTGAGTCTCTGGAAGAGGCCATTCGCTCAGCTCCATTGGATGAAATAATGAACAAGCTTAAAACACTTAAGCTAGCTAACGCATTTGTTTCTGATGCCGTTGTGCATTTAACCAAACTTAAGGCTAAGAACTCCGGATTCGCCATCCAAGCGCGTAGAGCGCTATGGCTTAAATCCTGGTCAGCTGACGTGACTTCTAAATCTAAATTGCTTAATATTCCTTTCAAAGGGCAGACCTTATTCGGGCCCGGCTTGAAAGAAATTATTGCTGACATTACGGGAGGTAAGGGCCATGCTCTACCTCAGGACAGGGCCAAATCAAAGGCCAAACAGTCTAATTTTCGTGCCTTTCGTAACTTCAAGGCAGGAGCAGCATCAACTTCCTCCGCTCCAAAACAGGAAGGAGCTGTTGCTCGTTACAGGCAGGGCTGGAAAGTTAACCAGTCCTGGAACAGGGGCAAGCAGGCCAAGAAACCTGCTGCTGCCCCCAAGACAGCTTGAAGAGAGGGCCCCCTATCCGGAAACGGATCTAGTGGGGGGCAGACTTTCTCTCTTCGCCCAGGCTTGGGCAAGAGATGTCCAGGATCCCTGGGCGTTGGAGATCATATCTCAGGGATATCTCCTGGACTTCAAAACTTCTCCTCCACGGGGGAGATTTCATCTTTCAAGGTTATCAGCAAACCAAACAAAGAAAGAGGCGTTTCTACGCTGTGTACAAGACCTCTTACTAATGGGGGTAATCCACCCAGTTCCGCGGACGGAACACGGGCAGGGATTCTATTCAAATCTATTTGTGGTTCCCAAAAAAGAGGGAACCTTCAGACCAATCTTGGACTTAAAAATCCTAAACAAATTTCTAAGAGTTCCATCATTCAAAATGGAGACTATTCGAACCATCCTTCCCATGATCCAAGAGGGTCAGTACATGACCACGGTGGACTTAAAGGATGCCTACCTTCACATACCGATTCACAAGGACCATTACCGGTATTTGAGATTTGGCTTCCTAGACAGGCATTACCAGTTTGTAGCTCTTCCCTTCGGATTAGCTACGGCTCCAAGAATCTTTACAAAAATTCTAGGATCACTTCTGGCGGTACTAAGACCGCGAGGCATAGAGGTGACTCCGTACCTAGACGACATTCTGATACAAGCGTCAAGTTTTCAAACTGCCAAGTCTCATACAGAGATAGTTCTGGCATTTCTGAGGTCGCATGGGTGGAAGGTGAACGTGGAAAAGAGTTCTCTATTACCACTTACAAGAGTTCCCTTTCTAGGGACTCTTATGGATTCTGTAGAGATGAAAATTTACCTGACAGAGGCCAGGTTATTAAAACTTCTAAATGCTTGCCGTGTCCTTCACTCCATTCCACACCCGTCAGTAGCTCAGTGCATGGAAGTAATCGGCTTAATGGTAGCGGCAATGGACATAGTACCATTTGCACGCCTGCATCTCAGACCGCTGCAATGGTGCATGCTAAGTCAGTGGAACGGGGATTACTCAGATTTGTCCCCCCTACTAAATCTGGATCAAGAGACCAGAGATTCTCTTCTATGGTGGCTCTTTCGGCCACATCTGTCCAAGGGGATGACCTTTCGCAGGCCAGATTGGACGATTGTAACAACAGACGCCAGCCTTCTAGGCTGGGGAGCAGTCTGGAATTCCCTGAAAGCTCAGGGATTATGGACTCAGGAGGAGAAACTCCTCCCAATAAATATTCTGGAGTTAAGAGCAATATTCAATGCTCTCCTAGCTTGGCCTCAGTTAGCAACTCTGAGGTTCATCAGATTTCAGTCGGACAACATCACGACTGTGGCTTATATCAACCATCAAGGGGGAACCAGAAGTTCCCTAGCGATGTTGGAAGTTTCGAAGATAATTCGCTGGGCAGAGTCTCACTCTTGCCACCTGTCAGCGATCTACATCCCAGGCGTGGAGAACTGGGAGGCGGATTTTCTAAGTCGCCAGACTTTTCATCCGGGAGAGTGGGAACTTCATCCGGAGGTCTTTGCTCAACTGGTTCGTCGTTGGGGCAAACCAGATCTGGATCTCATGGCGTCTCGTCAGAACGCCAAGCTTCCTTGTTACGGATCCAGGTCCAGGGACCCGGGAGCGGTGCTGATAGATGCTCTGACAGCCCCTTGGGTCTTCAACATGGCTTATGTGTTTCCACCATTCCCAATGCTTCCTCGTTTGATTGCCAAGATCAAACAGGAGAGAGCTTTGGTGATTCTGATAGCGCCTGCGTGGCCACGCAGGACCTGGTATGCAGACCTATTGGACATGTCGTCCTGTCCACCGTGGTCTCTGCCTCTGAGACAGGACCTTCTAATTCAGGGTCCTTTCAAACATCCAAATCTAATTTCTCTGAGGCTGACTGCATGGAGATTGAACGCTTGATTCTATCAAAGCGTGGTTTCTCGGAGTCGGTTATTGATACCTTAATACAGGCTAGGAAGCCTGTTGCCAGAAAAATTTACCATAAAATATGGCGTAAATATTTACATTGGTGCGAATCCAAGAGTTACTCATGGAGTAAGGTTAGGATTCCTAGGATATTGTCCTTTCTACAAGAGGGTTTAGAAAAGGGCTTATCTACTAGTTGTTTAAAGGGACAGATTTCTGCTCTGTCTATTCTTCTACACAAACGTCTGGCTGAAGTTCCAGACGTTCAGGCTTTCTGTCAGGCTTTAACTAGGATTAAGCCTGTGTTTAAGTCTGTTGCTCCGCCGTGGAGCTTAAACTTAGTTCTTAATGTTCTTCAAGGCGTTCCATTTGAACCCCTTCATTCCATTGATATCAAGTTGTTATCTTGGAAAGTTCTGTTTTTGATGGCTATTTCCTCGGCTCGGAGAGTCTCTGAGTTATCTGCCTTACATTGTGATTCTCCTTATCTGATTTTCCATTCAGACAAGGTAGTTCTGCGTACTAAACCTGGGTTCTTACCTAAGGTAGTTACTAACAAGAATATCAATCAAGAGATTGTTGTTCCATCTCTGTGTCCTAACCCTTTTTCAAAGAAGGAACGACTTTTGCATAATCTGGACGTAGTCCGTGCCCTGAAATTCTATTTGCAGGCAACTAAGGATTTTCGTCAAACTTCTTCCCTGTTTGTCGTTTACTCTGGACAGAGGAGAGGTCAAAAGGCTTCGGCTACCTCTCTCTCTTTTTGGCTTCGTAGCATAATACGATTAGCCTATGAGACTG
>NC_069508.1:204703762-204746262 GCF_027579735.1 Bombina bombina
AGTGCATTTCCCATCATTTAAAATATTCTTACCTTTCTCACTGAAGTGCTTCCCTGTTTTAAATCTTCATTTAATTCACATACACTATTGCTGTCAAACAGTGCAAATCAAATGCTGTTTACATGATTTCCCCTTTGGGTCTGGTGTGACACACGTAATAATTTGTGCTTTTCAAAGTTAGTTTAAATCATTCACACTTCTCTTTTGTTTTGGGTTTTTTGTTTCTTTTTAATGACACAAGTCCACGGATCATCTTAATTACTAATGGGATATTCACCTCCTGGTCAGCAGGAGGCAGCAAAGAGCACCACAGCAAAGCTGTTAAATAGCTCCTCCCTTCCCTCCCACTCCAGTCATTCTCTTTGCCTACGTTGGTGATAGGAAGTGGCAAAGTGAGGTGTTAGATAAGATTCTTCAATCAAGAGTTTATTATTTTTAAAGTAGTACAAGATTGTGCTGCTTTGTTCTAGGGTGTAGCCGTAGTCCATATCAGTCTCTTCAGTAGGGCATTGGTGGCTTTAGAGCAATGGGAACTGGTGGGACATAATTCTCACTTCGCCTCCCATACATTGATGCTGCCCTAACCCTGATAGCCTAAGTAAGATAACTTAGCCTTTATTCTTTTTCCACAGGGCTATGTGAGGAAGAGGACCTCTCAAATCTGCTGAGCTCCCCTGCTGTCGGGCAGATTTTAATGGTAAGTGCTGACTTTTTTATTCTGGGTCGGTAATAAAGATCTCAGAGGAAGTTGAGCACTTTATTTAATTGGGAAAGAACTCCTACATATAAAAGGAGGGTATTTCGTTGACTGCACCTTATTAGCAGACACTGGGGCTAAGGAGACTGATTAGGTGGCTTATATTTGGGGGACTTTTATCACTTGGGCTGAGGGTATAAGGACTCAGTGGGAGGTGATATTGTGTTCACATTTATTTGGGCTATGCTCCTTTCTGAACCTACTCCTTCTAAGACTTTTGCTGTTTAGGAGTTTATTGACAAGGGTCAAGCTATGCCACAATTTCTCCTATAGTGTCCCAAAAATGTATGGCCCACATGCAATGCCCTGTGCTTCCTTTCACACTCCACCTGGAGTTTCTCTGCATTTCATGCATTATCTGTTTTTCCCACGAGGTAGAAAACAGTACTAAAGGACATATTTTCAATCATTTAGGATGATTGATTCAGTAGTTGCATGAAGGACCTGCACCTGATCCGGGACCGGATCTTGTAGGGGACAGACCTTCCTTCTCCGATTAGGATCCCTGGGCAATAGAAATAGTGTCCCAGGTATACAAACTAAAGTTCAAAAGTCTTCCTCCCAGAGGCAGGTTCTACTTTCAGAGTATCTGCAGACCAGACAAGCAGAGAGGCGTTCTTACACTGTGTAGGAGACCTCTCTGACCTGGGAGTGTTTGTTCCTGTTCCGATACAGGAACGTGGTCTGGAATTTCATTCCAATCTGTTTATGGTTCCCAAAAAAAGAGGGAACCTTCAGTCCAATTTTAGATCTCAAGAGTCTAAACAATTTTCTCAGAGTACCGTCCTTCAAGATGGAAACTATTCGTTCCATTCTCCCCTTGATCTAAGAGGGTCAATTTATGACAACAGTGGTTAAAGGACGCGTACTTGCATGTTCCCATTCACAGGGTTCATCACAAGTTCCTATGGTTTGCCTTTCTGGATAAACATTTCCAGTTTGTGGCTCTTCGCTTCGGTCTTGCCACAGTTCCCAGAATTTTCACAAGGTTCTGGGATCGCTGTTGGCGGTGCTTCGGTTACGGGGCCTTGCAGTGACACCCTATCTGGACGACATCCTAGTCCAGGCGCCATCCGATCAACAAGCAAGATCCCACACGGACATGGTGTTATCCTTTCTGCGTTCTCACAGGTGGAAGGTAAAGTTGGAAGGGAGTTCTTTAGTACCAAATACAAGGGTAACTTTCTTGCGATCCATAATAGATTCCCTATCAATGTAGATTTTTCTGGCAGAAGCCGGGAAATCAAAGATTTTCGATACTTGTCTAGCCCTTCAGTTCACCCCTCGGCCTTCAGTGGCTCAGTGCATGGAGGTAATCGATCTGATGATGGCGGCAATGGACAGCTTTCCGTTTGCTCGGTTCCATCTCGGACCTCTGCAGTTATACATGCTCAGGCAATGGATCGGAGATTATATCGATTTGTCTCCTCGAATATTTATGGAAGCGAAAGACAAAGGATTCTCTTCAATGGTGGTTGTCTCAAGCTCATCTCTCCCAGGGAACCTGCTTTCGCAAACCATCTTGGATGATTGTGACTACAGACTCTAGCCTTCTAGGGTGCGGAGCAGTCTGGGGCTCCCTAAAGGCTCAGGGGGTTGGGACTCAGTTAAGAGTCTCTTCTTCCTATAAGTTTTCTGGAGCTGAGAGCGGTCTTCAATGCTCTTCTGGCCTGGCCTCAGTTAGCCTCGGTTCAGTTTATCAGGTTCCAGTCTGTCTACATAACTTCTGTAACTTACATTAATCATCAGGGAGGAACGAGAAGAGTTCCTTAGCAATGACAGAGGTAGCCAAAATAATTCAGTGGGCAGAGGCCTATTCTTGCTATCTGTCGGCGATCCACATCCCAGGGGTGGACAACTGGTAGGCGGACTTCCTGAGCAGGCAGACCTTTTTTTATCCGGGGGAGTGGGAACTCCATCAGGAAGTGTTCTCTGGTCTGATTCTCAAGTGGGGTCAGCCGGAATTGGATCTCATGGCATCTTGAAGGAATGCCAAGCTCCCGAGATACGGGTCGAGGTCCAGGGAACCCCAGGCGAAACTTATAGATGCTCTGGCGGTCCCTTGGACCTTGCAACAATGTATCATGAAACACAGCACTCACTGCACAGCCAGGAACAGGTTTACCAAACCCAGTGTAGATACATAGAAACAGAAATCGTTCCAGCTGGTGCAAAAAAAAGACTTTATTGTGCAAACAGGGATAAAAAGCGACGTTTCAGGCCCACACTTGGCCTTTTCTCAAGCTTAACCAAACATTAGTGAACAAACATTTAAATAGCCCTAATGGCGCCAAACATTGTGATTAGAAAGTGATAAAATGTTGCCCTCTAGTGGAGAATCATCATACAATATACAAATATATATCAAAGTGCTCATTGATGGCCTAAATTCTACCACCTAGTGAAACAGCATCATATTGTTAAACAATTATATCTCTCATATCATATGTGAAAAAATCTTATTCCATATTAAAAATTAGTCAACATTTCATAATTACATGTTATTAAAAATTGATAAAATACATTGAGAATTTCATTGAAGTTTTAATAATCACAATATATTGAATTAAAAAATATGTATATATTTTATATTAAGTGTATTCTAGATGAATCAATCATATTTGATATAGTTTTTCAATCGGTTAACTTCATCTTTATTTTGATTTTCAATCCATCATTATATGGATACACTCATATAGTTGGTCAATATTGGCTATTCAACACAGTGTATCTATTCAAATTTATAGGGACATTGAATCTCAAATTAATATCATATTACATTAGAATGCACATTCATTTATATAGTATAATACAGTCCTATACTCAACCCATTCTATTAAACTTTATTGTATTCCACTTAGAATGAATTTTATTTAAAGTGAATTTATTCAGTCACCAAAAGGCAGTCCAATTACACTCTCTATTTAAACCTCTTGGCCATAAAGTGCCTAGTTCATTGATCCAAAATGTTTCTCTCCTAGTTAGTATATTCTCCTTATCACCCCCTCTCCTAGGTGTACTAACCCTTTCAATAATTTGGAAACGTAATTGACTTATTCTATGGCCAGCCTTTATAAAGTGTCCAGCTACTGGAGCCTCCTTTTTGCCACAACGAATATTTGACTTGTGCTCCGAAATTCTTTCTCGTGCTTCCCTGGTCGATTGACCAATATACATCAAGGAACACGGACATTTAATTGCATAAATAATGTATTCTGACCTGCAAGTCAAATATTCATTTATGGAATATTTTCTGCCTGTATATGGGTGACAAAAGGTATCCCCCTTAATCATAGAATTGCAATTAATGCACGATAGACACGGAAAACATCCTTTTCGTTTTTGACCAGTTATTGTACCTTGAATCTGTTTCCTCTTAGCCCCAATGTCTGCTTTCACCAATTTATCTTTAGTGTTAGGGCCACGTTTATAGGCTAACATAGGTGGTATTGAAAAGGCCCCTATATCAGGGTGACATTTAGATAGAATGTACCAATATTTACGAATGATCTTATTAATCTGGTGACTTCTTGTATTATATTGAGATATAAATTTAATCCTCTCTGAATTTTCAGAACAATTCATGTTCTTCCCTTTCCTTACTGTTTTGGATCTGTTACTATTTAGGCTCACATCCTGTTTTATGTTTTCAATCAATGCCTTTGGATAACCTCTTGAGATAAATTTATCTGCCATTTCATTTAAACGAACCTCCTTAATGGTAGGATCTGACACGATCCTATCAACCCTAAGGAGTTGACTTTTAGGGACTGCCTTAAAGGTACTGGGTGGATGGAAACTCTCAAACCATAATGTGTTATTTTTATCAGTGGGTTTGGAATAGATATCAATTTTCAAACCATCTACACCTTTATATACTCTAGTATCCAAAAATTGGATCGAGCATTCATCGTATGTTAAAGTAAATTTTATACCATTAACTGCACCATTCAAATCATCAACAAATGCCAATAGGGATCCAATGTCGCCATACCATATGCCAAACACGTCATCTATGAAACGCCACCAGGTGGCGCCATATTGTTTAAATAGATGATGTTCATAGACAAACAATTCTTCAAAATTAATCATAAATATGTTGGCATATGTCGGGGCGACATTGGACCCCATGGCTGTCCCCTTCTTTTGGAAATAGAAAGTGTCCTTAAATAAGAAATAATTAGCATACAAGGTAACTTCTAGTAAATTCACAAAAAATTGTATTTGAGCTAAATTGTATTTTTTGTCACTAGATAACATCTTCATTACAGCAGCTATTCCACTTGTATGTTTTATTGATGTGTACAAACTAGATACATCTAAAGTGAACAGGATGACTTTCTGATATGGTAAATCAAGATTTTCTAGTTTTTTCAAAAAGTCATAAGTGTCCCTGATATATGAGGATGATTTTATAACATAGGGCTGTAAGATTTTATCTAAGAAAATAGCAATATTAGAGAATATGGAGCCTGTACCAGCTACAATGGGTCTACCCGGTGGTAGATCTTTGTTTTTATGGATCTTAGGTAAACAATATATTACAGGTCTTATTGGATGTTTAATTTGTAAATATTCACTGAGATCCTTAGAAATTAAATCACTCTTTACTGCATTAGATAAAATGTTAAAAATTTCACCTTGTATTTTATATGTTGGATCAAAACCAACCTCCACATATACTGAATCATCATTTAGTTGTTGCATAATTTCATCAACATAATGCTCCTGTTTCATTAAGACAAGGGCGCCACCCTTATCTGCACCCTTAATAGTTAACCCTTTCTTTTCACGAATTGCTCTTAAATCAGTTTGAAATTTAACCTTATTTTTATCAAAAATATAATCCGGTTTTGAAAATAACTTTTCAACCTCAACAAGAACAAGTTCAAAGAAAGTATTAACACTGTTATCAGTGACACTGGGATTGAAACCACTGGTTTTTCTCAAACCAACAGATTTGCAGGTTAATAAGCCTTTATCCTCACTGTGAACCACAGTGTCACCAATATCAGTATTCTTGTCAAAAAATACTTTTAATTTTATAGAAGGTCCCTTGGACCTTCCATCTAGGATACCTTTTTCCTCCGTTTCCGATTCTTCCTCAGGTCATTGCTCGAATCAAACAGGAGAGGGCATCAGTGATCCTTATTGCACCAGCTTGGCCTTGCAGGATTTGGTATGCAGATCTGGTGGAGATGTCGTCTCTGCAACCTTGGAGTCTTACGTTGAGGAAGGACCTTCTAATTCAAGGGCTCTTCCTTCACACAAATCTAGTTTCTCTGAAGCTGACTGCTTGGAGATTGAACCCTTATTCTTATCCAAGCAGAACTTTTCTGAATCGGTCATTGAGATCATGATTCAGGCTCGTAAGCCTGCTACTAGAAGGATTTAACGTAAGATATGGTGTAAATATTTCTATTGGTGCGAGTCCAAAGGCTACTCATGGAGTAGAGTTAGGATTTCTAGAATTTTATCTTCTCTCCAAGAGGGTTTGGAGAAAGGATTGTCGTCATTATTCAGGAGATTCAAGTTCTCTTATAGGTCAAATCTCTGCTTTATTTATTTTGTTACACAATCGTCTGGCAGATGTTCCAGATGTACAATCTTTTTGTCAGTCCTTGGTCAGGTTCAGGCCTGTGTTCAAGCAAGTTAGTCCTCCATGGAGTCTGAATTTGGTTCTTGAAGTTATTCAAAGGGCTCCGTTTGAGCCTATGCATGCCTTAGATATTAAATTGTTATCTTGGAAAGTTTTTTGTTTCTTGTTGCTATTTTTTATGCTCGTAGAGTTTCAGAACTCTCGGCATTGCATTATGAGTCTTCTTACCTTATTTTCCATTCAGATAAGGTAGTTTTACGTACTAATTTAGGATTTCTTCCTAAGGTTGTTTCTGATCGGAACATTAATCAGGAGATTGTTGTTCTTTCCTTGCGTCCCATTCCTACTTCTCAGAAGGAACGACTTCTGTACAATTTGGACTTGGTCCGTGCTTAAAGGTTTTACCTGCAGGCGACTAAGGATTTTCGCTAGTCTTCTACTTTGTTTGTGGTTTTCTCAGGAAAATGTAAGGGCCAGAAAGCTACTTCTCTTTCTTTCTGGCTGAATAGTATCATACGTTTTGCTCTGCTGGGCTACAGCCTCCAGAGAGAGTTACGGCTCATTCCACGAGGGCCGTTGCTTCCTCATGGGCATTCAAGAATGAAGCTTCTGTGGAACAGATTTGCAAGGCTGCAATTTGGTCCTCTCTTCACACTTTTTCAAAGTTCTACAAATTTGACACTTTTGCCTCGACTGAGGCCACTTTTGGGAGAAAGGTTTTTCAAGCAGTGGTGCCTTCCGTTTAGGTTTCCGGTCTTGTCCCTCCCATATCATCTGTGTACTCTAAGCTTGGGTATTGAATCCCATTAGTAATTAAGATGATCCGTGGACTCATTGTGTCATTTAAAAAGAAAAGAAAATTTATTCTTACCTGATAAATTTATTTCTTTTTTGACACGATGAGTCCACGGCCCACCCTGTTTTTAAAAGACAGATTGTTGATTTTTATAAACTTCAGACACCTCTGCACCTTGGTTTTTGCTTTCTATCCTTAACTTCGGTTTAATGACTGGAGTGGGAGGGAAGGGAGGAGCTATTTAACAGCTTTGCTGTGATGCTTTTTGCCGCCTCCTGCTGACCAGGAGGTGAATATCCTATTAGTAATTAAGATGATCCGTGGACTCATTGTGTCAAAAAAGAAATAAATTTATCATGTAAGCATAAATTTTCTTTTCTTCATATGTTCATTCTCAACAGAGAAGACTTTTTTTGACCTGGGATTGAGATGACATCGTAGCGATTTTAGCAAATTTATTGTTAAAGGGACATAAAACTGCTGGGTACAACTACAGTATGAGGTTAATACCATATTATTATATTTTCTCCTCTGTACGCAGCTGTCTTCAAAGTTATTCTCTTATTTTAACCTCTTACAATTATAAGTTAGTGAAGCTCTGCTGCTTCACACTCGGTGCCGCCATCTTGGAGCTTATATTTATTTAACTTTTAAACTGTGCAAAAATGTAACGCTTCTGCTTTCTAATATGTGAGGTAAACTGAGTACAATGTACAGCTGTCATAAAGCCAGTAACATCACAGTTCTGGGAAAGTGCACTGCTTCTGTCACATGATGTAACAATACACAGCTACAAGATGGTGGCACCAGTATAAAATGCACAGCTTTACCAGCTGGATTCTGTAATGAGATAAAGTGCACTGCTCCTATCACATGATGTAACAATACACAGCTACAAGATGGTGGCACCAGTATAAAATGCAGAGCTTTACCAGCTGGATTCTGTAATGAGAAAGTGTGCACTGCTTCTGTCACATGATGCAACAATACACAGCTACAAGATGGTGGCACCAGTATAAAATGCACAGCTTTACCAGCTGGATTCTGTAATGAGATAACGTGCACTGCTTCTGTCACATGATACAACAATACACAGCTACAAGATGGTGGCACCAGTATAAAATGCACAGCTTTAGCAGCTGGATTCTGTAATGAGAAAGTGTGCACTGCTCCTATCACATGATGTAACAATACACAGCTACAAGATGGCGGTGCCCAGTATAAAATGCACAGCTTTACCAGCTGGATTCTGTAATGAGAAAGTGTGCACTGCTCCTATCACATGATGTAACAATACACAGCTACAAGATGGTGGCACCAGTATAAAATGCACAGCTTTAGCAGCTGGATTCTGTAATGAGAAAGTGTGCACTGCTCCTGTCACATGATGTAACAATACACAGCTACAAGATGGTGGCACCAGTATTAAATGCAGAGCTTTACCAGCTGGATTCTGTAATGAGAAAGTGTGCACTGCTTCTGTCACATGATTCAACAATACACAGCTACAAGATGGTGGCACCAGTATAAAATGCACAGCTTTACCAGCTGGATTCTGTAATGAGATAACGTGCACTGCTTCTGTCACATGATGCAACAATACACAGCTACAAGATGGCGGTGCCCAGTATAAAATGCACAGCTTTACCAGCTGGATTCTGTAATGAGAAAGTGTGCACTGCTCCTGTCACATGATACAACAATACACAGCTACAAGATGGTGGCACCAGTATAAAATGCACAGCTTTAGCAGCTGGATTCTGTAATGAGAAAGTGTGCACTGCTCCTGTCACATGATGTAACAATACACAGCTACAAGATGGCGGCACCAGTATTAAATACAGAGCTTTACCAGCTGGATTCTGTAATGAGAAAGTGTGCACTGCTCCTGTCACATGATGTAACAATACACAGCTACAAGATGGCGGTGCCCAGTATAAAATGCACAGCTTTAGCAGCTGGATTCTGTAATGAGATAAAGGGCACTGCTTCTGTCACATGATGCAACAATACGCTACAAGATGGTGGCACCAGTATTAAATGCAGAGCTTTACCAGCTGGATTCTGTAATGAGATAAAGTGCACTGCTTCTGTCACATGATGCAACAATACACAGCTACAAGATGGCGGCACCAGTATTAAATGCAGAGCTTTACCAGCTGGATTCTGTAATGAGATAAAGAGCACTGCTCCGGTCACAGGATACAACAATACGCTACAAGATGGCGGCACCAGTATAAAATACAGAGCTTTACCAGCTGGATTCTGTAATGAGATAAAGAGCACTGCTTCTGTCACATGATGCAACTATACGCTTCAAGATGGCGGCACCAGTATAAAATACAGAGCTTTACCAGCTGGATTCTGTAATGAGATAAAGAGCACTGCTCCTATCACATGATACAACAATACACAGCTACAAGATGGCGGCACCAGTATAAAATGCAGAGCTTTACCAGCTGGATTCTGTAATGAGATAAAGTGCACTGCTCCTGTCACATGATGTAACAATACACAGCTACAAGATGGCGGCACCAATATAAAATGCAGAGCTTTAGCAGCTGGATTCTATAATGAGATAAAGTGCATTGCTTCTGTCACATGATACAACAATGCACAGCTACAAGATGGCGGCCCCAGTATAAAATGCAGAGCTTTACCAGCTGGATTCTGTAATGAGATAAAGTGCACTGCTCCTGTCACATGATGTAACAATACGCAGCTAGAAGATGGCGGCACCAGTATAAAATACAGAGCTTTACCAGCTGGATTCTGTAATGAGATAAAGTGCACTGCTCCTGTCACATGATATAACAATACACAGCTACAAGATGGCAGCACCAATATAAAATGCAGAGCATTAGCAGCTGGATTCTATAATGAGATAAAGTGCATTGCTTCTGTCACATGATACAACAATGCACAGCTACAAGATGGCGGCCCCAGTATAAAATGCAGAGCTTTACCAGCTGGATTCTGTAATGAGATAAAGTGCATTGCTCCTATCACATGATGTAACAATACACAGCTACAAGATGGAGGCACCAGTATAAAATACAGAGCTTTAGCAGCTGGATTCTGTAATGAGATAAAGTGCACTGCTTCTGTCACATGATGTAACAATACGCAGCTAGAAGATGGCGGCAACAGTATAAAATACAGAGCTTTACCAGCTGAATTCTGTAATGAGATAAAGTGCATTGCTTCTGTCACATGATGTAACAATACACAGCTACAAGTTGGCGGCACCCAGTATAAAATGCAGAGTGTTAGCAGCTGGATTCTGTAATGAGATAAAGTGCATTGCTTCTGTCACAGGATACAACAATGCACAGCTACAAGATGGCAGCACCAGTATAAAATGCAGAGCTTTACCAGCTGGATTCTGTAATGAGCTAAAGTGCACTGCTCCTGTCACATGATGTAACAATACACAGCTACAAGATGGCGGCACCAGTATAAAATACAGAGCTTTACCAGCTGGATTCTGTAATGAGATAAAGTGCACTGCTTCTGTCACATGATGTAACAATACGCAGCTAGAAGCTGGCGGCACCCAGTATAAAATGCAGAGCTTTAGCAGCTGGATTCTGTAATGAGATAAAGTGCACTGCTTCTGTCACATAATGTAACAATACACAGCTACAAGATGGTGGCACCAGTATAAAATGCAGAGCGTTAGCAGCTGGATTCTGTAATGAGAAAGTGTGCACTGCTCCTGTCACATGATACAACAATATGTGAGCTACAAGATGGCGGCACCAGTATCAAATGCAGAGCTTTACCAGCTGGATTCTGTAATGAGATAAAGGGCACTGCTGTCACATGATGTAACAATACACAGCTACAAGATGGCGGCACCAGTATAAAATGCAGAGCTTTACCAGCTGGATTCTGTAATGAGATAAAGTGCACTGCTCCTATCACATGATGTAACAATACACAGCTAGAAGATGGCGGCACCAGTATAAAATGCAGAGCTTTACCAGCTGGATTCTGTAATGAGATAAAGTGCACTGCTTCTGTCACATAATGTAACAATACACAGCTACAAGATGGTGGCACCAGTATAAAATGCACAGCTTTAGCAGCTGGATTCTGTAATGAGATAAAGAGCACTGCTTCTGTCACACGATGTAACAATACACAGCTACTAGATGGTTGCACCAGTATAAAATGCAGAGCTTTACCAGCTGGATTCTGTAATGAGATAAAGTGCACTGCTTCTGTCACATGATGTAACAATACACAGCTACAAGATGGTGGCACCAGTATAAAATGCACAGCTTTAGCAGCTGGATTCTGTAATGAGAAAGTGAGCACTGCTCCTGTCACATGATACAACAATACACAGCTACAAGATGGCGGCACCAGTATAAAATGCAGAGCTTTACCAGCTGGATCCTGTAATGAGATAAAGAGCACTGCTTCTGTCACATGATACAACAATACGCTACAAGACGGCGGCACCAGTATAAAATGCAGAGCTTTACCAGCTGGATTCTGTAATGAGATAAAGAGCACTGCTTCTGTCACATGATGCAACTATACGCTACAAGATGGCAGCACCAGTATTAAATACAGAGCTTTACCAGCTGGATTCTGTAATGAGATAAAGTGCACTGCTCCTATCACATGATGTAACAATGCACAGCTACAAGATGGCGGCACCAGTATAAAATGCAGAGCTTTACCAGCTGGATTCTGTAATGAGATAAAGTGCACTGCTCCTATCACATGATGTAACAATGCACAGCTACAAGATGGCGGCACCAGTATAAAATGCAGAGCTTTACCAGCTGTATTCTGTAATGAGATAAAGTGCACTGCTTCTGTCACATGATGCAACAATACACAGCTACAAGATGGCAGCACCAGTATAAAATACAGAGCTTTACCAGCTGTGTTCTGTAATCAGATAAAGTGCAATGCTCGTGTCACATGATGTAACAATACACAGCTACAAGATGGCAGCACCAGTATAAAATGCAGAGCTTTAGCAGCTGAATTCTGTAATGAGATAAAGTGCACTGCTCCTGTCACATGATGTAACAATACACAGCTACAAGATGGCAGCACCAGTATAAAATGCAGAGCTTTACCAGCTGGATTCTGTAATGAGATAAAGTGCACGGCCCCTATCACATGATGTAACAATACACAGCTACAAGATGGTGGCACCAGTATAAAATGCAGAGCTTTACCAGCTGGATTCTGTAATGAGATAAAGTGCACTGCTCCTATCACATGATGTAACAATACACAGCTACAAGATGGCGGCACCAGTATAAAATGCAGAGCTTTACCAGCTGGATTCTGTAATGAGATAAAGTGCATTGCTTCTGTCACATAATGTAACAATACACAGCTACAAGATGGCGGCACCAGTATAAAATGCAGAGCTTTAGCAGCTGAATTCTGTAATGAGATAAAGTGCACTGCTCCTATCACATGATGTAACAATACACAGCTACAAGATGGTGGCACCAGTATAAAATGCAGAGCTTTACCAGCTGGATTCTGTAATGAGATAAAGTGCACTGCTTCTGTCACATGATACAACAATAGGCAGCTACAAGATGGCAGCACCAGTATAAAATGCAGAGCTTTAGCAGCTGGATTCTGTAATGAGATAAATTGCACTGCTTCTGTCACATGATACAACAATACGCAGCTACAAGATGGCGGCACCCAGTATAAAATGCAGAGCGTTAGCAGCTGGATTCTGTAATGAGATAAAGAGCACTGCTCCTATCACATGATGTAACAATACACAGCTACAAGATGGCGGCACCAGTATAAAATGCAGAACTTTACCAGCTGGATTCTGTAATGAGATAAAGTGCACTGCTCCTATCACATGATGTAACAATACACAGCTACAAGATGGCGGCACCAGTATAAAATGCAGAACTTTACCAGCTGGATTCTGTAATGAGATAAAGTGCACTGCTCCTATCACATGATGTAACAATACGCAGCTAGAAGATGGCGGCACCAGTATAAAATGCAGAGCGTTAGCAGCTGTATTCTGTAATGAGATAAAGTGCACTGCTCCTATCACATGATGTAACAATACGCAGCTACAAGATGGCGGCACCAGTATAAAATGCTGCATGCTGAATCATTCATTTTTGCTTGAAACCAAATGAATTTTGCGACCCAGGCTTGGAAGTGCTTGAATTGGCTGCTTGGTTACTAAACCATTCTGAAGAATATGTTTTTTCTTATAAAGAGGTCAATCAAAAACAATCCTTTTACAAAATCTTATAGAATGATTTTGGCTACAATAAATCCACATAGTTTTTAACGGTGAATTTTAGAAAGCAATAATAAGATATAAACTTTTTTAAAGGATTGTGACCCCAAAGTAATTTTCATTTTACCAAAAGCCTTCAAAGAAGTACCTACATCCCGAAGCATATTGTCTGCTGGGAGAGTCGGAACGTTAAGTCTTCCCTGTTTGAGGTGATCAATATTCTTCTAAATATAACACGGATATGGGTTTATCTATTAGTCCCCTGAAACAGCAGCGTTGTACACATTCATGTGATTTTAATATATCTGGTTCTACAAGAGTGTAAAATATATCCGATTCATACTTCTCAATAAATCAGTATCTTCACACTTGTATTAAAACCTATCTGAGATACACAACGTTGTGTCCTCTGTGTCCTTTTGTGTTTAATTACTTCTTTTTACCAAATATGATGTATATTGAGGGTCCTCAGATCTCCCAGATAACATGCCACTTTCTTATCTGCTGGACCTACACTGATATGAACCTTATATCTACCAGACCTATTCATTGCTATTAACCACTATTGGTTTATACTTCCTGTACCCCTCCCCATTGCATTAAACACTACCCCCATCTTTTATCTATTACCTTAAAACCCCACCTTAACTTTAACTCCATTGCCCTATCTACAGTTGTCAACCCACCTTGTAAGCCCCAGTACACCCCTAAGAAATACCTAGCTCCCATAATTCTCTCCCACCCAACTGAGTCTCTTACTCACACACACACACAGACACACACACAGACACACACACAGACACACACACAGACACACACACAGACACACACACACACAGACAGACACACACACACACAGACACACACACACACACAGACACACACACACACACAGACACACACACACACACAGACACACACACACACACAGACACACACACACACACAGACACACACACACACAGACACACACACACACACACACAGACACACACACACAGACACACAGACACACACACACACAGACACACACAGACACACACACAGACACACACAGACACACACAGACACACACAGACACACACAGACACACACACACAGACACACACACACACACAGACACAGACACACACACACAGACACACACACACACACACACACACAGACACAGACACACACACAGACACACAGACACACACACACAGACACACAGACACACACACACAGACACACACACAGACACACAGACACACACACACACTGGGTGCTGCCATATAGTAATGTAGGTTTCTTTTTTCTGCTAAGGCCAATTAGGGACAGATATAAATGGTTTACTAGAATGTGACTCCATAAAGATCAAGCGGGAAAATGAAAGCAAGTCAATTAAAATGACAAAATAATTGGAAAAACTGGCATAATTATAAGGATTATAAATAATCCAAGCGACCGCATATTTTAAAAGTTCTTAATTTTGTTCACTTGTGTTAAACCACTTTATTATGATTTTTTTTAACTTTTATTTACTTGTCCACTCGATGTTAATGATAGGGAAAAAGTATGTTTCAATCTATAATATACAACTACACATATATCATTCTGTACTATTCATAACTCACTTTATAAGTTTTATATAAAATATGACTTTTTTTTATTAACAAAAGGGCAGTGGTAGTTACAAGCTCTCGCATACAGTACAACACCTTTGAAGCTCAGGTTACCATATGAGAATATTTTTGTTCTCTTTGATTCCCAAATGATTATATTTCATATTATGTATAGATAGGTGATCTTTTTATTAGAGGTTAATTGGTTATTTCAAGTGAATTGGGTTGGGATTTCAGGGTGTTGAAGTAAATTGCACATTACAGTGGCGTCAGTCCATGAGCACAGTGCGTGTCTGTCACAATAAGATTAGCAATGGAGACAGTGATTTAAGAAATGCCATATGGGAGCTAAGTGCTTGGTTTCAAGGTGTAATGTTAAGTTATAGTTTTTAAACTGCCACTTTACAGGTGTAGCTATTTATTCATGTGTTCAGTTTTAAAGGCAATTTCCTCATTACATCTGGGTATTTTATTTTCTTTCCTAAATATTCAGCAAAATGCTTATTAAATGGACATTAAACACTACATTCTAAGTTCCACTGCAGTATCGGAAGGAGAGTTGCTGCACATGTGCAAACACATAATCACTGGAATGCAGTGAAAGCTAGGTTTAAACATGGTGGGGATTATTCACAATACTATGTTTATAAAATGTATTTAGTGTTTAGTCTCACGTTAAAGTTTAATTTGGAACTTAAATGCTGACATAAGCATACATTTTTCTAATGAATTCTTAAGGTTTTCATTGTAAGAAACGTATATGTGCGTGAATGTGCTTGTCATCTAATTACATATTACAGGTGCTCTTGTTCTTTAGGCTACAACACCTTAAAGACCAATACCTGGGACTACAATTCCCACAAACCTCTGCTGCCAAATCACATATCTTAGGGCGCGTTCGGGCAGCGCTCAGGATCTAGTGGAAGCACTTCGCTTCCAGTGATGACGTGGCACTAGGCAACGTCACAAGCAAGGGAGCTTAGTGAAAACGTTCACATGCGCAAAGGGATCTGCTGCACAATAATGGACTTTGCGCATGCGAACGTTTAAGCTCCCTTGTGTATTACATGCTTAACCCTCTGCAGTCCATTGGCTATTTATTACTAAATAGGGCTAATAAATAGCCAATGGGCTGCAGAGGGTTGAGCATGTGTGTAGCGAAACTCAAGTAGCCCTGCCACCCCTGAATTCACGGAAACAAACGGTGATACTATGAATAACTACAAAATACCCCCACTTTTTGCCAATACCGTCTCCAGCCCACCCGTGAGGAAAATAGTAGGCACATTGTTTGGACGTCAGGTCTATGTTTATATATATATATATATATATATATATATATGTGTGTGTGTGTGTGATTTTTCGTGTGCTATAGAGAATGTAGCCCATTTATTTTCACTTCATACGCTATACGTATGAAGTGAAAAGAAATGGGCTACATTCTCTAGAGCACACGAAAAATCATTATATATATATATATATATATATATAAATATGGCAGCCTCCACGAGCAACATGTGTGTGGAGGCTGCCATGTTTCCAAGCATCTGAGCTTGCTCTGAAAAGTCCTAGCTTTTCCAGCACGCTGGAAGCGCTGGGACTTACGTCAGCAGAGCGCTCAAAAAACGCCAGGCATCTCACTTGCAAGTGTGGGGAAAACGCTCCAAGCGAGTTCCAGTTCGCTTGGAGCACTGCCCGAACGTGGGTTTAGAGATACATGCATATGCTCCAGTCATTGGCCCAACCCTTATCTGGAGCATAATAAGGGTTAAGTATATCAAACCGTAAAAGAAGTCACTGTGTAAAAATACACATTTCTAATGTAATAAAGCATTTCATTTTACATCCCTTTAAGGCTTGATCAGTATAAATTAACGATAAACCTTTATATAACATCACTATAATGCAGAGCTTTATGTTATAGATGAGTTGTTGCAGGTTAATCTTGTAATGTGTTGTAGCTTTGTCTGATGTGCAAGGAGCTAGTAAAAAAGGAATACGCAGATAGATAAGATTTGTTCTTTATTGAATGTAAGTTTCTGCTTCTGAAGTTGGTGCTAACTATTTGATTGGCCGTTAGTGTATGAAAAGACTTTGTAGCCATGCTAAGAATATGTTCTGTAAAAATGTACGTCCTTCAGCAATTTGTGCTGCGCGCATCACAAAACTGACTGCTGCAATGGAATTATTGATCTTTACTGCCCTCTCATGGCCAATACACATATATCTTAGCTTTGAGAATATTGTGAAGTTCTCCTGAGTCAGCAAATGTGTTTAAATTCTCCATCAACCTAATGGATCAATTCCGTCTACTCCAAGACACGTCTGTTTAAACTGCATAGAGAAAAGGGAAAAAAGCACAGCAGCACATTATTTTCCAGGGTTATATTATCTTATTATCCATAGTCCTTTTTGGTATGACGTTAACTTAAAGTGGATTCAATATATAATGTAATATACTGCAGTGCATTTGCTATATGAGCGCACGTAATTGTGAAAGTGGTATGGTCATAAAATGATGAATGAGATTTTGTGCTTCCCAACTAAAATTCCTTTTGCTTAAAGGAACATTGTAGTGTAAAACTCTAATGCTCTGTCATTACCTTTGTTTTTACTGCATGTTTAACCCCATGCAAAGGGGTTAAATCATTTTCAAAGTTGTATTCCAGTGGCTCTTCAAATAAGGATATAGCTGATAAGCCAATGAGAAGCAGAGATACACACATATTCTCTAGTCATTGGCCTAACCCTCATCTAGAGCTGTTTTAAAGTAGTTAAAGACAAAGTAAGGAAGAGGATATTATTAAAATTGTAAAACCAAATGGAGCTTTTTTTTTTTTACTCTAATATGTCCCTTTAAAGAAATAAACCAAAAGAAACAAAACTCAAGCACAATAGATCACTTAAACTATGGTTTCTGCTGTCATGAACCAATACATGAAAGGACCTGTAAAGAGTGAATTGCTGCTCGTACCAGATCTACCAAGCTCTGTATTTGCATGATATCACTAAGTATTGTAACGTAATCGTATTGGAAGCTTACGTTTACATAAAATATCCTGATCCAGGAGCATTTAAATGTAAATATTTATATTAGTAGTTAATAAACCTTATTGATTTGTAGTCTCTGTGAATATCTAAATACGTTGTAATAAAGGTAAAATTATATTGATTTTTTTTATTATAAATCTGATCATTTTCAAATTATTTGGTAATAACAATTCTATGTACACAATTTGCATTGAGGTTATGAAATATAGTTCTTAGAAGGCTGTTTAACATTGTAGTGCAAACATTACATGCTCTGATTAGTTAGAGATTGTCATTTTAACACTAGTAACCCTGCAAGTCTAAGGGGTTAAGCACATAGTTAAGGTACCGCTAGGGAGCCGCTGAGAACTGCTGGTACTGAGCGCAAACGGCTGGTGAGCCTACGTCCATTTCTGCTCAGGACAAGCAAGTTCTCTGTTGTTTCTGAGAGGTACTTTAACAATGTGTTTAACTCTCACAAAGGGAGTTAAACACATAGACTTGCAGGGTCACTAGTGCTAAAGCTACATGCTCTAGAAAATGAAATCATGTCATTGTTGCACTATATGGCCCTTTTAATAGTGTGATTTAGAGAACAGACCTCTACTAGTGTGTCACACTGTTTGGATTTGTGTAGAAAAGAGCTGTGAAATCACTTTACAAGAGATGAATATACCCACCTTATTCCAAAGCTTTTACTATGTGAAGACAGGAACAGGCCACTTGCTAAAGTAGCAAATCCTGGTAAAACCACATGGGGGTGGGGGGTCCCCGCCGGAAGAGCTGATATATCCATAGTCAAATGATTTGCAGTAGCACAACCTTGCAGCATGTTGCTCCTTAGCAATGCACAATGATCCTCAGTTATTCTAGACATATAGCACAGCCATGGATTAAGCACACACAAAACATAAGTAGGGCGGTGGAGGGTCGGATGCACTGAAGACGTGTTTTATAACCAATGAGTCTGCATAGATAAGGTTTTTTTTTTTAAATCTTTATTTATATCAAAAGAGAATAAGTTTAACAACCAAGCAATTTACCAAATATAATACAGTACGAGAGCATTGTTGAAAAAAATACAATACAAAAATACAGGACTATCAATAAATGACACGGCAGAGTCACAGAGTAATAGGATTCGTACATAGCCTGTACTGGATATGAAATAACAGGAAGTGAACCCAGCTTCAAATACATATAACTCATTGTATCCCGTTCTTCCCTTTTGTACCTTTTTAATTTTTTAAAAACAATTAAACCTGCGTGTGTCAGACAATAGAACAGACCAAAGCAAGACAAACCAAACATATCGAAACAAACCAAAACCAAACCGAACGGAACAAAACATAACAAAACCAAAACAAAACAAAAAAAAAGAAAAGAAAAAAAGAAAGGGAGGGTCCGCCCTCTCCCCCCTCCAATCCCCCCCCCGAACCCCTCACTCTACGCCCACTGCCCAATCTCCAGGGAAATGACCTGCCAGGATATTTATCAAAACAAATTCAGATTCCCTGAATGGTTTAATCATTTTTATTTGATAAACTAGGGGCAAGGATCTTACA
The DNA here is from genome assembly GCF_027579735.1 of Bombina bombina. Lineage (NCBI taxonomy): Eukaryota > Metazoa > Chordata > Amphibia > Anura > Bombinatoridae > Bombina > Bombina bombina. The sequence continues at coordinate 204,723,373 of NC_069508.1, forward strand.
AATGTTTCCTATTTTCTGAAGAAGGCGGGCAAGTGGAGATCTTGAGGGAAGGGAATATTGAACTGCTGTGTTGTAAATTGATTGACTAAAGCTGCTTTAAATTGTACCATTGTAGGTGCAGAACATGCCTTCCATAATTTGGATGAGAGATGAGATTGCGTCCCGTTAATATAATTGTATTTATAAGGCTATAGTTTTTGTTTATTCCTTGAAATCTCACCAGAAAGAAGATCTCAATAGGAATTAGCTCATGTTCCAGTTTTAAGACTGTGCTCATCCAATATGAGATCTTTTTCCAATATTGGAAAATTTTTGGGCAACCCCACAAACAATGGAATAAATCTGCGTCCAATATCGAGCATCTGGAGCAAAGAACCCTTGCGTTGTACCATTTAGATAGCATTCCTGGGGTAAGATACCTCTGAAGCCCAATTTTTATCTGAGATTCTCTCCATGTTGTTGGAACCCAACTCTGTTGAGTAATTTTAAAGCTCCCAACAATGGTTTGCTCATCTATATCTGGGAATTGGGTAGCCCATTTGGCAACCATATTGCCGACCTGCAGACTCGAGGCTTTCTGAATTGCAAGTAAGTATAGTGGGGAAATTGCAAACATCCTGGAAGCATAAATAGAAATCCTGAACTGTAATTCACCCACGGACCAATTATTCCCATAGTTCTTGAGCAACTCCTGAAGAAAATGCCTAACTTGAAGGTAGGCATAGAATTCACGTGCACGTAGGTTGAATTTATATGCAATTTCTGCATAGATTAGTGGATGCCATTCTGCTCCCAAAAATTGACTCATGTTTTTAAACCTTTTAGCTCCCAGTCTTTGAATATCTGGTTTGAGAGTCCAGGGCTGAAGTTAGGGTTGCCGCATATGGGTAGATATTGCGAAACATAAGGTGAACAATCCACCTCTGTACACAGCCTCTGCCATGAAACGATAATATTCCTAAAGGTGGACAGACGGAATATATTTGAAAGAAGTGAAGTCAATGGACAATGATGTAAAGCCTTCAGCTGGAAGGGGGCCACTGGCCGCGATTCCCAAACCAAAAGAAGAAATTTGATCTTTACCAGTTATCCAGTCCAGCGCAAATCTAGCTATGAACACTACATTGTAAATCTGAATATTAGGGAGTGCAAGTCCAGCAGCCAATTTAGAGTTCATAAGGCGATGGGAGGCAATCCGCGGCTTGTCTCCTTTCAACAAAAATTTAGAGCAAGCTCTGTTATATATAGCAATATCCTTTTTGTGTAAAAACAAAGGAATATTTTGAAAAATGTACAAAAGTTTAGGAAAAATAATTGATTTAATCAATGTTACACGAGCAGATAAAATAGGCAGCAGGGTCCATTCCTCCAATTTTTTACTACAAAGCGCCACCCCGAGCCCATAATTTAACTTAATTTTTCTAGATAATAGAAGACCTAAATAAGTGATCTGAGAGACTTCCAAGAAGGGATGCTTAATATCATGTGAAGGCTTTTTATAGTGCCACATTAGTTCCGATTTCAGGGTGTTGACCCTGAATCCGGAAATCTCGCCAAATTCATGAATAATATCCTGGAAGATTGGCAAAGTGACCTTAAGATTAGATAAGAATAACAACAGATCATCTGCATATAAAAGCAGGACCAGTTTCTCACCTGCCAGCGGGATACCTTCCAGCTCTTGGCGTAATCGTATGGCCAGGGGCTCCAAACTGATGTTGAATAGTAAGGGAGAGAGTGGACATCCCTGTCTAGTCCCTCTATACAGAACGAATCGTTGGGAGGTCACATTGTTGATAATGACCGTAGATGTAGGGGCACTATAAATTAACCGAATATAGTTGTTAAAAAAACCCTGAAAGTCCAAATTTATCTAGCGAAAAAAAAATGGTCCCAACTGACCCGATCAAAGGCCTTCTCTGCGTCGACTGTTAAGATGGCCTTATCTAGGATCTCGTGAGAACTGGAGGACTTATATCTGTTCCGAAAAGACTCAATGAGCACTAACAGTTTCCTCATGTTCCTCACAGGGTTCCGACCTGACATAAATCCAGATTGGTTCTCATGAATTAGGTCTCCAATATAAGGTTTCAGTCGAGAAGCTACAATGGCCGCTAATAATTTGTAGTCGGTGTTAAGAACTGAAATGGGTCTGAAAGAACTCGGCAGCTCAGGGTCCTTACCCTTTTTTAAGATTAGCGTGATATTTGCTGCTGCGAAAGAAGGTGAGCACTTAATATTATCTGAAAAATAGAAATTGAATAGCCTGGTCAATGTAGGAGTCACCTGGATTTGTAGCATTCTGTAGAATTCAATAGGAAGTGAGTCTGTCCTGGCTGCTTTATTAGGTTTAGCGTTCTTAATTGCTAGTATAATCTCCTCTTCAGAAATGGGGGCATTAATAGAATCCCTGGCTTCCAGTGACAGTCTAGGTGTCTTGATCTTCTCCCAGAATTCTCTTTTCTTTACTAAATTGGGAGGGTCTAGTTTGTACAAGTCTTGAAAAAACTCGAAGAACACTCGTTCAATATCGGGCTGACTCGTGTACCTCGTTGCACCTTGTTTAATGGCCGAAATTGCCTGCCTTGAGGAGGATTTAGCTATTCTAGCTAAGAATTTGGCCGATCTACCTACGAATCCACCATATAGAGCTTTTGTTCTAAGCTCTTCCTGGGCACTATTCTGCTTAATATGCATATCCCGAAGTGCCTTTGCCCTTGCATATGCATCCCAACATCCTTTGCTAGGGTTAATTAAATACGCTCTATAGGATTTTCTTACTTGATTGGCAAGCTGTCTAGCGACCTGACTAAGTTTCTTTTTCCAGTGAGACATATACGATTTAATTTCCCCGCGTAGAACGGCCTTAGAGGCCTCACAAAACACTTCAACTTTATCCAAATAATTTCTGTTGTTTTTAAGATAATCTGCCCACTTTAATCGTAACCAGTTTTGGAAGCTAGCATTGTTACTTAAAAATCTGGGGAAATAAGTATAATTATTACCTGAGATCCTGGCACCAGATCTGCAGCTCAGCGAGATGGCGGCATGATCGAATATTACTATATCCTCAATTTTAGTCACCAAATTCCATTTATGTAGAGAATCTGAGATGAGAAAGTAGTCGATCCTAGAGCATGCTTGCTGGGCTTGAGACAAGCATGTAAATACACGCTCATCCGGGTTCTGTACCCGCCAAATGTCCACCAAACCCAACTGAGAGCAGAACTTTTGAAAGATCCGAACTTTCCTACCTCTGCTGTTTAGCGATCTTTTTTTTTTAACTATCCAGAGTAGCATCTGCTGTCAGATTAAAATCTCCCGCAGTAATTAGATTCTGCCCTATAAATCTATGTAACCTAACCATTAAGGCCGCCCAAAAGTTATGATCAATTTGATTAGGACCATAAATGTTGCAAAGTATATATTTGTTTTTTTTTTATCTCAATCTCCAAAATTAGAAATCTACCTTCAGAGTTAACTTCAGTATTAATTATTTGATAGTCCAAATTCCGATTCAATAAAATGGCGACCCCCCTCTTCCTGGTTGTGGACGGTGCGGCAATAACCTCCCCAACCCACTTAGATTTAAGTTTAGGAATTTCTGGAGATTTAAGATGTAGTTCCTGAAGGAAAACTATATCGGGGTTAAATTTCCCCAAGTATTTTATTATCGATTTCCTTTTAATTGGGGAGGTTATGCTGCCCACGTTCCAGGACTATAAATTAAAATTAGGGACCATCATATCCCATTAACTGTCAGCGTGAAAATAGGGAGGGGAAGGCCGGGGGAGGTAGAGGGGCCCAGGGCGAACAGGAGCATGAGAGAGGGTGTGGGGAGGGAAGGAGAGAGAGAGAGAGAGGGAAAAAAACAAACAAAACAAAAAAAACACAAACATAGCGCATATAGCACATATATGACTTCTGAACAGAAAGTACCCTGGATCTAATACCACAAAAACCCTGCGATATAGGACCTAGTTACTTCAAGGTACACCAGCTTCTCTACAGAAAGTCTCAGCTTCCATGAAGTTATTTAATGTGTGAGAAATTCCCTCTTTCAACACCACTAGCTTTGCAGGATAGATCAACTTGATATTGTAGTTTTCCTTCTGTAACCTGTCGTAGAAAAAAGACATGTCTCTTCTCTTAGACAAGGTTTCAGAGGAAAAGTCTTGAAAGATTAGTAACTTGTGCGAATCTAGGACAAAAGGATTGCATTTCCTGTAATACTTAAGGTATAGCAGTTTGTCTTGAAAGTTGACGAATTTGAATATCACTGGCCTCGGTGTATAGCCCTCACTATGTTCCCTCCGCGGCCCTAGTCTATGGACCCTCTCTATCTGGAAGGGAGGAGCAGGAGCTGGAATCTGCAGTGCCTTAGGTAGTGTATTGGATACAAAGGTCATTAAATCTTGAAATTCAGGCGATTCGGGGAGGCCGATCACTTTTAAGTTGTTACGTCTTGAACGGTCCTCGAGATCTTCGATCTTAGCTTGTAGCGCTGCAATCGTTTTGCTATGTGTATCTAAGATCGGATCATGTACATTAAATCTATCTTCCAAATCAGAGACTCTGTTTTCGACTTCATCTAGTCTTGTTGAAAACTGCCTGACCTCAGCCGTAAGATTTGATATCTCGTTCCTGATCTCGAGTTTAATCAAGTCGAATTGGCAACTTCGAATTGGCAAGATTTTGGCAACTTCGGCTGCATAATCTGTCATATTATTACCTGTGAGAGCCCCTTTTTCATGGGGTGTGTCAATGCTAGAGTCCAGATTCCTGCTACTCCCTTTTTTATCTTTGGATTTGGGGGGCATATTGGAAGGTGAACTCCTTTGGAGCATGTATCTGTCCATGAACCAAGAGAGCCCCGGGGCTTTTAGTACAGTGTTGCGAGTATTTAAATGAGAGCAAGGAAAGATGAACCAGGGAATAGGATAGAACAGAGTCCTGAGGCGGGCTCAGTGTATTTTATTCTGTACGTAATTACTTTAGGGGTTATAGCACACTCCTATCCAATGTTTCCACAAATACTGGAATACTCCCTTAGTATATATCTTATAACCAACCCTAAAAGAAGAAAAAAAAAAAAAAGTGAACTATTGTGCTTGTGTTTCTACTGTTTATATTATTTGTGTGTACTTAACAGTGCAGAATAGTGTTGCCTGTAATTGTTGTATTACAAGGATTTATAGTTTTTTAGCCTGTCATACGCAGGGAAAAGAAGGATCTAGATCAAAGAACTTTCTATAGTGCTTATGCTTCTATTCTTGACGTTACTTTAACTATTAGCTTATCCAAAGTGAAGAAAAATTTATAACGAGGTGCTTCCTATAGTGCTTATGCTTCTAATAATGTGGTGGTTTTATAATGTGGTGGGTTTTATATATGTGGTAGCTTTATTAAAAGCTATCACAGAGAGTGAGGTACAACTAAAGCAGAGTGCCACTTAATGATGTATATACTACTATTGATAGTGTTACTTTTACTCTAAGCTAGCCCAAGAGGAAAAGGTTATGCCAAAGTGCTCCCTATAATGCTTATCCTTCTGTTGTGTAAGGTAGCAACAGTTTAAGCTAACCTAGAAAAAGAAGTAAAACTGGAAAAAAGTGCCACTTAACAGTGCAGATACATCTAACATGAATATTAAATTTATCTAAAATTCTAACTTGATGTGAGCAACAATAAATAACAGAATACTTTCAACAGAGGTTATAGCAGAATTATATAGCAGCTTTTAACATACAGAAGAAAGTTTTGCACATGCTCTGTATAGTCCTAGCTAATTCCACAGATTATACATAGAAACACAGAACTATAGCAGGGTGTGTGTAGCCTTAGTAATTGTGCAAAACATTAAATCATCTATAAAAATATTTCCCATGAAACATGGGATGCCATAAGCTGTGAAAAGTTGAATATAGTTAGCACAAGACTCTTCAACGTCTTACTCGAATATCAGGGTACAAATTCTGCAGATACTACACTAAATAAGATAATATGCTATGAAGTATATCAGGGTACAAATTCTGCAGATACTACACTAAATAAGATAATATGCTATGAAGTATATCAGGGTACAAATTCTGCAGCTACTACACTAAATAAGATAATATGCTATGAAGTATATCAGGGTACACATTCTGCAGATACTACACTAAATAAGATAATATGCTATGAAGTATATCAGGGTACAAATTCTGCAGCTACTACACTAAATAAGATAATATGCTATTGTTACAGAAGCATTAGTTATTTTGTTGTGAAGAGCTTATTTCCCAGCAGCAATGCCTGAACCAGCAAGCCAGCGCCTAAGAAGGGCTCCAAGAAAACCGTAACAAGTATCATTTCGTAAAGAGTTAACTCTTTTTTTTCAGCTTTTAGAAACTATTGTCTAATCACCTCTGGAGCCAGACTGGTAATTGATAAGATGAACTTGTAAACTTGTTATCTTAAGTACTGTAATCCTATTGTGGCCTGTCAAAGGACAGTGCTCTCTATCTAAATGTGTGATGGGGGATTTTGTGCTTCCCCCCCTCTCCCCCTGGGAGTGCCCTGTGTGCATGTAACCTTAATAAAAAGCAGGCTGGGCATCCCAGTCCTGAGTTCTTGTTTGACCCTCAATCGCAGCGTTGACTCGTTTTTGTGGGCAGAAGGGTATCCTAGCGGTACTGCAGCTAAGGGAGATTATTCTATATTTGCGAGACTCATATAGAATACTATGGAAAGCAGCTTCTCCCCTCTTTAGCAATAGGGATCCAGGCTACTAAGCGGTCCATCTCTCAGCGAGACTAAGGGTAACCGTAACATTTGGCGGCAGCGGCGGGATTTTCCTGGATTTCCTAGGAGAGGTACAGAACGGATGGAGAGCGCTTACGAAAAATTGAAGCGTACAACCCAAAAGGATTTACTTGAAAGCAGAGGGGGGTACGCCAGCAACCGGCCGAGGAGAGAGCTGATCGCAGAATTGACCGAACTGGATCAGAGCTTCACAATGGCGGAAACACCGACCACGATTAGTGACGAAAAAACCAGGATTGTTCGGGAAAGGCTCTCATTATACGGGCCGAACCCCTCCATGGAATTGGTACAGCAGTTGATGGCAGAGGCGGACGAGGATATACGAGAGACTCGAGCCCACGAACTCAACCTAGCGAATGCACACCGCAATGCTGAAGCCCCGCAGGTAATCATCCCTGTCGAAAATGCTGGGAGGCCCAAGATACCCTATGCGGCATTTCGACCCTTCCTAGAGAGCGAGACAGGGATTGATGAATATTTGGCGGACTTCGAAAGGCAATGTGCCCTGCACCAGATTCCCAACAGAGAGTGGCCCACGATATTGTCTGGGAAACTATCCGGGCGAGCCCTGGAAGCCTTTCGTACTCTGGGTGCTGAGGAAGTGACACAGTATGAGCTAGTTAAGGAGACACTGTTGCGACGGTACGCTGTAACTCCGGACACGTATCGCCGACAGTTTCGGGGCACGGAAAAGAAGCCTAACGATACCCATATGGAATGGGCGCACCAAATGCGGAGAGCGGCAAATCACTGGCTGAGCGGAAGTAAAGCGGTGACTGGGGAGGAAATTTTACAATTGTTTCTCTTAGAACATTTTTATAATGGCATGGAACAGCAAGGGAAGGAATGGCTGCGAGACAGGCGGCCTTCTACCTTAGAAGAAGCAGCCAAATTGGCCGATGAACATTATGACTCCCGTCTTCACGAACCCATGAACTACCGAGCTCCAGCACGGGTCGAACCCAGAGAGGTTTACCGTGCACCCCCTCGTACTGAATTCCGAGCCCCGGTGCCCACAAGGCCCGTCCGACACTCAGGACCACCCAATAACAGCTCTGAGCGTCCCAGACCGACTTGCCACCGATGCAAGCAACCAGGGCATTTCATGGCTAGCTGCCCCCTTAATACGCACCAGACACCCAGGAATTACAATTACCCCTCTGGGTCCTATCGTCCGGCCCGGGCCCTCTGTGTTAATCAAGAGGCCCCTATGGAGGGATATGTGGGGCCGCTTCACGAGGCAGACCCTGTATATGCTGCCTCAGATAACCGCCAGCACCATCGGCAGAGGGTATGGCTCGAGGGGCGATCTACCGAGGGATTGCGAGACACAGGGGCTACTATCACGCTGGTACAGAGTCATTTGGTGCCAGAGCACAAGCGATCCGGACAGACTGTGGCCGTTAGAGTGGCGGGGGGGGATGTGTACAAAATTCCAACAGCTAAAGTGCATCTTGATTGGGGAGCGGGAAAGGGGGCTGTGAACGTGGGCCTAATGGATAATTTACCTGCCGAAGTACTACTGGGCAACGATTTGGGCCCCATGACTTCTGCCTATGCTCCAGTATGCAACAACGAGGCGGACCCAGTGACTACACGGGCCCAAGCCCGGACGGAGCGAGAGCTCTCACCAGTGCGGGAGACACAGGTAAGACCTACCCCGACCTTGCCTGACAGGTTAGGCCCCATACCCTGGGACACCCCAGATGCTTTCGAGGCAGAGTCTAAGACTGACCCGACCTTACAAAAGTACCGGGAACGTGCAGAGACCGGAGGGGGCGGGGCAGATAACGAAACATTCTTATGGGAAAAAGGGAAACTATACCGCTGGACAGAGAAAAGGGGACAGCGTAGGCGACAGCTGGTAGTGCCCCACAAATACCGTCAAGAAATCCTCAAAATAGGCCACGACATCCCCTTAGCAGGCCACCTAGCCGTTACCCGTACCCTACACCGCATTACTCACACGTTCTTTTGGCCAGGGGTGCACGCTGACGTTAGAACTTACTGTAACACCTGCGATGTGTGTCAACGAGTAGGAAGGCGAGGCGATCACCCTAAAGCCCAGCTAGTAAATATGCCCATTGTAGAGGAACCCTTCAGCCGGGTTGCTATTGACCTAGTGGGACCACTGGCTACCCCTAGTCCCTCCGGTAAGCGATACATTCTTACCGTAGTGGACTACGCTACCAGGTACCCAGAGGCTGTCGCCCTATCCAACATACAAGCGGATACGGTAGCGAATGCACTAGTACAGGTGTTCTCCCGGGTAGGATTTCCAAAAGAAATCCTATCCGACCGAGGCACCCAATTTACGGCTGAATTGACCCAACAACTCTGGCAGGTTTGCAAAATTAAGTCCCTCCTGAGCTCCCCATACCACCCCCAGACGAACGGGCTGTGTGAGAGGTTCAATGGGACCCTCAAGCAAATGCTCAAGACGTTCACTCAGGAATACCGAGACTGGGAACGCTTCCTGCCGCACCTCCTATTTGCTTATCGGGAGGTGCCCCAGGAAACGACAGGGTTCTCTCCCTTCGAGTTGCTCTACGGAAGAAAGGTACGGGGACCCCTAAACCTGATCCGGGAGCACTGGGAGGGAGAGATGGAGGCTGACGGTGTCCCCATTGTGCCATACGTGCTGGAACTCAGGGACCGAATGGAGCAATTAGCCAAATCCGTGCGGGCTAATCTCCAGTTGGCCCAGAGAAGACAGAAAGTATGGTACGATCGGGGGGCCCGAAAGAGAATCTTCACCATAGGACAAAAGGTGTTAGTACTTAAGCCGGTGAAGACAGACAAATTGCAGGCGTCCTGGCAGGGTCCCTACCAGATCGTAGAGAAAAGGGGAGACACCACTTATGTGATAGCTAGCTGCCACGACAACAATCTTAGAAAGACATTCCATGTAAACATGCTCAAGGAATATTTTGAGCGGCCAGAGAACGTGACGGCCGTATGTTGTTCCCCTCAGGAAGACCCCGACAGTTTACCCATTCCAGACCTATTAGAAAAGAGCATCCCCACAGGTATAGTGGCGCAGGTTCAGATAGGGGACCGACTTAGCCCCACTGAAAGGGAGCAGCTCAACCAACTCCTCCAGTCTAAACACCTCACCTTCTCCCCGAAGCCAGGGTACACTACTTTAACCACCCACCAGGTAGATACTCCGGGACAAGCTCCCTTGCGCCAGGCTCCGTACCGAATCCCCGAAGCAGTTAGGACAGGAATGAAGAAGGAGATCGATGAGATGCTCCAGCTCAGGGTAATTGAGCCCTCCGATAGTCCCTGGGCCTCCCCAGTTGTCTTGGTGCCCAAGAAAGATGGGACCACCCGGTTCTGCGTAGACTATCGGAGGCTCAATGAAAATACCGTGACGGACGCTTACCCTATGCCCAGGGTAGACGAGCTACTCGATCGTATAGCCAGGGGAAATTACCTGACCACTATTGACCTCTGCAAAGGTTACTGGCAGATTCCCCTGGCCCCGGAGGCTATCCCCAAGTCGGCATTCGTCACCCCATTCGGCTTATATCAGTTTAGGGTAATGCCGTTTGGGATGAAGAATGCCCCAGCTACATTCCAGCGCTTGGTGGATAGGCTCCTGGATGGCTTCCAGAGTTTTGCTTGCGCCTACCTGGACGACATAGCGATCCACAGTGAGTCCTGGGAGGACCACTTAGCTCATGTGGGAATGGTTCTGGATCAGATCCGGGCTGCTGGCCTGACTCTGAAGCCAGAAAAATGCCACTTTGGGATGGCCGAGGTACAGTACCTGGGTCACCGGGTGGGGTGTGGAAAGCAGCGACCAGAGCCGGCCAAAATAGAAGCTGTCGCCAATTGGCCCACCCCCATCACTAAGACTCAGGTCCTAGCCTTCCTGGGCACGGCAGGGTACTATAGACGGTTCGTACCAGACTACAGCACACTTGCCAAACCCCTGACTGACTTGACCAAGAAGAACTTACCTCGACAGGTCCTGTGGTCTCCCCACTGTGAAACGGCTTTCCAGGCTCTCAAAAATGCTCTAATTAACGCTCCTGTCTTGGCGGCCCCAGCCCTTAACAAACGTTTTATCGTCCATACAGATGCTTCCATGTTCGGGCTGGGAGCCGTCCTCAGCCAAGTAGGCGAAGATGGAGGGGAGCATCCAGTTGCCTACATCAGCCGGAAGCTCCTGCCCCGCGAAGTCAGCTATGCAGCGGTCGAAAAGGAGTGTTTGGCTTTGGTGTGGGCATTAAAGAAATTGACTCCCTATTTATATGGTCAGGAGTTCACTCTGGTCACCGACCATAACCCGTTGGTGTGGCTGAACCGGGTCTCTGGAGATAACGGCAGGCTATTACGTTGGAGCTTATCGTTGCAACCCTTCAATTTCACCATTACTTACAGACCTGGGAAACAGAATGGCAACGCCGACGGGTTGTCCAGACAAACCGACCTCAGCCCCGCATAATCAGCGGTCTGGACAGCCTTAGTCTGCCCCGAAAAGGGGTCAGACCGTGTCTGCCAGAGTGTTCCACAGAAAGGGAGCACTGTTACAGAAGCATTAGTTATTTTGTTGTGAAGAGCTTATTTCCCAGCAGCAATGCCTGAACCAGCAAGCCAGCGCCTAAGAAGGGCTCCAAGAAAACCGTAACAAGTATCATTTCGTAAAGAGTTAACTCTTTTTTTTCAGCTTTTAGAAACTATTGTCTAATCACCTCTGGAGCCAGACTGGTAATTGATAAGATGAACTTGTAAACTTGTTATCTTAAGTACTGTAATCCTATTGTGGCCTGTCAAAGGACAGTGCTCTCTATCTAAATGTGTGATGGGGGATTTTGTGCTTCCCCCCCTCTCCCCCTGGGAGTGCCCTGTGTGCATGTAACCTTAATAAAAAGCAGGCTGGGCATCCCAGTCCTGAGTTCTTGTTTGACCCTCAATCGCAGCGTTGACTCGTTTTTGTGGGCAGAAGGGTATCCTAATGAAACAAAAAAAGAAAGGGCGCCTCCTAGTGTAGCCAGTATATATAAGGATAAATAGAATGAGATATAGATTTTGTACTCACATGTAGTGAAGGCAAAGGTAATGCCTAGATAAGCAGTCTGGAAACTTATCAGTGTCCCAGTTGACTGTGCATTAGAATGCTAGGGCAGCTCCTCTTAGTAGATTTCAAAGATCATCTGAAAAGTAAAAAGATATACAGAGGGCGACTCCTAGTGTGGAATTAGTAAGCAGAGTGTGAACCCACCAGCTTTACCCTTCAGAGATATACTCACAAAGTATAGAGCACACTGTAGTGCTAATGAAGCAAGCTGGGTATATTAAAAGTGGCCCAGCGCACATACCACTCCGGTGAAAGATGGTCCAATGTATTCAAAATGTTCAGATAAAAAATCCAGGAGACTCCAGATATATATAAAAAACACTTTATATAAAGATATAACAGTGTACAATAAAAATCAGTAGAATTCGCTACGCGTTTCTCAGAGCTACCACTCTGTTTCCTCAGGCAAGTTATACTGATCTAAAACTGAAGTCTCCTATTTATACATCCTCAAATAAATTAAAACATTGGTCACACCCAATCTACCAATTACTTATGCAAATGTTGCTATGGTGACCTTCACAATACAAACTGACTTTTCTTGATACCAGTATGTAAATATATAACCCATTGTATGCATGTACTTTAACATATACAGCTAGTATCAAAACAAGTATGTGGCAGATATTACAATATATCTCATAAACATTTCGGAAGAAAACATATACAGTATGCACAATAGTGTTTCAGCAAAAAAACAAATACAGCACTCATATAGTTGGTTCATTAAATTTTCAGCAATCTCTCTTTATGAAAGTGAATGCACTATTTATTTATATTTTATATGGTTAATAACTTCTTTATTTCCTGAGGATTTCTTTCCTCCCCTTTGTTCATAATAGCAAGTCTAATTTATTTATTAATTAAAAGCATCAGCTAGTTTGTTTGTATCATATATAAAGCTGTCAGCTTGTGGGTGTGTGTCATTAGCCTATCTCACACTTCCATATGTGTGGGTAATGGCTAGTGGGCGTGTATCATTTATCGCCGGTCTTTAAATACAATTCCTCAACTTTCTTCCTAATATATTCTTACCCCTTTTGACATGATCTCCTACAATAAACTGTTTAAATGTTATCTGAATTGTTGTATTGTGCATATCGTAAGCTGATTTTATGAAGGGCTATGTCTATTTGTTTGAAGTTCCCTCTCTGATTTCACAATGTCCAATGTGTAGGTGATAATCCATGGGCGTGTAGCATAAACCAATCGCGCGTCACTATGTGTGTGAATCCCAGCTTATAGGCGTGTGTTTTCTATCGTTAAAAAAATAAATAAATAAACTATTGTCTATTTGTTTAGGCTCCCTCTCTGATTTTACAATGTCAAATGTGTGGGGGGTGGTTCGTGGGCGTGTAGCGTGAACCAATCACGTATCACTATGTGTGTGAGTCACAGCTTGTAGGCGTGTGTTTTCTATCGCCAAAATGTAAAAAATAAATAATACATATACCATCTCAACTCTGTTGAGAAATCCAATTCCCGATTCTTCACTACAACTCCTCAAACTAACATAAGCTGCCTACCATAATCAGTTGTGGTATTTGGTGGTTGCACGTCTAAGATTTCACATGTCCGCAACTCATAAATGAAATGTATTATTATTTTTTTGGGGTATGAACTGCTTTGCTATTATGATGTATTTATATATAACCCTATGGCTATGTTCGAGATAGCATCAGCCAATTTGTGTAGCCCTATGGTATTACTGCTCTGTGAAAGCATATCCTATCCTCACAGTATTCGTCAATTTTTACTGAATCATAACATTCAAAATAATGCCAGTCTCGTAATCATTGCGCTTCAATCGAATAGATGCATATACTAATATATTTTTATATATTGGTAACCTGTATAATGTATATAAATAAAACTTTATATATATAAAAAAATATGAATTATAGTCTTCCATTTTTTGTGTGTGCTTTCTGTGCCCTAGTGAATAAATTAATAAATTGTTCTATATGAAAAGACATGTGAAAAAACATGTAGAGGAAAATTATGGTTACTATATGCTATAAATAGTGATAATTAGTGAATTCTATGTGTGACTAGTGTTAAGTACTCTAACTATATCTTATTTTATGTAAATAAATATATATAAATAGATGTGCTATTGTAAAAACCTATGTGACTAGAGTAATAATATATAAATAATATAACTATAATAATATTATGTGTATGACCATGAATATATCAATTCCTATGTGACTCATATAATTATATGTGTATAGTGTGACAATGTTAAGTGTTTATAATTAATATAATAAATTCTCTATGTGTATGAATATAGACTAAGTGTATGTTTATAGTATTCTAAATATGCATATCTCCATTAATGTGATTAAATGTGTTTTATAGTGATATGATGCTTGAATGATTGTAAGATGGATAGTAAATACTGAATATATTTTCAAGATGAAACATTACTGGTATATTAAGATATTTACTGGGTGGTGACCTCAGGTGATCTATACTTACATTCCTTCTAAATAATATATATCAATATCAATGAGGATATGATCCATTATATACACATTAATATTAAGTACACTACTAATGTGAGAGAACAGATATAAAGCTTGTATAACAGAACCCTTAAATTAAAAGATAGAATGAACTGAATGTTTGTACTGGATTGATCTAAAAGGCTGCTGTATCAATTACTTCATTGAGGCCTTCTGGATGTAAAGATGAAAATCTATAGATCCAGAAGGTCTCCCTTTGACGAAGTTTAATCATTCTATTTTGGGAATTACTAGCAGTCACTACCTCGAGTGGGGTTATCTTCATAAGGCATTTGTTAGTGCCATGTGATGCTGTATGATGTCTAGAAGTACTGTATTTATCTAATCCTTTCACAATGCATCTGAGATGTTCAGACCATCTCTGTCTTATCATCCTGCAGGTGCGGCCTATATAATGTAGGCCACAGATGCAGGTGATACAATAGACCACATAAGTAGAACTGCATGTTATTTTTTGTGTTAATATAAAAGTTTCCCCTGTGTTATTTACTTTGATACTCTTTTGTCCATTGATGGTATATTTACACATACTGCATCTATTTTTGTGACATCTGAAAAAGCCTATTTTTGCACCTTGAGTGCTACCTTGTATGTTTCCTCTATTGAATGGTGCATTTGTTTCCCTTTTGCACATCACTATCTTACTAGGTGCAAGTTTTTCCTTTATTGTTGGGGCTCTCCTAAAAGTGCATATTGGTTTCTCCCCTAAAATGGATCGCAGAACAGGGTCTTTCTTTAATAATGTCCAATGTTTAGATAAGATCTTTCTAATCTCCCTATGGTTGTCGTTATATCTCGTAATGAATGTTGATTCATATCCTGAATCAAATGTAGATTCTTTCTTCTTTTTACTAGTGAATAATTCATGCCTATTTTGGGCACGTGCCCTATGGTAACTATGTTCAATGAGAGATGCAGGGTAATGTTTTTCTTTAAAACGATCTATAAGGGTCTGGCTTTGGATATCAAATGTATTGATATCTGTACAATTTCTTCGAATTCTTCGAAACTGACTGTATGGTATGTTTATTTTCCAACTGGAGTAATGGTTACTGTGATAGTCTAGTAAATTGTTGCTATCGACTGTTTTGAAAAAAGTGCATGATTCCACCTTATCATCTATGCCCCACATTAGGGAAACATCCAAAAAATCAATTTTATCTATTTGTACGTTCCATGTGAACTTAATCCCCATATTATTCATATTTAATTCATTCTGAAAGGCTGTCAGAGAATCCAATGGACCCTTCCATAAAAAAAGCAGATCATCTATATAACGGCCATAGAAGACCAGATTTTGCTCCCAGTTAGAATCATAGATGTAAATTGATTCAAAATAACCCATAAATAGGTTTGCGAAACTGGGAGCAAATCTGGTCCCCATGGCCGTCCCTTTAATTTGTATATAAAAGTTATCTAAAAACTGAAAATAATTATGGGTCAAAATAAAATTGATGAGTTCTAATATGTAATTTTTTTGAAGGTCCGACATATATATGTCTTCACTTAAAAAATAATCTATTGATTTTAACCCTATGTTATGTGCAATATTTGAATAAAGCGAAGTGACATCACAAGAGACCCAATACAAATTTTCTTCTTTTTTGATGTTAGAAAGTTTGATTAATAGATCAGTAGTGTCTCTAATGTAGGACCTCAGTTGTGATACATATTTTTGGAGATAAAAATCAATATAAGAAGATAGATTGTCAGTGATACTATTCATTCCTGCAATGATAGGCCTACCGGGTGGGTTATTTAGTTGTTTATGTATTTTGGGTAGGTGATAATAATAAGGTATGTTCGGACTTTTGGGAATCAAATATGTTTTTTCTTTTTTATTCAAAATGCCATTTGTATGTCCAAAATTAATCAATGTTATTAACTCTTTTGAAAAGTTGTCTGTGGGATCTTTTTCTAATTTATTATAATATTCTTTGTCAAGAACTATTCTGTATGCTTCATTGATATAATCCAGGTAGTTTTGGATCACTATCCCCCCGCCTTTGTCCGCCTGGCGGATGACTATGTTCTTATCTCTAGTAAGTTCCAAAAGGGCTTTCTTTTCATTGGGCCAAATATTACTATGATTGCTGTTGCGGATGGGAAGTTTTTCCAAATCTTCTAACACTAGACTTTGAAAAATATCAAGATATGCTGTATCCTCTCCTTTTGGATTGAATGAAGATGGTGGTGCAAAATTTGTGTGAATCACTCCCTCAAAAAGTTGTTCTGATAGATCTTCAGGATCAACATATATTACTGTAGTATTCCTACATGTTGGCATGTTATCTGTGAGAATGGGGATACCTATATTTCTATTTGTTTGAAGTGATTTTTTTGCAAAATATCGTTGTAATGATAACTTTCTCGTGAATTTATTTAAATCCACATATATTTCAAACATCCTATGTGGATTTGAGGGGCAAAAACTTAGACCCTTACCCAAAATTCTTATTTGGTCATTAGTGAGAATTTTGTCGGATAGATTGAAAATGCCTTTACTTAATTGTTGTAACTTTTCTTCCTGGGAGGCAATTCCCCTTCCCCTCCGTCCCCGTTTGTGTGTGTTCTTTTGGTTTTTCCTGGTTGTTGATAAGGTGTATTTTGCCCTTCCCTTCTCCATAGAGGTGCTAGGGGAATACGCTCCTCTAAAAAAGGGTATCCTAGCGGTACTGCAGCTAAGGGAGATTATTCTATATTTGCGAGACTCATATAGAATACTATGGAATATGGAAAGCAGCTTCTCCCCTCTTTAGCAATAGGGATCCAGGCTACTAAGCGGTCCATCTCTCAGCGAGACTAAGGGTAACCGTAACAGCTATGAAGTATATCGGGGTACAAATTCTGCAGCTACTACACTAAATAAGATAATATGCTATGAAGTATATCAGGGTACAAATTCTGCAGCTACTACACTAAATAAGATAATATGCTATGAAGTATATCAGGAACACTGTTAATGTAACCCGACTACTAGTATACAACGTTAAAAAAAAAGCTGCAATGTTAAAGCACGTCAATATAAACACTGTGACCAATATATGCCAACGGTATAACAAAGTTGGATTAAGGAATAAAGATGATATCACTGATAAGCTCCTTGGGTATATAATGTCCCCACAATTAACAGTTAAGTCTTTAACTTTCTCTTGTGCCAAAACCTGCGTGAGGAACACTTTGTGATGAGGCTGTCTGATGGGAAGACAAGCTACTACAGAATATATTTCTTGCACTGACGATCACATAGGCAGGGCCGTCAATAGTGAAACTTAACCGCCGTATCTGCGAGACTACTGACAACACAGTCAAATAGCACACAGCTCCAAACTCAGTCTCACAGACATACTTGTGCTCCGCGCACAGTCCCGTGGCCACCCTCAGAGCCGCTCTTCTCAACTGTACCTGGACGCTGTGTGTCATTCCCAAGGTACTTCTAATGGGAACCCTGAGGTTTAGAGCACCAAGTTATGAGGCTACCGCCCAGCTTTCTGCACCCTGCTGATTATCTACAGTCATATTGGGGCAATAAGAAACAGTACCTCGTATGAAGTAGCCTGAGCCTTCACAGCGTTCTCGCCTTTCTTTACGCTTTCACCTTACGTGCAGACTATCGGAGCAGGAACATGACGTGATGTTGGCCCCAAGGAGGATTCGCTCTGCAATATAGACAAACCAGTGGCCCAGCGGAGCCACCGACCAATGTGGCCAGGCTGGCCAATCAAGGAGTCCTCCGTGCGCACGGACCTGCAGCCGGAACAGTTATATGTAGAGCAGATCTAAGAATAGACAGCACAACCTCCGTCACAACCAGGGGACTCAGGTGCTGCCGCTGATGTTACAACCCATCCAGGTGGGCTAGCGTACCGCTCTTCCGATGTGGGTGAAACCAGACACCCCAGGGCGAGCGTGATCCGGCTCCGGCCAGGTTAGCAGCGACAACTCAGGTGGCCCTTATTAAGGCAAGGCTGGAGCTCAACCACAGCATACAAACAGGTAACAGAGATCCTTAGGTTAATGTTCAGGGTTAGCTGGCAGAGCACCTGAAGGCTCCTGGAAAAGTAGCGTGCACCAGCCACCATGCACAATTAGCCTGTAAATGCAAACTTCCAATGCAGGATCGCAATCCTAAGACCCAAGCCTGGAACCGGCCAAGGGAAACAGCATGGACTGGTGATGGCTTAGGCCTCACATAGAGGCGCAGAGCTTCCAGAGACACCTGCAGCTACCTTCAGTTACCTGTCGCCCCCGCCTCCAGCCGGAAGTGAGCAAAAACACCCGAAAGAGGAATTAATGCAAAACTTCAGCATAGATAAGGTTTAATGACAATAAGATATTATGCCAAGATCTACTAGTAAATACTTTACAGGGACAGTATGCACCGATGTTCATATAACTGTATGTAATAGACACAGCTATAAAGAAGAATATGCCCAGATACTGATCTACAAATCCAGTATAAAACCTTTTAAAAATGTACTATGAAGCTCCCAGTTTAGGATTGTTATTGAGGTTTGGCTGGGACACCCAGTGAAAGGTGCTGGTAAAACAATAAGAGCAGACACTCCCCCCCCCTTCTCCCCTGCATATGAAAAGACAGATAACATAAACAGGAGCCAGCAGGAGTCTGTAAATGGGCGTATACATCTGTCACTGTGGGGCTTGGTTAGGAGTCTGTAAATGGGCGTATACATCTGTCACTGTGGGGCTTGGTTAGGAGTCTGTAAATGGGCGTATACATCTGTCACTGTGGGGCTTGGTTAGGAGTCTGTAAATGGGCGTATACATCTGACACTGTGGGGCTTGGTTAGGAGTCTGTAAATGGGCGTATACATCTGACACTGTGGGGCTTGGTTAGGAGTCTGTAAATGGGCGTATACATCTGACACTGTGGGGCTTGGTTAGGAGTCTGTAAATGAGCGTATACATCTGTCACTGTAGGGCTTGGTTAGGAGTCTGTAAATGGGCGTATACATCTGTCACTGTGGGGCTTGGTTAGGAGTCTTTAAATAGGCGTATACATCTGACACTGTGGGGCTTGTTTAGGAGTCTGTAAATGAGCGTATACATCTGTCACTGTAGGGCTTGGTTAGGAGTCTGTAAATGGGCGTATACATCTGTCACTGTGGGGCTTGGTTAGGAGTCTTTAAATAGGCGTATACATCTGACACTGTGGGGCTTGGTTAGGAGTCTGTAAATGGGCGTATACATCTGACACTGTGGGGCTTGGTTAGGAGTCTGTAAATGAGCGTATACATCTGACACTGTGGGGCTTGGTTAGGAGTCTGTAAATGAGCATGTTATTAAAAATGTTATTAAAAATTAAGCAAAACTATACTTTGTTACAAAAACACTCCCAGATGGGCTATTTTAATGGATAATCTACAAAACATTTTATGCAAAGAAAAATCTAGTGTACAATGTCCCTTTAACCATCACCCATGTGCTCCACAAGTTATTTGCTGATATTCTATATATTAATGTTGATACCGTAACCATTCTGCAATACTATAAATTATTACTGCTCACTTAGGGGCTGATGATTCAAGCCTGTCCACTCAGATGAGTTGATATAAAATGATCTTCTAGCACTGCAAGATCACTAGTGAAATTCTAAAAAGGCAGATTTTGCTTTACTTCTCCAAGGGGCGTTCCCTGCATTTATGTATGTGAAGGAGAGACGCCTTGTACAATATAGCACTACATGACATGACGGTTCTGCTGCATTTACACTTTGTGCTTTGTATTTTATATTACTTTACACTTCAGATTGTTTTATTATATTTAAACTTTGCAAACTTTCTATTTTGTATTTTATTTTGTATACAGCAGTGTATTTAGGATTGTGATTTTACAACTTCGGATTATGCCTTCACAGTTTCTGTGTAACTTAAACAAATTAGGCTCATACTTTGTAATTTTTTTTGTATCTTTTACAAATTACATTTCACTTTGTATTTTTTCTATTTTAAAAAACCCCTCTAAAACTGACGTAAATTTCCCATAGAGCTTCATTATTTCCTATAGGCCAGATAAGCAAAGATTCTCTATATTGGAGTGAAATTATAGTGCAGACTTCACAGGGGCTCAACTCACTGAATTCTATAAGAAAAAGGGTGGAACCCCAGAGATGAGCAATGCCTTCCAAAGAAAGTAATGAGGCTCTTTGGGATACAGAATTTCACACGATAGACAGGTTGACAGGAGAACACCTGGGGCTTATATAAAGTTTTAGTTTACAGCAAATACAAATTAAACCAAAATGTTTTCAGTACAATTAAACTTGCTTGTGTCTATAGTTTAGTATATAGAACTTGTCTGTCAGTTAAAAAAAGTGTATTGGGAATTTTGAGCAAACAGCTGGTGAGATAATTTAGTGAGATCAACTTGTTTAAATTGGTTACAGCATTTCATTAGAATTGTGAGAGAACTTCAGACATACCCTGGGAACTCCCCTGTTCAGCCCAGGGAACTCCCCTGTTCCTACCACTTTCTGAAGCTCAGTTTTATTTTACAATAGAGAAAAAAACAAAGTGTTATGTAATTTGTAAAAGAGACACAGAAATATATATGATCCTAATTTGTTAAAGTAACACATAAACTTTCAAAACATAATCAGAATTTGTAAAATCACAGCAGAATCTAAATGTATTAAAATATAAAATAGAAATGGCAAATCTTAAACGGAATAATACTGAAAGGACTTAGCTTGTAGTGTAAAGTAATATAAAATACAAAGTGTACGTGTAACCCAACTCTAATATCATGCATGGCTATATTACACTGGGCTTGTCTCTCCTTCACATACATAAGAGATCTCACAGTGCTGGAGGGTTCCGCCCTTTTATCTTTTAGCATTCAGTGAGTTCAGTCCCTGTGAAGTCTGCACCACAATTTCTCTCCAAGCAGGAGAACCTTTTATCATCAGGCCGTTGGTAACAAGAGATATATTATTGTTCTGTACACATTAAAGGAACAGAAAACCCAATTTTTTAATTTCATAATTCATTTTGAATATACAATTTTTTTTAAATTATCAATTTACTTCTATCAAATTTACTTTGTTCCCTTGGTGTCCTTTGTTGAAAAGCAGGTAGGTAGGCTCCGGAGCACTATATGGCAGCAGTTTTGACAATGATATACATTTGCAAACCCTCTACGCAGCAGCAGTGTTTGCTGCCATATAATGCTCTGGAAATGTGCACACTAAATACCTAGGTATTTTCTTTAACAAAGAATACCATGAGAACTAGCAGATTTGATAATAGAAGTAAATTGAAAACTTTTTTACAATTATGTGAAAAAAATCATTCAAAATTTTTTTGGGTTATTGAGAGAAAAAACACCCTAACAATTATATATATTATTTGTTTATAAAATATCAACTTATTACACAGTACGATATGGCATGAATCATAGGGCTCCATGTACAAAGCAGCGTAAGCTGCTCCGGAGCCCTTGCAAATCTGCTTCCCGCAATGTAAATCATTAGACCGCTGCATCTTACACAAGACAAATCACAAAGAGCTGGCTCAGAGTGATTGACAGACCCTTCTCTCATGCAATTGGTTACGTGAGAGAAGGGGCGGGCTTTACATGCTCACTTGATAACTGATACCTACGGGCAGTGGATCCTGTTCATCCCGGTGAAAAGCTTGTCCGCTCGCTTTTTAGTACATGGAGCCCATAAAGGGTAGAGAGCCCTGCCTGCGAGTCACTGTTAGCTGTAAACCACTTTTACTTGAGATGATCAATATGATTGATGGATCCATGAACTTACATTCTAGAATCTATCCATGCTTATAAACATCTAATGCTTCATAATGAAGCCAAGTGGTCATGCATAGATAATGCTGAAGATGTAGCACTCCATAATAGAATTCTGATCATTGACAAATCATGAGCACGTTGCTCTTTATATAAAACTCAAGTCTTGTGAATGGCTGAACTTTAGGATACGTTGACGTCCGCAGACAAATGCACGAGTGCAGTTACTGCTACTAGCTGATGCACATTTATATGCGCATAGATGAATTCCATCTTTACATAGAAGCATATTTGCAATATATATAAATTGGCAAACTACTTCTAGAAAAAAACACCACTGTTTTAGTGTTAGCATTTTTATCTGCACGTCAATGTGAAGCATAACTAGTTATTCTCCTTTGCATAAGCATTTAAATACTGCAGCTGCTCAGAGCACTAGTGGGGCTTGTATCATGCCAGCAATTAACAAATGGAGTCATTACTAGATGGCGCATGCACCTTAGGCTCTCTGAGAAAGTGCTGTGTTTCAAAAGTGTATTTAAATATGCACCATGCACCAGCATTTTAAACCGTTATAGCGTCTATTAGAAGCATTTGTTGCTAATACATGTATATTGCAAAAATGTTTCTATTCAAAGCTGAAATGCATTCATGGGGATTGCAATTTTGGCTGGAAGGTCCCTTTAAGGATTTGTCTTCAAA
>NC_069508.1:204753762-204781262 GCF_027579735.1 Bombina bombina
ATAACCAACATCACTTTTCGTCAATGTGTTATTCACTTTGTTCTTTTTGGATTGTACCCTTCTTCCTGCTCTACACCCTCTCTTTCTTCTTCTTCCCATCTTCTTTTTTGTTGTTTTGGGGGGACTCTCCTCCACTGTGGCAATTCTATTGAGGGGTGATTTAAATGTTCTTTTTCTTGCCTTATGTTTCTTTGTGGTGTATGATATATATGAGTGTTTTCTTTGGTTTCCCCCTCAAAAATTATGGGACTGGCTGTTCTTTCTGCCTTTTTGTTTGTATTGTTGTCTATTAGGATAGTGTCATCCGATAAAGGTTCATATCTATTTCCAACTTGGAAACCCTTTCCAACTCTTTCATTTGTGTTACTATTTAGTCTTTGATGGGACCCATAGTAACCATTGGTGTATTGGCTTCCTTTTTTGGGAATAGCACCAGTATTTGGATGTTGGTAGAAATTCCTGTTGGTAGCTTTTAATTTATTAAAGTTATTATTACCATTCCCTTTTATATTTTTATTTTTATTATTATTATATGGATTCCTATATGGATCTTGGAACTGGTTACCCTTTGTTTTTAATTCTTTTTGTTTTTCATTGAATTTAATAAAACTGTTTAAATCTCTATTTACAGCATAATCAGGAGAATATATACATTCATCCAATGATTGTTGTTCGAAATCTTCCCTATGTGTTTCAATATCATTATGCCATGCCTCCTCTGCATTCATATCAGTTGCATGTTCCGTGCATTCATCCTCATTTTCATTTATGGCTGAATCCTGATCTTTCTTTACCTGATAATCCCTCAAGAATTTGTTCCTTTTCTTATTCTCCACAGTTTTTTCAAAAATATCTAATTTTCGTTTATTATTAATATCTAATTCCTTATAATATACATCACCCCTGAACATATTTAATCGTTCTCTAATATCCTTGATCTGATCAGTTAAAGTATCTACTTTTTTATTTCGATACTTAATTAGGATATTAATAAAAGTTTGAGAACAGATTTCAAGAGCTGTTTCCCATTCTGTTAACAGCTCTATTTCTGTATCCTCAAAAATTGGAGTTTTATCCAATCTCAAACCTTTAGGGATGATATGATATTTTTTATATCTCTCAAGATTATGGCTATCATGCCAGTTAAGTAACTGTTTCTTACTAAGTGTAGAGCAGGAAGAAGGGTACAATCCAAAAAGAACAAAGTCAATAACACATTGACGAAAAGTGATGTTGGTTATGTAAAAATCTTTAACCTTTCAAATAGGGTCTTTTCAAACAGGGAATTGGATATTCTGAAAAAAGGTCTATCTTTTGTACCTACTAAGGGCCCAAATTCGTTTAGTCTTTTCATAGACCTACATAAGTATATTAGAAAGTTAACTCTCAAGAGACATTTTGAAAAATCTAAGAAAGATAAAATTGCTCTTTTGGATCAAGTTGATCCAATTAGATTAGATGATCAAGATATAGAAGCCATATTGGCACTTGAAAGCCTATCTGAGGCTAACATACCTCTGGATATAAGGAACTCAAACAGGGAGACAGAACAAAATATGGATATTTGTTTATCATATGGGGCTCATACCGATTTTAAACCACCATCTACCTATTTCCCGATACACTCAAGGGGTAATTTTATCCCAGTCTTTGCAAACTTAGTAGAAGAAGAACTGACTAACTTATGTCAAGACTACAAGATAAAGAGTGATAATTTGTCCCTAAAAGACAAACAAACTCTTGAGATCCTTAAACAAGACAAAGAGATAGTTATAAGGGAGGCGGACAAGGGAGGCAGTATTGTTGTCCAAAATAGAACAGAATATATGGCGGAGGCATACAAGCTGTTAAATGATACTACAATATATAAAAAAATAGATTCAGACCCTACCGATTTATTCCTTAGGGAATACAGATCATTGCTTGATAAAGCCAAACACCATAAAATATTGAATGACAATGAATGGAAATTTCTTGATCAGAAATACCCAAGAATGGCAACATTCTATCATCTGCCGAAAATACATAAACATGCTACATGTCCACCGGGTAGACCTATTGTGTCCGGAATTGGTTCATTAACAACGAAACTTTCAGAATATGTGGACACTTATTTACAGCCCTTGGTTCCCCTTCTGAAATCTTTTCTAACGGATACACATCATACCCTGCATTGACGATATTTTACTAATCTGGAAGGGTGACAATGATTCTCTAAAAAACTTTATGAATTATATTAATAACAATGAATACAATCTCAAGTTTACGGATAAAATAAACAGTAGTGAGATTGAATTTTTAGATCTTGTCCTCTATCATCATGATGATAAAATCCTAAGTAAATTGTATAAAAAACCGACCGACAGCAACTTATACCTGAACGCAAAAAGCTGTCATTATCCAGGTTGGATTAATAATATCCCTTACGGCCAGTTTCAGCGTCTCAGGAGAAACTGCAGTAAAATAGAGGACTTCATAAAGGAATCAATGGTATTGAAAGAAAAATTTCGTGCCAAAGGATATTCTGAAAAAGTAGTTGATATTGCGTACAATAAGGCTAAGGATCTGGATAGGAATGTTTTATTATTTGGGGATACCCATGCACAGACTTCTGAAGAAGAACTACAGGAAAATGAAATCAAGAATACTATGACTAAGAGAAAAAAGACCGGAGTAAATATGATTACTACATATAATGAGGGAGCTGCAGACATTAAAATTTTTTTCAAAAAACATTGGCACATACTAAAAAAAGATAAATTACTTGATGATATAACTAGTATGGGGCCAAGTCTGATCTTTAGAAATAACAAGAACTTGAAATCACTACTAGCTCCAAGTAAATTAAAGAAACCTGGAACCAAGACTAATTGGTTGGAAAAAAGATCAATCGGTTTCTTTAAATGTAATAGAGCAAACTGTATGTCATGCAGCCACCACTATTCATGCAATAAAGTGACTAAAAAGGTGATCTCGAGCTCGAATAACAAAGAAGTAGAGATCAATGCACTTGTGAATTGCAGAACTGACTTTGTTGTGTACCTACTCCAATGTGGGTGTGGCCTACAATATGTGGGTCGCACGACACGCCCCTATAAGAAACGCTTACTTGAGCACATTACAAATATAAAGAATGGGGAAAAGTCACACAATTTATCTGCACATTATCTGTCTTTTCATAATCAAGATCCATCATGCCTTAAAGGCTCTATCATTGAATTTATTAAATCTGTTCCCAATGAAGATAGGGAGTTGATTTTAAGGAAACGAGAAACCTATTGGATCCATACCCTAGATACTAAGGCCTAGATTTGGAGTTCGGCGGTAAAAGGGCTGTTAACGCTCCGCGGGCTTTTTTCTGGCCGCACCATAAAATTAACTCTGGTATTGAGAGTTCAAACAAATACTGCGTTAGGCTCCAAAAAAGGAGCGTAGAGCATTTTTACCGCAAAAGCAACTCTCGATACCAGAGTTGCTTACGGACGCGGCCGGCCTCAAAAACGTGCTCGTGCACGATTCCCCCATAGGAAACAATGGGGCTGTTTGAGCTGAAAAAAAACCTAACACCTGCAAAAAAGCAGCGTTCAGCTCCTAACGCAGCCCCATTGTTTGCTATGGGGAAACACTTCCTACGTCTGCACCTAACACTCTAACATGTACCCCGAGTCTAAACACCCCTAGCCTTACACTTATTAACCCCTAATCTGCCGCCCCCGCTATCGCTGACCCCTGCATATTTTTTTAAACCCCTAATCTGCCGCTCCGTAAACCGCCGCCACCACCTACGTTATCCCTATGTACCCCTAATCTGCTACCCCTAACACCGCCGACCCCTATATTATATTTATTAACCCCTAACCTGCCCCCCACAACGTCGCCGACACCTGCCTACACTTATTAACCCCTAATCTGCCGAGCGGACCTGAGCGCTACTATAATAAAGTTATTAACCCCTAATCCGCCTCACTAACCCTATCATAAATAGTATTAACCCCTAATCTGCCCTCCCTAACATCGCCGACACCTAACTTCAATTATTAACCCCTAATCTTCCGATCGGAGCTCACCGCTATTCTAATAAATGGATTAACCCCTAAAGCTAAGTCTAACCCTAACACTAACACCCCCCTAAGTTAAATATAATATTTATCTAACGAAATAAATTAACTCTTATTAAATAACTTATTCCTATTTAAAGCTAAATACTTACCTGTAAAATAAATCCTAATATAGCTACAATATAAATTATAATTATATTATAGCTATTTTAGGATTAATATTTATTTTACAGGCAACTTTGTAATTATTTTAACCAGGTACAATAGCTATTTAATAGTTACCTAGTTAAAATAATAACAAATTTACCTGTAAAATAAATCCTAACCTAAGTTATAATTAAACCTAACACTACCCTATCAATAAAATAATTAAATAAACTACCTACAATTACCTACAATTAACCTAACACTACACTATCAATAAATTAATTAAACACAATTCCTACAAATAAATACAATTAAATAAACTAGCTAAAGTACAAAAAATAAAAAAGAACTAAGTTACAGAAAATAAAAAAATATTTACAAACATAAGAAAAATATTACAACAATTTTAAACTAATTACACCTACTCTAAGCCCCCTAATAAAATAACAAAGCCCCCCAAAATAAAAAATTCCCTACCCTATTCTAAATTAAAAAAGTTACAAGCTCTTTTACCTTACCAGCCCTGAACAGGGCCCTTTGCGGGTCATGCCCCAAGAATTTCAGCTCTTTTGCCTGTAAAAAAAAACATACAATACCCCCCCCCCAACATTACAACCCACCACCCACATACCCCTAATCTAACCCAAACCCCCCTTAAATAAACCTAACACTAAGCCCCTGAAGATCTTCCTACCTTGTCTTCACCATCCAGGTATCACCGATCCGTCCTGGCTCCAAGATCTTCATCCAACCCAAGCGGGGGTTGGCGATCCATAATCCGGTCCAGAAGAGGCTCCAAAGTCTTCCTCCTATCCGGCAAGAAGAGGACATCCGGACCGGCAAACATCTTCTCCAAGCGGCATCTTCGAACTTCTTCCATCCGGAGCGAAGCGGCAGGATCCTGAAGACCTCCAGCGCGGAACATCCATCCGGACCGACGACTGAACGACGAATGACTGTTCCTTTAAGGGACGTCATCCAAGATGGCGTCCCTCGAATTCCGATTGGCTGATAGGATTCTATCGGAATTAAGGTAGGAATTTTCTGATTGGCTGATGGAATCAGCCAATCAGAATCAAGTTCAATCCGATTGGCTGATCCAATCAGCCAATCAGATTGAGCTCGCATTCTATTGGCTGTTCCGATCAGCCAATAGAATGCGAGCTCAATCTGATTGGCTGATTGGATCGGCCAATCGGATTGAACTAGATTCTGATTGGCTGATTCCATCAGCCAATCAGAAAATTCCTACCTTAATTCCGATTGGCTGATAGAATCCTATCAGCCAATCGGAATTCGAGGGACGCCATCTTGGATGACGTCCCTTAAAGGAACAGTCATTCGTCGTTCAGCCGTCGGTCCGGATGGATGTTCTGCGCTGGAGGTCTTCAGGATCCTGCCGCTTCGCTCCGGATGGAAGAAGATCGAAGATGCCGCTTGGAGAAGATGTTTGCCGGTCCGGATGTCCTCTTCTTGCCGGATAGGAGGAAGACTTTGGAGCCTCTTCTGGACCGGATTATGGATCGCCAACCCCCGCTTGGGTTGGATGAAGATCTTGGAGCCAGGACGGATCGGTGATACCTGGATGGTGAAGACAAGGTAGGAAGATCTTCAGGGGCTTAGTGTTAGGTTTATTTAAGGGGGGTTTGGGTTAGATTAGGGGTATGTGGGTGGTGGGTTGTAATGTTGGGGGGGGGGGGTATTGTATGTTTTTTTTACAGGCAAAAGAGCTGAAATTCTTGGGGCATGCCCCGCAAAGGGCCCTGTTCAGGGCTGGTAAGGTAAAAGAGCTTGTAACTTTTTTAATTTAGAATAGGGTAGGGAATTTTTTATTTTGGGGGGCTTTGTTATTTTATTAGGGGGCTTAGAGTAGGTGTAATTAGTTTAAAATTGTTGTAATATTTTTCTTATGTTTGTAAATATTTTTTTATTTTCTGTAACTTAGTTCTTTTTTATTTTTTGTACTTTAGCTAGTTTATTTAATTGTATTTATTTGTAGGAATTGTGTTTAATTAATTTATTGATAGTGTAGTGTTAGGTTAATTGTAGGTAATTGTAGGTAGTTTATTTAATTATTTTATTGATAGGGTAGTGTTAGGTTTAATTATAACTTAGGTTAGGATTTATTTTACAGGTAAATTTGTTATTATTTTAACTATGTAACTATTAAATAGTTCTTAACTATTTAATAGCTATTTTACCTGGTTAAAATAATAACAAAGTTGCCTTTAAAATAAATATTAATCCTAAAATAGCTATAATATAATTATAATTTATATTGTAGCTATATTATGATTTATTTTACAGGTAAGTATTTAGCTTTAAATAGGAATAATTTATTTAATAAGAGTTAATTTATTTCGTTAGATAAAAATTATATTTAACTTAGGGGGGTGTTAGTGTTAGGGTTAGACTTAGCTTTAGGGGTTAATACATTTATTAGAATAGCGGTGAGCTCCGGTCGGCAGATTAGGGGTTAATAAGTGTAGGCAGGTGTCGGCGACGTTGAGGGGGGCAGATTAGGGGTTAATAAATATAATATAGGGGTCGGCGATGTTAGGGCAGCAGATTAGGGGTACATAGGGATAGCGTAGGTGGCGGCGATTTGCGGTCGGAAGATTAGGGGTTAATTATTTTAAGTAGCTGGCGGCGACGTTGTGGGGGGCAAGTTAGGGGTTAATAAATGTAATACAGGGGTCGGCGGGGTTAGGGGCAGCAGATTAGGGGTACATAAGTATAACGTAGGTGGCGGTCGGCAGATTAGGGGTTAAAAATTTTAATCGAGTGGCGGCGGTGTGGGGGGACCTCGGTTTAGGGGTACATAGGTAGTTTATGGGTGTTAGTGTACTTTAGGGTACAGTAGTTAAGAGCTTTATAAACCGGCGTTAGCCAGAAAGCTCTTAACTCCTGCTATTTTCAGGCGGCTGGAATCTTGTCGTTAGAGCTCTAACGCTCACTTCAGAAACGACTCTAAATACCGGCGTTAGAAAGATCCCATTGAAAATATAGGCTACGCAAATGGCGTAGGGGGATCTGCGGTATGGAAAAGTCGCGGCTGAAAAGTGAGCGTTAGACCCTTTAATCACTGACTCCAAATACCAGCGGGCGGCCAAAACCAGCGTTAGGAGCCTCTAACGCTGGTTTTGACGGCTACCGCCGAACTCCAAATCTAGGCCTAAGATACCAAAAGGTCTCAATAAAGACATTGATTTGGCCGCGTTTTTAGTATAAAGTATTAGTTTTATTCAATATATTTTTCAACCTACCCTAATTGATATATATTGGTTTTTAACTTATCATATTTTGTTGTTGTATGTAGTAATGATAATAATAATTTAGATTAAGTATTTATTATTAACTATTGGCATCTAATTTTTACCGGATTTTCTAATTTAATTTTTTTTTAATATTTATAGATCGATATATATATATTTTTTTATACAAAGATATATGTTTTTTTAGCTTTCAAGTTTTATTTATTTATTAATATATTCGCTTTTTATTATCATGTATGATACTAGCTATATTTATACTTATATTCTGAATTCTTCCGTTGTTATTTATATTAACATTGTATATATCGATATTATCTCTAATTTTTTAGGTATTATTCCTTTTTTACTATATGGTATAGAGTGGTCACTTCATCTATTTAAGTATTTTTTATCTATATATGTATTACTATCCAATTGTGCTATGTTCCTTACGATGCGATATTGGTCCACCTTAAATGTCTGAATAGTACAGACGATCGGGTCTCATGACATGGTCACATGACCCTGTTTAGACCAATCACGCAACGGAAGGTTAATCCAATGAACCGCGAGACAGTGTAACCAATCAGAAAACGGCAATTTCGTTCATGGTCACACGCCGCGGGTTTTAAATCACTCTTCAGTTGTATGTGTAAGTATCTCCGTACTTCTATCCCTCTGAGGAAGAAGGCAACTTCGAAACGCGTCAGGGACGCAGTACGGTACTGTCTGAGTGAATATTATTTGCCGGGCTGGTGCATTATTTGATTCGCCATTTGATGTCTTATAACTGGGCTTAAACTTACCTCATAACGATTGAGGTCACCTAGTGTGAGTGGGCTGACATCTGTGGCTTATATGTGTGTATGTTTGATTTAATAAAGGCGTACTTCACTATTGTTTGGCCCTTTTGTCTGTCTCCTTTCTCACATATCTCCTGAGACATCTTACTGGGTGGCGAGGATTCTGCACTCAACCCTGTTCTACAGCACATTGGATATATTGTTTCATCTACATCAATGAATCGGCTTACGGATGACAACCTGTACTGATCCTGGAATAACATCTATACTCTGGTGATTACTTACCTCATACGGATTGAGGTTATTTGAAGTAAGTCCTTAGATATAGGGGTAGTGTTTGCCCCACAACTTTTTACACCGCAGAAGAAAGGCGCAGAATATAAACTCTTTCGTTAGATATTCCTTCTTTTTGTGGAGACAAGCTGGGAGTTTTCACAAACCTTTTTTCAGCTGCCTTTCTGAATATCTTAATAGAGCTGTGGACTTGTGCTATTTCGCATGTTTGTATATATGTAATCTAGGTTATATAATATATGATTTATGGTATTCACCTTCCACACTTGAGATTACTTTTAGTACATTTATACGCCACTCAATAGAACTAATACAGCGCGGATATCACGTCTTTTCTTTATATATATATATATATATATATATATATATATATATATATATATATATATATATATATATATGTGTATATATATATATATGTGTATATGTATATATGTGTATATATATATATATATATGTATATATATATTTGTTAATAGAAAGAGAAAATCAAGTAATGGCGCACAGCTGATTACTATTGATCAATAAATTGAAGCATTGTCAATATCAATGTATTGCTGATTGATATGTCATACAAATAAAAGTAAAAATAAAAATAAAGTGCATATGTCCATAAAATTGGTTTTGAGCTCAAGTTATTTCTTATGCTTCAACAGTTTTTATCCTTCTAGGGTAAGTAAGATGTGCTTACCAGAAAGTACCTCAATCCTATGAGGTAAGGTGTCAGCCTTTTTTGGGGGTTTACAGATGGTTCTTGGACTCTTGTCGAGATGAAAAAAACTTTTCTTTTCTTTTGAATTGTGTAATCTTGCAATTTCTGCAGTATGCCTTTAATGGAAATCCTGGACTCTCTTGTGAAGATGTTACAGCTGGATGTAATTTGACAAACAGTAATGGAGACTCCTGGACTCTTTTCTTTTCTTTTCCTTATGGTGGTAAGGATCTTTATCTTGTATCAGATCATTCCATGGATCATAAAGGAGAAATAAGAGACAAATACATAGTGTAATACAGTTAAGATAAAAATGGTGTTTATTTTACACGATCAGTTATGCTTACATTTGTCAACCTCAATCATTTATGAGGTAAGATAAAGGCACATAGAATATCTTTGTTTTCTTATTCCTTGTAGTTGATGACACTGTGTGTCTGGGTAAAAGCCGTTTTTTTAAAAGACTTATATATAGCCCCTAAAAATGGGGTACTTTATATGCTGTCAATTGTGTGACTCTGTGTATATATGGTCACAATATGTTCGATACAAATTAATAGGCAAGGTGGTAGGTGTTGTGGCTAATTGTTACTGATAAAATATAGCCTAGATGCAATTCAATCAGAGTTGTAAATGCATATTATACTTTACCACCTTGCTGAAGTGCTAGTTGAAAGTTTTTTCTGTGAAATTATTTTCTTTGGATCAGAAAATGCGGTATTGGAACTTAGAAGTCCGCCCGCTTTCTTCAAATTCTTACGCGTTTCGAAGTGATACAACACTTCTTCGTCAGAGAATAGAAAGTGTAATGGGCTATGAACGGCTTGTCAGTTTTTAAAGGATAGAAATTGGGCGCGTTTTTTTCTCCTTCTAGTTCCAATACGGCTGTTTTGCGTGTGACGTCAAGCGTAATGACGTTTGTCTCAATGTTGTCATGGAAACGCCTGGGAGAGGAAGCGGTTGTTACTGGGTCCTAATTTCTCCCATATTTGTAATGATATGACTATTAATTAATCGGATATTTCTATAACATATTTTCTTGTTAAAAACAAAGAAAGTGTTATATCATAAAAATAAGTTCTTTGTCTCTTACATTATTAGGTGTAAAGTTTGGTATGACAGTTAAGCTGATTTTTATAGTGTCCATGTCATTATTGCCTAATTCTTCAATAAATGAAAAGAGTGACAAAATAAATGAAAAAGGGAAGAAGAAGGAACAAACATTACCATATATATATTTCATTATTTATGTATATATATTTATGTCACTTTTTTCTAGTGTATTTCTAGATTTTTAACAATGTTTGTAATGTTGTATGCGTACCTATTTCTGACTATACCTATATGTACCTAAGTAGATACCTAGGTTTTTGTCTAGTGGTAGATACTTTGGAGTGTTTCTGTGATTATTAGATGAATTATTGTTATGTCCCTTTCTTTAGGAGAACCGATGTACACTTTATGAAAGAATATGTTTATTTTGTCCTTACATGATGTAACTAGTTTTTTTGTACATTATAGGAAGGCTGCTAGATCTATGTCCTCATTCAGGCCCATTGGGCTCATGGTTCCCATGTAGTGGATCCAAAAAGTCTCTCTTTGGCGTAATTTTAGGAATCTATTTCCACCTCTCTGTGGGATTTGTATTTGTTCCAGTATTGTACCTCTAAGGAATTTTGTATCTTTATTGTGTTTCTTTTTGAAATGTCTGGAGACACTATGGCCTTTATAGCCTGCCTCTATGTTTTTGAGGTGTTCATGTAGTCTTTTTTTGTACGGGCGTTTCGTGCGTCCTATGTATGGTAAATTACATGTGCATTCTAGAAGATAGACTACATATGTACTTTTGCAATTGGTTAATGTTTGGATTTGACATTTTTTTGGGGGAAAAGTTTTTGAATTGACACTTTTAGTTGGTTTTTTTCCTTCATATGAATGTTCACAACTGGAACAATTCGCTCTGTTGCATTTAAAGAATCCCTTCGTGTTTGAGGATAACCAATTGTTTTTTTTGTTAGTGTCTTTCAGTCTACTTGGTGCCAGTATTTGTTTCAGACTTCTGTTTTTTCTGAAAGTTATCTTTGGCGCAGTACCTATACTTTTTTTAAAAAATTTGTCTTGTTGTAGTATTGGCCAATACTTTTTTAGGATCTTTTTGATTTCTGGGGCCGCTTCGTTGTAAGTAGTAACCATCCCTATTCTTTTGCTGTTAGTATTTCTTTTTTCCTTATTTGCAGTAAGTAATTGTTTTCTATCCAAATTCTGTACTTTTTTAAAAGAATTTTCTATTAGTTTCTTTGGATAGTTTTTCTGTAGTAATTTTTCTTTGAGTAGTTCAGCTTCTTTGTTAAAATCACTCTCTTTTGTACAGTTTCTTTTTAGGCGTTGGAACTGCCCATACGGAATATTGTGGATCCACGGTTTGTAGTGTCCACTATCTGCTCTCAAATAGCCATTACAATCTGTACTTTTACGATACAGTTTGGTGTATATATTTGTTTCCTCATTGAACATAGTCAAATCAAGAAATTCAATTGAATTTTTTTCAATTTTTGAGGTGAATTGTAAATTGAAGGTGTTGTTGTTAATATACTGTAAGAAGTCGGTGGTGGTGGGCATATCACCTTCCCATATTAGTATAATGTCTTCTATAAATCTACCCCACCATATGATGTTTTTTTGGAATGGGTTGTTTTGGTAGATGTATGAGTCCTCCCAGAGTCCCATATAAAGGTTAGCATAACTGGGTGCCATGGTGGTACCCATAGCTGTTCCGCTGATTTGTAAGTAATATGAGTTATCAAATTCAAAGTAGTTCTTTTCTAAAACGAATTGGATACATTCAGTAATGAAATTTTGATGTTCTAAGCTTAAATTCGTTTTATTTAAGACCTGTTTTCATTGCTGCAATTCCCTTTCCGTGGGGTATGCTTGTATAAAGCGAAGAAACATCCAATGTCATCCATTGATAGGTTTCTTTCCATTCTACATTTGAAATTTTGGCTATAGTATCACTTGAGTCCCTGAGATAGGATTTTAATTCAGGTACTAGTGGTTTTAGAAAAAAGTCAACATATTCAGAAATTCTGGCTGTAAGTGAGTCAATTCCTGAAACTATTGGTCGTCCTGGTGGATTGACTAGACTTTTATGAATTTTTGGTAAATGGTAAAATATAGCTTTTTTTGGGAATTCATGTATCAGATATTTATGTTCATTCTTGTTCAATAGATTCAGGTAGTTAGCTGTATCTATCATTGATTTGTACTCTTTTATAAATGTAGTGGTGGGATCACCTGCTAGTTTTTTGTATGTATTTGGATCTTTTAGTAATCTGTGGGCCTCAGTGAGATAGTCAGTTCGGTTTTGTATGACCAATCCTCCGCCCTTATCCGCTTCTCTGAGGACAATGTCATTTAGTTCTTTGATTGATTCCAATGCTTTTTTGTCATGTTTTTTTAAATTGTCTTTTTTAATCGAATAATTTTCACAAAGAGTTTGTAAGTCTCTTTGTACTAGATCACAAAAGGTGGGAATTGCATTCCCCTTTGATTGGATTGGGAAGAAGATAGAAGGAGGTTTAAGATTTGAATGCTTATAACCTTGAGTATCTAGGGGAATTTCCTCATTGTTGTATAATTCCTCTAAGGTGTTTAATGTTTCAAGATCAGTGTCTGACATATTTTTTAGGAAATCAATGTTATCTTTCGCATTAAGTTTTTCAAAATGTCTACATAGTGTCAGATTTCTTATAAATTTGTTGAAATCAATAAATAAATTAAAGGGATTGGGCCCTTTTGTAGGCGCAAAATTTAACCCTTTTGAAAGTATGCCTAATTCATTTTCTGTAAATGAGTGTGTGGAGAGGTTAAAGATTTTTAGAAGTGGTTCTCTTGTTTGCCCCTCTTTGGTGTTTGTGGTTCTTCTTGACCTTCCTCTATTTCCCACCAATCTTCCTCCCCTTCTTCCTCTTCTACACCTTTTCTTTTCTTTGGGTTTCCCATTGACCATTGTGGTCTGAGATTTATGTTTGAATCTTCTCTTTGATAGTCTCTGGTCCCTGTAGAATTTGGTGTAGTGTTTGGAAGGTAGTTTCCTACCCATTCCTGTTCTAAAAAATGTGGTTCACTTGCTTGGACTGATCCTTTTTTTGCAATTCTTTTATTATGTTGGTTGTGTTTGGGTTCTTGGTGTCTATTTTGTTTTGGATAATAACTATTTGGTCCTGAATGTGGTGTATTTTGTTTTGTGCGTTGTTGATGATAATTCTGACACTCACAATTACTTGTTTTATTTCTATAGTAGTCATGGTGTGTGGGGTTGTTTCCTGTATGTGGGGTTTGATAATGTCTACCCTCTGTGTTTGTTCTGTTGTATTGGTGACTCTCTTGTCTATTTTGTTGCCAAGAGACTTTTTTCTGATGAAACCTCTGTTTTTGAAATTTAGAGTTGTAATTGTTGTGTTGCCACTGTGTCTTATTTTGTGTATGTGGTTTATAGTAATTTCTTCTTTCTGAAATTTCTGAATTTTGTGAAACCTTTCTCATATATTGTTCCTTGGTATTTTGTTGTTGTTTGTTTTTGTTTTTATTAGTGGTGTTAGGGATTGTGAACGTATCTTTTGAAGTTGATTGTACTGGGGTTTTAATTTCTTCCCATACTTCTAGATCTTTGTCTGTTTCTATGTCATTTTTATTCTCATCGTTAATTTCCTGCATTTCTAAATAATCTCTAAGAAACTTTTTCTTTTTCTTATTGTCAATTGTTTGTTCAAATTTTTGTATTCTTTCTTTATTTCTTTCGTCTAGTTCTTTGTAAGTGGTGTCTCCTTTGTGTGTTTCTAGAATTTTTTTCATATCTAGTATTTCAGATGTAAGTTTGTGTACTTTATGATTCCTGTATCTGATGGCGATGTTCATTAAGATAAATGATGCCTCCTCTAGGGCAGTGTCCCATTCTGTAAGATATTCTATATCCTCTGGTTCAAAAATGGCAGATTTATATAATTTTAAGCCTTTTGGTACTACTTTATATTTAATGTATCTTTCCAAGCTGACACTGTCATACCAATGTGTAAGTTGTTTTTTGCTTAGTTTTTCTATTTTGTCAAAGATTTCTCTAGGTTTCATATTTTGTTCAATAATGGTTTTACTATCTTCATCTAAGTTTATTGATAGTTTTTTTACTTTGGTTTTTGGATCAAAGTAATTGCCAAACTCGAAGCTATTAGCCTCCATGGTAGTGTAAATTCTTATATAAAAGTGTTCTGTTTAAGCTGCTAGTTGGGGTATATATCACCTAAAAGGTGATGTGATAATTTTAAAGTCAAGAGGGGGCACCAGCGCTAAAAAACTATAACACTTCTTATTTTTTAATTTGATTTCTGTGTTGGTTACTGTTAAGTGTACGCGTGCTGCCTATGATGCAGTGTACCCTTGTCACTGTAGTTAATTGTTAATAGAAAGAGAAAATCAAGTAATGGCGCACAGCTGATTACTATTGATCAATAAATTGAAGTATTGTCAATATCAATGTATTGCTGATTGATATGTCATACAAATAAAAGTAAAAATAAAAATAAAGTGCATATGTCCATAAAATTGGTTTTGAGCTCAAGTTATTTCTTATGCTTCAACAGTTTTTATCCTTCTAGGGTAAGTAAGATGTGCTTACCAGAAAGTACCTCAATCCTATGAGGTAAGGTGTCAGCCTTTTTTGGGGGTTTACAGATGGTTCTTGGACTCTTGTCGAGATGAAAAAAACTTTTCTTTTCTTTTGAATTGTGTAATCTTGCAATTTCTGCAGTATGCCTTTAATGGAAATCCTGGACTCTCTTGTGAAGATGTTACAGCTGGATGTAATTTGACAAACAGTAATGGAGACTCCTGGACTCTTTTCTTTTCTTTTCCTTATGGTGGTAAGGATCTTTATCTTGTATCAGATCATTCCATGGATCATAAAGGAGAAATAAGAGACAAATACATAGCGTAATACAGTTAAGATAAAAATGGTGTTTATTTTACACGATCAGTTATGCTTACATTTGTCAACCTCAATCATTTATGAGGTAAGATAAAGGCACATAGAATATCTTTGTTTTCTTATTCCTTGTAGTTGATGACACTGTGTGTCTGGGTAAAAGCCGTTTTTTTAAAAGACTTATATATAGCCCCTAAAAATGGGGTACTTTATATGCTGTCAATTGTGTGACTCTGTGTATATATGGTCACAATATGTCCGATACAAATTAATAGGCAAGGTGGTAGGTGTTGTGGCTAATTGTTACTGATAAAAACACGAAGGGATTCTTTAAATGCAACAGAGCGAATTGTTCCAGTTGTGAACATTCATATGAAGGAAAAAAAACAACTAAAAGTGTCAATTCAAAAACTTTTCCCCCCAAAAAATGTCAAATCCAAACATTAACCAATTGCAAAAGTACATATGTAGTCTATCTTCTAGAATGCACATGTAATTTACAATACATAGGACGCACGAAACGCCCGTACAAAAAAAGACTACATGAACACCTCAAAAACATAGAGGCAGGCTATAAAGGCCATAGTGTCTCCAGACATTTCAAAAAGAAACACAATAAAGATACAAAATTCCTTAGAGGTACAATACTGGAACAAATACAAATCCCACGGAGAGGTGGAAATAGATTCCTAAAATTACGCCAAAGAGAGACTTTTTGGATCCACTACATGGGAACCATGAGCCCAATGGGCCTGAATGAGGACATAGATCTAGCAGCCTTCCTATAATGTACAAAAAAACTAGTTACATCATGTAAGGACAAAATAAACATATTCTTTCATAAAGTGTACATCGGTTCTCCTAAAGAAAGGGACATAACAATAATTCATCTAATAATCACAGAAACACTCCAAAGTATCTACCACTAGACAAAAACCTAGGTATCTACTTAGGTACATATAGGTATAGTCAGAAATAGGTACGCATACAACATTACAAACATTGTTAAAAATCTAGAAATACACTAGAAAAAAGTGACATAAATATATATACATAAATAATGAAATATATATATGGTAATGTTTGTTCCTTCATCTTCCCTTTTTCATTTATTTTGTCACTCTTTTCATTTATTGAAGAATTAGGCAATAATGACATGGACACTATAAAAATCAGCTTAACTGTCATACCAAACTTTACACCTAATAATGTAAGAGACAAAGAACTTATTTTTATGATATAACACTTTCTTTGTTTTTAACAAGAAAATATGTTATAGAAATATCCGATTAATTAATAGTCATATCATTACAAATATGGGAGAAATTAGGACCCAGTAACAACCGCTTCCTTTCCCAGGCGTTTCCATGACAACATTGAGACAAACGTCATTACGCTTGACGTCACACGCAAAACAGCCGTATTGGAACTAGAAGGAGAAAAAAACGCGCCCAATTTCTATCCTTTAAAAACTGACAAGCCGTTCATAGCCCATTACACTTTCTATTCTCTGACGAAGAAGTGTTGTATCACTTCGAAACGCGTAAGAATTTGAAGAAAGCGGGCGGACTTCTAAGTTCCAATACGGCATTTTCTGATCCAAAGAAAATAATTTCACAGAAAAAACTTTCAACTAGCACTTCAGCAAGGTGGTAAAGTATAATATGCATTTACAACTCTGATTGAATTGCATCTAGGCTATATTTTATCAGTAACAATTAGCCACAACACCTACCACCTTGCCTATTAATTTGTATCGGACATATTGTGACCATATATACACAGAGTCACACAATTGACAGCATATAAAGTACCCAATTTTTAGGGGCTATATATAAGTCTTTTAAAAAAACGGCTTTTACCCAGACACACAGTGTCATCAACTACAAGGAATAAGAAAACAAAGATATTCTATGTGCCTTTATCTTACCTCATAAATGATTGAGGTTGACAAATGTAAGCATAACTGATCGTGTAAAATAAACACCATTTTTATCTTAACTGTATTACGCTATGTATTTGTCTCTTATTTCTCCTTTATGATCCATGGAATGATCTGATACAAGATAAAGATCCTTACCACCATAAGGAAAAGAAAAGAAAAGAGTCCAGGAGTCTCCATTACTGTTTGTCAAATTACATCCAGCTGTAACATCTTCACAAGAGAGTCCAGGATTTCCATTAAAGGCATACTGCAGAAATTGCAAGATTACACAATTCAAAAGAAAAGAAAAGTTTTTTTCATCTCGACAAGAGTCCAAGAACCATCTGTAAACCCCCAAAAAAGGCTGACACCTTACCTCATAGGATTGAGGTACTTTCTGGTAAGCACATCTTACTTACCCTAGAAGGATAAAAACTGTTGAAGCATAAGAAATAACTTGAGCTCAAAACCAATTTTATGGACATATGCACTTTATTTTTATTTTTACTTTTATTTGTATGACATATCAATCAGCAATACATTGATATTGACAATACTTCAATTTATTGATCAATAGTAATCAGCTGTGCGCCATTACTTGATTTTCTCTTTCTATTAACAATTAACTACAGTGACAAGGGTACACTGCATCATAGGCAGCACGCGTACACTTAACAGTAACCAACACAGAAATCAAATTAAAAAATAAGAAGTGTTATAGTTTTTTAGCGCTGGTGCCCCCTCTTGACTTTAAAATTATCACATCACCTTTTAGGTGATATATACCCCAACTAGCAGCTTAAACAGAACACTTTTATATAAGAATTTACACTACCATGGAGGCTAATAGCTTCGAGTTTGGCAATTACTTTGATCCAAAAACCAAAGTAAAAAAACTATCAATAAACTTAGATGAAGATAGTAAAACCATTATTGAACAAAATATGAACCCTAGAGAAATCTTTGACAAAATAGAAAAACTAAGCAAAAAACAACTTACACATTGGTATGACAGTGTCAGCTTGGAAAGATACATTAAATATAAAGTAGTACCAAAAGGCTTAAAATTATATAAATCTGCCATTTTTGAACCAGAGGATATAGAATATCTTACAGAATGGGACACTGCCCTAGAGGAGGCATCATTTATCTTAATGAACATCGCCATCCGATACAGAAATCATAAAGTACACAAACTTACATCTGAAATACTAGATATGAAAAAAATTCTAGAAACACACAAAGGAGACACCACTTACAAAGAACTAGACGAAAGAAATAAAGAAAGAATACAAAAATTTGAACAAACAATTGACAATAAGAAAAAGAAAAAGTTTCTTAGAGATTATTTAGAAATGCAGGAAATTAACGATGAGAATAAAAATGACATAGAAACAGACAAAGATCTAGAAGTATGGGAAGAAATTAAAACCCCAGTACAATCAACTTCAAAAGATACGTTCACAATCCCTAACACCACTAATAAAAACAAAAACAAACAACAACAAAATACCAAGGAACAATATATGAGAAAGGTTTCACAAAATTCAGAAATTTCAGAAAGAAGAAATTACTATAAACCACATACACAAAATAAGACACAGTGGCAACACAACAATTACAACTCTAAATTTCAAAAACAGAGGTTTCATCAGAAAAAAGTCTCTTGGCAACAAAATAGACAAGAGAGTCACCAATACAACAGAACAAACACAGAGGGTAGACATTATCAAACCCCACATACAGGAAACAACCCCACACACCATGACTACTATAGAAATAAAACAAGTAAACGTGAGTGTCAGAATTATCATCAACAACGCACAAAACAAAATACACCACATTCAGGACCAAATAGTTATTATCCAAAACAAAATAGACACCAAGAACCCAAACACAACCAACATAATAAAAGAATTGCAAAAAAAGGATCAGTCCAAGCAAGTGAACCACATTTTTTAGAACAGGAATGGGTAGGAAACTACCTTCCAAACACTACACCAAATTCTACAGGGACCAGAGACTATCAAAGAGAAGATTCAAACATAAATCTCAGACCACAATGGTCAATGGGAAACCCAAAGAAAAGAAAAGGTGTAGAAGAGGAAGAAGGGGAGGAAGATTGGTGGGAAATAGAGGAAGGTCAAGAAGAACCACGAACACCAAAGAGGGGCAAACAAGAGAACCACTTCTAAAAATCTTTAACCTCTCCACACACTCATTTACAGAAAATGAATTAGGCATACTTTCAAAAGGGTTACATTTTGCGCCTACAAAAGGGCCCAATCCCTTTAATTTATTTATTGATTTCAACAAATTTATAAGAAATCTGACACTATGTAGACATTTTGAAAAACTTAATGCGAAAGATAACATTGATTTCCTAAAAAATATGTCAGACACTGATCTTGAAACATTAAACACCTTAGAGGAATTATACAACAATGAGGAAATTCCCCTAGATACTCAAGGTTATAAGCATTCAAATCTTAAACCTCCTTCTATCTTCTTCCCAATCCAATCAAAGGGGAATGCAATTCCCACCTTTTGTGATCTAGTACAAAGAGACTTACAAACTCTTTGTGAAAATTATTCGATTAAAAAAGACAATTTAAAAAAACATGACAAAAAAGCATTGGAATCAATCAAAGAACTAAATGACATTGTCCTCAGAGAAGCGGATAAGGGCGGAGGATTGGTCATACAAAACCGAACTGACTATCTCACTGAGGCCCACAGATTACTAAAAGATCCAAATACATACAAAAAACTAGCGGGTGATCCCACCACTACATTTATAAAAGAGTACAAATCAATGATAGATACAGCTAACTACCTGAATCTATTGAACAAGAATGAACATAAATATCTGATACATGAATTCCCAAAAAAAGCTATATTTCTCCAACATAGGTGTGTCCGGTCCACGGCGTCATCCTTACTTGTGGGATATTCTCTTCCCCAACAGGAAATGGCAAAGAGCCCAGCAAAGCTGGTCACATGATCCCTCCTAGGCTCCGCCTACCCCAGTCATTCTCTTTGCCGTTGTACAGGCAACATCTCCACGGAGATGGCTTAGAGTTTTTTAGTGTTTAACTGTAGTTTTTATTATTCAATCAAGAGTTTGTTATTTTGAAATAGTGCTGGTATGTACTATTTACTCAGAAACAGAAAAGAGATGAAGATTTCTGTTTGTATGAGGAAAATGATTTTAGCAACCGTCACTAAAATCCATGGCTGTTCCACACAGGACTGTTGAGAGCAATTAACTTCAGTTGGGGGAACAGTGAGCAGTCTCTTGCTGCTTGAGGTATGACACATTCTAACAAGACGATGTAATGCTGGAAGCTGTCATTTTCCCTCTGGGATCCGGTAAGCCATGTTTATTACGATTGTAAATAAGGGCTTCAAAAAGGGCTTATTAAGACTGTAGACTTTTTTTGGGCTAAATCGATTGATTATTAACACATATTTAGCCTTGAGGAATCATTTTATCTGGGTATTTTGATATAATAATATCGGCAGGCACTGTTTTAGACACCTTATTCTTTAGGGGCTTTCCCAAAGCATAGGCAGAGCCTCATTTTCGCGCCGGTGTTGCGCACTTGTTTTTGAGAGGCATGGCATGCAGTCGCATGTGAGAGGAGCTCTGATACTTAGAAAAGACTTTCTGAAGGCGTCATTTGGTATCGTATTCCCCTTGGGGCTTGGTTGGGTCTCAGCAAAGCAGATACCAGGGACTGTAAAGGGGTTAAAGTTCAAAACGGCTCCGGTTCCGTTATTTTAAGGGTTAAAGCTTCCAGATTTGGTGTGCAATACTTTTAAGGCTTTAAGACACTGTGGTGAAAATTTGGTGAATTTTGAACAATTCCTTCATGTTTTTTCGCATTTGCAGTAAAAAAGTGTGTTCAGTTTAAAATTTAAAGTGACAGTAACGGTTT
Source organism: Bombina bombina (assembly GCF_027579735.1). Taxonomy (NCBI): domain Eukaryota; kingdom Metazoa; phylum Chordata; class Amphibia; order Anura; family Bombinatoridae; genus Bombina; species Bombina bombina. The sequence continues at coordinate 204,774,873 of NC_069508.1, forward strand.
TATTTTAAAACGTTTTTTGTACTTTGTTATCAAGTTTATGCCTGTTTAACATGTCTGAACTACCAGATAGACTGTGTTCTGAATGTGGGGAAGCCAGAATTCCTATTCATTTAAATAAATGTGATTTATGTGACAATGACAATGATGCCCAAGATGATTCCTCAAGTGAGGGGAGTAAGCATGGTACTGCATCATTCCCTCCTTCGTCTACACGAGTCTTGCCCACTCAGGAGGCCCCTAGTACATCTAGCGCGCCAATACTCCTTACTATGCAACAATTAACGGCTGTAATGGATAATTCTGTCAAAAACATTTTAGCCAAAATGAACACTTATCAGCGTAAGCGCGACTGCTCTGTTTTAGATACTGAAGAGCATGACGACGCTGATATTAATATTTCTGAAGGGCCCCTAACTCAGTCTGATGGGGCCAGGGAGGTTTTGTCTGAGGGAGAAATTACTGATTCAGGGAACATTTCTCAACAAGCTGAACCTGATGTGATTGCATTTAAATTTAAGTTGGAACATCTCCGCATTCTGCTTAAGGAGGTATTATCCACTCTGGATGATTGTGACAAGTTGGTCATCCCAGAGAAACTATGTAAAATGGACAAGTTCCTAGAGGTGCCGGGGCTCCCAGAAGCTTTTCCTATACCCAAGCGGGGTGGCGGACATTGTTAATAAAGAATGGGAAAGGCCCGGTATTCCTTTCGTCCCTCCCCCCATATTTAAAAAATTGTTTCCTATGGTCGACCCCAGAAAGGACTTATGGCAGACAGTCCCCAAGGTCGAGGGAGCGGTTTCCACTTTAAACAAACGCACCACTATACCCATAGAGGATAGTTGTGCTTTCAAAGATCCTATGGATAAAAAATTAGAAGGTTTGCTTAAAAAGATGTTTGTTCAGCAGGGTTACCTTCTACAACCAATTTCATGCATTGTCCCTGTCGCTACAGCCGCATGTTTCTGGTTCGATGAGCTGATAAAGGCGGTCGACAGTGATTCTCCTCCTTATGAGGAGATTATGGACAGAATCAATGCTCTCAAATTGGCTAATTCTTTCACCCTAGACGCCACTTTGCAATTGGCTAGGTTAGCGGCTAAGAATTCTGGGTTTGCTATTGTGGCGCGCAGAGCGCTTTGGTTGAAATCTTGGTCGGCTGATGCGTCTTCCAAGAACAAGCTACTTAACATTCCTTTCAAGGGGAAAACGCTGTTTGGCCCTGACTTGAAAGAGATTATCTCGGATATCACTGGGGGTAAGGGCCACGCCCTTCCTCAGGATCGGCCTTTCAAGGCAAAAAATAAACCTAATTTTCGTTCCTTTCGTAGAAACGGACCAGCCCAAAGTGCTACGTCCTCTAAGCAAGAGGGTAATACTTCTCAAGCCAAGCCAGCTTGGAGACCAATGCAAGGCTGGAACAAGGGAAAGCAGGCCAAGAAACCTGCCACTGCTACCAAGACAGCATGAAATGTTGGCCCCCGATCCGGGACCGGATCTGGTGGGGGGCAGACTCTCTCTCTTCGCTCAGGCTTGGGCAAGAGATGTTCTGGATCCTTGGGCGCTAGAGATAGTCTCCCAAGGTTATCTTCTGGAATTCAAGGGACTTCCCCAAGGGGGAGGTTCCACAGGTCTCAGTTGTCTTTAGACCACATAAAAAGACAGGCATTCTTACATTGTGTAGAAGACCTGTTAAAAATGGGAGTGATTCATCCCGTTCCATTAAGAGAACAAGGGATGGGGTTCTACTCCAATCTGTTTATAGTTCCCAAAAAAGAGGGAACGTTCAGACCAATCTTAGATCTCAAGATCTTAAACAAGTTTCTCAAGGTTCCATCGTTCAAGATGGAAACCATTCGAACTATTCTTCCTTCCATCCAGGAAGGTCAATTCATGACCACGGTGGATTTAAAGGATGCGTATCTACATATTCCTATCCACAAGGAACATCATCGGTTCCTGAGGTTCGCATTCCTGGACAAACATTACCAGTTCGTGGCGCTTCCTTTCGGATTAGCCACTGCTCCAAGGATTTTCACAAAGGTACTAGGGTCCCTTCTAGCTGTGCTAAGACCAAGGGGCATTGCTGTAGTACCTTACTTGGACGACATTCTGATTCAAGCGTCGTCCCTTCCTCAAGCAAAGGCTCACACGGACATTGTCCTGGCCTTTCTCAGATCTCACGGATGGAAAGTGAACGTGGAAAAGAGTTCTCTATCTCCGTCAACAAGGGTTCCCTTCTTGGGAACAATAATAGACTCCTTAGAAATGAGGATTTTTCTGACAGAGGCCAGAAAAACAAAACTTTTAGACTCTTGTCGGATACTTCATTCCGTTCCTCTTCCTTCCATAGCTCAGTGCATGGAAGTGATCGGGTTGATGGTAGCGGCAATGGACATAGTTCCTTTTGCACGCATTCATCTAAGACCATTACAACTGTGCATGCTCAGTCAGTGGAATGGGGACTATACAGACTTGTCTCCGAAGATACAAGTAAATCAGAGGACCAGAGACTCACTCCGTTGGTGGCTGTCCCTGGACAACCTGTCACGAGGGATGACATTCCGCAGACCAGAGTGGGTCATTGTCACGACCGACGCCAGTCTGATGGGCTGGGGCGCGGTCTGGGGATCCCTGAAAGCTCAGGGTCTTTGGTCTCGGGAAGAATCTCTTCTACCGATAAATATTCTGGAACTGAGAGCGATATTCAATGCTCTCAAGGCTTGGCCTCAGCTAGCGAGGGCCAAGTTCATACGGTTTCAATCAGACAACATGACAACTGTTGCGTACATCAACCATCAGGGGGGAACAAGGAGTTCCCTGGCGATGGAAGAAGTGACCAAAATCATTCTATGGGCGGAGTCTCACTCCTGCCACCTGTCTGCTATCCACATCCCAGGAGTGGAAAATTGGGAAGCGGATTTTCTGAGTCGTCAGACATTGCATCCGGGGGAGTGGGAACTCCATCCGGAAATCTTTGCCCAAGTCACTCAGCTGTGGGGCATTCCAGACATGGATCTGATGGCCTCTCGTCAGAACTTCAAAGTTCCTTGCTACGGGTCCAGATCCAGGGATCCCAAGGCGGCTCTAGTGGATGCACTAGTAGCACCTTGGACCTTCAAACTAGCTTATGTGTTCCCGCCGTTTCCTCTCATCCCCAGGCTGGTAGCCAGGATCAATCAGGAGAGGGCGTTGGTGATCTTGATAGCTCCTGCGTGGCCACGCAGGACTTGGTATGCAGATCTGGTGAATATGTCATCGGCTCCTCCTTGGAAGCTACCTTTGAGACGAGACCTTCTTGTTCAGGGTCCGTTCGAACATCCGAATCTGGTTTCACTCCAGCTGACTGCTTGGAGATTGAACGCTTGATCTTATCGAAGCGAGGGTTCTCAGATTCTGTTATCGATACTCTTGTTCAGGCCAGAAAGCCTGTAACTAGAAAGATTTACCACAAAATTTGGAAAAAATATATCTGTTGGTGTGAATCTAAAGGATTCCCTTGGGACAAGGTTAAGATTCCTAGGATTCTATCCTTCCTTCAAGAAGGATTGGAAAAAGGATTATCTGCAAGTTCCCTGAAGGGACAGATTTCTGCCTTGTCTGTGTTACTTCACAAAAAGCTGGCCGCTGTGCCAGATGTTCAAGCCTTTGTTCAGGCTCTGGTTAGAATTAAGCCTGTTTACAAACCTTTGACTCCTCCTTGGAGTCTCAATTTAGTTCTTTCAGTTCTTCAGGGGGTTCCGTTTGAACCCTTGCATTCCGTTGATATTAAGTTATTATCTTGGAAAGTTTTGTTTTTAGTTGCAATTTCTTCTGCTAGAAGAGTTTCAGAATTATCTGCTCTGCAGTGTTCTCCTCCTTATCTGGTGTTCCATGCAGATAAGGTGGTTTTACGTACTAAACCTGGTTTTCTTCCAAAAGTTGTTTCTAACAAAAACATTAACCAGGAGATTATCGTACCTTCTCTGTGTCCGAAACCAGTTTCAAAGAAGGAACGTTTGTTGCACAATTTGGATGTTGTTCGCGCTCTAAAATTCTATTTAGATGCTACAAAGGATTTTAGACAAACATTTTCCTTGTTTGTTGTTTATTCCGGTAAAAGGAGAGGTCAAAAAGCAACTTCTACCTCTCTCTCTTTTTGGATTAAAAGCATCATCAGATTGGCTTACGAGACTGCCGGACGGCAGCCTCCCGAAAGAATCACAGCTCATTCCACTAGGGCTGTGGCTTCCACATGGGCCTTCAAGAACGAGGCTTCTGTTGATCAGATATGTAGGGCAGCGACTTGGTCTTCACTGCACACTTTTACCAAATTTTACAAGTTTGATACTTTTGCTTCTTCTGAGGCTATTTTTGGGAGAAAGGTTTTGCAAGCCGTGGTGCCTTCCATTTAGGTGACCTGATTTGCTCCCTCCCTTCATCCGTGTCCTAAAGCTTTGGTATTGGTTCCCACAAGTAAGGATGACGCCGTGGACCGGACACACCTATGTTGGAGAAAACAGAATTTATGTTTACCTGATAAATTACTTTCTCCAACGGTGTGTCCGGTCCACGGCCCGCCCTGGTTTTTTTAATCAGGTCTGATAATTTATTTTCTTTAACTACAGTCACCACGGTACCATATGGTTTCTCCTATGCAAATATTCCTCCTTAACGTCGGTCGAATGACTGGGGTAGGCGGAGCCTAGGAGGGATCATGTGACCAGCTTTGCTGGGCTCTTTGCCATTTCCTGTTGGGGAAGAGAATATCCCACAAGTAAGGATGACGCCGTGGACCGGACACACCGTTGGAGAAAGTAATTTATCAGGTAAACATAAATTCTGTTTTTACCATTTACCAAAAATTCATAAAAGTCTAGTCAATCCACCAGGACGACCAATAGTTTCAGGAATTGACTCACTTACAGCCAGAATTTCTGAATATGTTGACTTTTTTCTAAAACCACTAGTACCTGAATTAAAATCCTATCTCAGGGACTCAAGTGATACTATAGCCAAAATTTCAAATGTAGAATGGAAAGAAACCTATCAATGGATGACATTGGATGTTTCTTCGCTTTATACAAGCATACCCCACGGAAAGGGAATTGCAGCAATGAAACAGGTCTTAAATAAAACGAATTTAAGCTTAGAACATCAAAATTTCATTACTGAATGTATCCAATTCGTTTTAGAAAAGAACTACTTTGAATTTGATAACTCATATTACTTACAAATCAGCGGAACAGCTATGGGTACCACCATGGCACCCAGTTATGCTAACCTTTATATGGGACTCTGGGAGGACTCATACATCTACCAAAACAACCCATTCCAAAAAAACATCATATGGTGGGGTAGATTTATAGACGACATTATACTAATATGGGAAGGTGATATGCCCACCACCACCGACTTCTTACAGTATATTAACAACAACACCTTCAATTTACAATTCACCTCAAAAATTGAAAAAAATTCAATTGAATTTCTTGATTTGACTATGTTCAATGAGGAAACAAATATATACACCAAACTGTATCGTAAAAGTACAGATTGTAATGGCTATTTGAGAGCAGATAGTGGACACTACAAACCGTGGATCCACAATATTCCGTATGGGCAGTTCCAACGCCTAAAAAGAAACTGTACAAAAGAGAGTGATTTTAACAAAGAAGCTGAACTACTCAAAGAAAAATTACTACAGAAAAACTATCCAAAGAAACTAATAGAAAATTCTTTTAAAAAAGTACAGAATTTGGATAGAAAACAATTACTTACTGCAAATAAGGAAAAAAGAAATACTAACAGCAAAAGAATAGGGATGGTTACTACTTACAACGAAGCGGCCCCAGAAATCAAAAAGATCCTAAAAAAGTATTGGCCAATACTACAACAAGACAAATTTTTTAAAAAAAGTATAGGTACTGCGCCAAAGATAACTTTCAGAAAAAACAGAAGTCTGAAACAAATACTGGCACCAAGTAGACTGAAAGACACTAACAAAAAAACCAATTGGTTATCCTCAAACACGAAGGGATTCTTTAAATGCAACAGAGCGAATTGTTCCAGTTGTGAACATTCATATGAAGGAAAAAAACCAACTAAAAGTGTCAATTCAAAAACTTTTCCCCAAAAAAAATGTCAAATCCAAACATTAACCAATTGCAAAAGTACATATGTAGTCTATCTTCTAGAATGCACATGTAATTTACAATACATAGGACGCACGAAACGCCCGTACAAAAAAAGACTACATGAACACCTCAAAAACATAGAGGCAGGCTATAAAGGCCATAGTGTCTCCAGACATTTCAAAAAGAAACACAATAAAGATACAAAATTCCTTAGAGGTACAATACTGGAACAAATACAAATCCCACGGAGAGGTGGAAATAGATTCCTAAAATT
>NC_069508.1:204788762-204926262 GCF_027579735.1 Bombina bombina
AGGAGGGTGCACACCTGATTGGCAGACAGCCTAGAAGCTTAAAAAAAAAAGAAACTCAAGGTTTCCAAAAGGAAATGGACTTGTCACAATTGCCACCCCACAGGGCACTACAGAGATAGATAAATGATTCACAAATTGCAGTATATATAGCTGACAAGGGACATATAGTTGCAATCACCAACCCTGAGAAGAATACAATCAGAGAAAGTGGGACACTACTTCCACAACATACTAACACCACTAAGACTCCTATTAGAAGGCTAACAAATAGAGCCTAGAAACTCATATGGAATGTTATGCACAAAATAAGTGACATATCCACCAAACAGTGAAATATGAGCCTCAATTGTAGATCAGATTTAAGTAGCTATGAATGGCCAAATAAGCACCATAAGATGCTCTCTCAAACACATCATAAAATTTGAAATATAGTACCCAGAGGAAGAAGCCTATCATCCTAAATGATACTATGGGAAAGATGGAGGTACAACAACTAAAACAGTAAACCTCTAAACCTAGAAACAGGTCAAACTAATACATTCAATAGAATACGGAGTAATCCAGGTGGAAATTCAGGCCACCGGGCATAAGGGTATTGAGCCTGAAAATCCATTGTGTTTCACACTTCAGAAACTCTTTATCTCTGTCACCACCGTGTTTAAGCGGGGCCACCCTGTCTATGAGCATCGCTCTTAGTGAGGATATGGGATGTTTGTGTTCTAAGAAGTGCCTGGCCACTGGTTGGTCTGAGCGTCCATCTTTAAAAGCTGCTCTGATGGCACTCTTATGATTAGCAAGTCTCTCACGAAAGGAAGTGCAGGTCTTGCCTACATAAAACCGGCCACACGGGCAGAATACATAATAGACTACATACTCTGATGTACACGTCATGCAATGTCTAATCCAATATGTTCTTGTGGAATTAGGGTGATGGATTTTTTGACCTATCAACACTGTACTGCAGGTCACACAGCTGTCACATATGTAGCAGCCATTTATTTTTTTTTAGCCATGTTTTGTCCTTCAGCCAGGGATCAGTTTTCATCAACAGGGACACTTCTGTGGACCAGCCTAGGAGGTGGTGTATCTTTAAACGGTAGAGACTTATCACCTCTGAACAAATGCCAGTTTTTCTTCAGTACTTCCCCAACTCTTTTTGTGACCGGAGTGTAGCTTGTAGTGAAACTGATGGTATGATCATTCAGTTCATTATGTAGCTGGTTTTTCCTCTGAATTAGCTCCACTTGGTCAAGGTGTGTCATCTCACCCAATATAACGTTGACTATGTTAGGGTTGTATCCTCTACTCAGAAACTTTGTCCTCATCTCTTACAGTTGTACCAGTTTTAGAGTGGGATCGGAGTTGTTCCGGATGACTCTTAGGAATTATGACTTAATGCCTTTTTTGAACTACATTGGATGAAAGCTGCTAAACTGTAAAATGGTATTTCTGTCCGTGGGTATGGAGTAAAGAGTTTTTTTCAGGAAGCAGCCCATCTCAGTCTCACACTTAAAGATGCACAGATCCAGGAAATGTATCCTCTGTCCATCGCTTTCACTCTTCAGTTTAACAGATGCTTCTGATTTGTTCAAATACTCAATCCACTCATTGAGTTCTCCCGGGGTACCCCCCCCATGCAACAAAAAGATCATCAATGTACCTCCATTATAGGAGGACATTGGGGTTCCTATTTTTGAAAATGTATCTGCTTTCGGACCAAGCCATAAAAAGGTTTGCATATGATGGGGCCAAACTCGACCCTATCGCTGTTAACATCTAGGGTAACCAATATGCAATGTTTTGGATACACTTTGTGATGAAGGAAGAAGATGATCCCACGTGGTTTAGGGTTAAAAACTCACCCACCATAGGTAGTAACAACAGTGAGTTTTGCCGCAAATGGTGCTACATCGCTAACAAATGCTTATTTGGTTGGATATTGTTAGTCATCGAAGAAGTCACCAGTCTGTATACTATCTTTCAAACTTTATGATGTGTTTGAGAGAGCATCTTATGGTGCCTATTTGGCCATTCATAGCTACTTGACTCTGATCTACCATTGAGGTTCATATTCCGCTGTGTGATGGATATGTCACTTATATTTTATGAATAACATTCCATATGAGTTTCTAGGCTCTATTTGTTAGCCTTCTAATGTGATTCTTAGTGGTGTTAGTATGTTGTGGAATTAGTGTCCCACTTTCTCTGATTGTATTCTCCTCAGGGTTGGTAATTGCAGCCATATGTCCCTTGTCAGATATAGATACCGCAATTTGTGAGTCATCTCTATAGTGCCCTGTGAGGTGGCAATTGTGACAAGTCCATGTCCTATTGGAATCTTTTTTTTTTTTTTTTTTTTTATCTTCTAGGCTGTCTGCCAAACAGTTGTGTACCTTCCCCCATTTGCTCGCTTGAAATCCCTTGTGATCCTCATAAGGAGCCTCTGAATATAGGGTGTTTTGGAGTGGGTAGATGAGAGGAATGGATTTTTTACCATGTTGCCATTTAGGGATTCCACTGTTTTACACTAATGTAGTAATGGGGTGTTATATCAGTTCTAAGTTTGCAATTGTTTAGCTTTGTGAGGTCACGTGGTCTGGTTGCGGGTTACATTGTATATGCATCACGGTGTAACGGTATCCAGTAAGTTTATGTTTTCAGCCCTGTGTGACTGTCGGGTCATGATTGGTCTGTATTGGTCAGCTGCACGGTTTCAGTTTGAACACCTGGGGCTCTTTAGAAGTGCATGCATTCTGTCTAAGGCTGACAAGGCCTGTCTTATGGGAGCACGGCTACAATGCCGACCTGAATTATGTTGATCGCAATGATCTTTTGTGCGTATTTTCACCCTATTTTTGAACCTTGTACTATTATTAGCGATTAGGAGTTGGCATCCGGACTGTGTGTGTGGTCTTGCGTGACCTAACTCGTCAGGTCCAGTTTAGATATTAAGCCGGATACCAGCCCTGAGTTTACATGTTACCGCTGACAAGTGTAGGTCTGCATGTTATCTTGGTTTTATAGAAAAACAAAAAATATTTTGCGCTACAATTTGTTTAAATCACAGAATTTACAATTGCGCTTATGAGCAATAAAGATCCCAAAGTATATAAATATTACAATAAACGTATTAGGAACCAAGCGGTGCTTACCAGCCTCGGTGTGCAGTGACCAGCGTGTCTTTAGCGTGTGCACTGTGTCACGCCCCCAACCTGATGTGTCCGACGAACCCCAGGAGCCAAGGAAAGAGTGTCTCCGCCCAGGACACAAAGCCGTCTACGAGCTGTATAGCAAACAACAAAAAAGAGTATCCGGCTGCACTCGGATAGAATGAATCCTCCAAACGATATCCTCAAAACAAAGTGTTTATTAAAAAAAAGTGCACTAAAAGCAAAAAAGTTAAATGCAGAAGGTAAACGGAAACTGGTTATTCAGATACCTGAATGACCAGAAAGACAGCAAATAATCAGCATACGCGTTTCATGCGGGGCTACAGCACTTAATCACTGCTACAGTGGTTAGTCTGTCTATAGTCCACTTAAAGGGGAATAGTTAATTGAAAACATATGTTACAAGATTAACCCAATAGGGGGACTATACTTAAATGTAGAAAAACATGACAGTATATATACACAAAATACATAGCAAAACTGGTAAAAAGTTATTATGACTTTCAAAAATGTATAATTTTATCATCATATAAAAGTATGTATGTAAATATGATATATGTATTAAATATATATATAGAAATATGATACAAGTAAATAAAATGCATCAATGTTGATACTAAGCACAAACCTCACTAAATTTTCAAAAATTCATCAGACAACTAATAATAAAATTAGAAAAATGTATATAAATATACATGTATATCCATTTTATATAAAAAGATTGACATCAGCTTCCATATTCAAACCTGATGGTGACCTGGTGTTGAGATAAAATATCCATTTTACCTCAGGATCTTCAATATATCTAACATGCTCTAAAGCCCTCTCTTTTAGGGGTCTCTTGGTTTTTCCTATATACTGAATTTGGCACCCCCTACAGGTCAAAAGATATATAACATGAGTGGACCTACAGCTCAAACTGAATTTAATATTATATTCCCTGTTAGTAACATACAATGTGATACTGTCTCCCCCTACTACATAGTTGCAAGTTTTACATAATCGTGCCTTCTTTTTAACCATGTAGCTAATTTCCTTTCTGGTAAGAACGATGGAGCTACAAAGTTGCCTATTGTTTTGGCCTTTTTGGACCCACATTGTATACCTGTGGAAATCACCTGTGTCAAGATAGGATCCATATTTAGGATTGGAAGGCACTCATTGATTATGTTACACACATTTTTAAACTCCAAGCTGTAAGAGGTACTAAAAATGATTTTGTTAAAACCATCTTTTTTCTTTTTCTTGTCTTTTTAAATTTTATAAGATAAAAGGGAATCTCGTGGGATATCATCTATTAATGTTTTGGTTGAGCATAAAATTGTCTAATTGTAACCCCTTGCAAGTAATCTCTCTTTTAATGTATCACACTGTTGTTTATACAAAACATCAGTTGAACAAATCCGTTTAGTGCGGATATATTGACCCTTAGGGATAGCCCTAACAACATGTCTAGGGTGACATGACTTGTAGTTAAGTATCGGGTTACCCCCTGTTGGTTTTCTGTGTAAGTCAGTTACAATTGTATAATCCTCATAGTTCACAGACAATTCTATGTCCAATAATTGAATTTTGGTCTTATGTTGAACACCAACAAAACCCAAATTAAAATCATTATGATTCAGATATTCAAAGAAAGAAAAACAGATTGTTCATCTCTATCCCACACCAACAAGAGGTCATCAATGTACGGCCAAAATAAACAATGTGCTGTCTAAAGGGGTTACTATCTGCATAGACGAGGAGCATTTCCTACCAACCCATATAAAGGTTGGCGTAAGAGGGGGCAAATTTTACCCCCATCGTGGTCCCACGCTTCTGCAGATAGTAAGACACTTAAACAAAAAATAATTGTGTGTTAACAAAAAATCCATAGTAACTATCAAAAAATGTTTAATGTCTTCTGAATAACTTTACATTCTATCAAGCATATCTGAGATGGCCTGTAACCCCTTGTGGTGGGGGATGGCGGTGTACAAAGATGTCACATCCACAGTGACAAATCTATATGTGGACTTCCACTGTAGACTTTACATACTTTTAAGAACCTGGGTAGAATCCTGTATAAAGCTCATAAGCTCTCCCACTAATGGTTGCAAAAACATATTGATCAACTCAGAGGTTGACTCAAGGAAGGAGCTAACCCTTGATTTGATGGGCCTACCGGGGGGGGGGGTACCGGGTCTTTGTGCAGTTTGGGAAGGAAATAGAATATAGGAATATTGGGAGCTATAGGCAAAAACTCTTCTTTTCTCTGTTCTGTTAATACACCAATCTGGCAGGCAAGAATAAAAATTCTTTCTAAACTTAAACTGAACTTTTTAGTGGGATTTTCCCCTAATTTCTCATACACATCTGTGTTTCTTAACTGTCGCATAACTTCAAACTGGTAATATTCTCTGTCCATGACTACGACATTACCACCCTTATCGGATGCTTTAATCACTATGTTGGAATTCTCCTTGAGAGTAGTAAGGGCTTTGAATTGGTTACCTGTGAGGTTATTGCAATATTTGTTAGAATTTTTCTTACACGTGTGTTCAGTTATTTTGGCCAAAAGTTTTAATTTCTGTTCGACTGTTCTCTGGAACATGGCTATACTTTTACCCCTAGTCTGTACTGGCTAAATAGTGCTTCTGACAGATATGTCTGAATCACATGACAGTTTTGTCCTGCGGGACCTGGAAGCAACATTACATCAATATGATCAGGACTGTGACTCTTTATCCAATGACAATGAAAATACTTTAGCTTGTTTTTTCATATTGATTAACTACGCAGAAAACACATTAAGCTTGACTTGGACATAAAAACCTTTTTGTTATATACAAAGTATGAACGCATTCCAAGGGGACTAAGGAATGAACAGTGCTAGGTTTACCTTGTTTTAATTTTAATCTTTTGTGTGTATTATGAGGTGAGGGGTGTCACTGTTTATTTTTTATGCTGTGTTTTTTGTATTGTTTGAACTATATGTCTTTAAATTTTGCATTTTATGTAGAACATACCTGTCTTGATAAAGGCCCAAAAGAGGGCCGAAACGTCGACTATCAAACTGAGAACCTGATGTATTGAAAATAAAGATTTTTGAATTGATGTAAAAAATCCTGCGAGTACCCTTCTGAACCAAAAGTTTACATGAATATAAAATTGAAGATAGCACCCAGGTATTGAATGCATCCCAAAAGTAGGAGTGCTGGGAAAATATAAATAACATCACCCAATATATACTGTGGGATAAAGGCCTACCTCAGTAATGTTAATATAAGAGGGATAGTTGTCATAATAAATAAAAAGGAACTTTGCATTTGGATCCAATTCTTTAAGAAGCTACTATAAATCAGGAGGATCCCTTTAAGCCAGAGTAAAATGAGACTTATAAGAGTCCAAGATTACAGCTGTGAAAGTAGACCAATCTCTTGAGAGCCATGCTTCTTAATTTGTGGTATGGCAATTTGCCTCAAATAATATTATTGGGATTTTCTTTTCTTTCATAAAGTGGTGACAGTCCACGAGCCATTACTCCTGGGATTCATCTCCTGGGCAATAGGAGGAGGCAAAGATTCCCAAAACTCTAAAAGCACTTAATCCCTCCCACCTCTCTGGTATACTGGTTTAATCTTTTGCCCCCCAGGAGCTTGTTGAATAATTGAGGTGCTCCAGATTCTTCGTTGGGGGTCTTTAGACTGATTTAAGGCCTGCTTTCCCCCTTAGAGAGCTGCTACTGAGGGACAGAGGGGATATTGGAGTATGGGGCAGTGACACAATTACTCTCGGTGATGCAGTTATTCACAAGCCTGTCAAAGGTTTAGTGGGGACCGGTCCCTTAGCCGCCTCCTGTTGGGTCATCAGTATACTACTCACTTAAATCCTTTGCTCAGCACTGTACTGGAAGCAGTTATTTCTATGGCTGGTAAACACTGTGGTGTGGGTGCTTGTCGGGTAAGTCTACACAACATTGTCACTCACATAGCCCAAGGGCTATTAGCAAGTACATTTGTCATGTAACATCATAGCCAGGGGACATTTAATGTTGCAGACATTGACACTTTACACTAGACATATTTAAGCTGTCTAGATGTCTTGAATGGAGACAATATGGGGCTATAGGGTCCTTGTTCTTCTTAAATGGAAAGAGTCCACAGCTGCATTCATTACTTTTGGGAAATAAGAACCTGGCCACCAGGAGGAGGCAATGACAACCCAGCCAAAGGCTTAAATACTCCTCCCACTCCCCTCATCCCCCAGTCATTCTTTGCCTTTCGTCCCAGGAGGATGGCAGAGAAGTGTCAGAATTTTTTATTTTTTGTTTTTCTCTCTTATGGAGGGTAGTACTCTTCGGCATGGGACAGGAGTTATAAGTAGTCCTTTCAGTCTCTCAGTGAGGGCTTGGATGAAAGTTAGAGTCCAGAGATGCAGGGAGTTTCTTTCTGCAAAACCATCCCGACTCATATTAACAGCTCCTCAAGCAATCATCGTTGTCTAACTTTGCTTCGCTGCCTGCTTTCTTCTCTCAAGTCCATGGCGGAGGCGATGCTACTATCCGTCACACTTGAAGGGCCGTGTTCCTGTTCCATGGCATAGATTCCGGTAAGATCGTTTCATTTAACTTTATTTGCAATGTATTGTAATGTGAGTCTCTTTTAGTATCTTGGAATAGAGGGTTAATATCTCCTGAGGGGGGTGATTGAACAGGGGGGGTTTATAATCATATTTGTTATGTGATTCAACCTGTTTATGTGCAATGTTTTCTGGGCTCTTGGTTGGAACATTGAGGCCTTGGGAAGTGACACAGCCTTTTGGTTGGGCACACTTGTTTGGACTGTACAGTTCACCTTGTGTTCGGGCGTGGCTACGTTCTGTTTTCTAGTCCACAGGGGTCTGGTCATAGGAGGTGGTGAGTGCCCCAGCCATTGAGGGTGTCCGGTGCCGTTTTAGTTTTCACTACTTTAGTCCATATTTAAATATCCTCTAACCAGTTATGGAGGATTCTGATGCTGAGACTGTTAATTTCAGATTCAGTTACGGAGGATTCTGATACTGAGACTATTTTGATTTCAGATTCAGATTCTGTGTCCGGTGATGAATCCGGAGGGGCCTCGTTGCCTGTCAACCAGTTTTGTTACATATGCCATTTCAGAGCACCTGGTTCCTCGGGCTCGGGGAATCAAGGGACTGCTGAGCCATCTGCCTCTGGGGGTTCTGTCCTCCGAGAGGCAAGTTCCCTACCAAATCATACTTCTGCACATGCTGGTAACCCAGTTTATGGTTCCTCCATGCTGGGTGGTGTGTTTCCCCCAGAGGTTGCAGCACGTTTTTGCTTTCACATAATGTTGACGATTTGTTCGTCTGCAGAGTCCAGGCGTTTATTCGAGAATGTGCTCATGCCCTATTGTCCCGAGCCTTCCGCCTTGGGGAGGGCCCCTACAGTTCCCTGCGGGGGTATCTGTCCCTGAGTGTTGTGCCTTCTGTTACAGGATTGCACGCCTTTGCATGTTGCTCAGACATGTTTTTCAGTTATTGAATGACCCTATCGTTACCAGCTATGGGGAATTTCAGTCTGATAATTCGAATGGTGCACCTCATTAGACATATGGGGATAAAGTAATCACCTGATTGTCATTTGTTTAATATCTTTCACAGTTTTGTGTGATAGGGCACCGTTTGGCTGGTCCTGCGAGTAGGCCTGTGCCTTTTGGGCGTTAACTTCAGGGTTGCCTTATATTTTATTTATATCAGATGGGATGTCTTTTATTTGTTTTTGTTTCCTTCAGGAATCTTCTGGGATTGATGCTCTTTATTACTTCTTCGGAAGCTGTTGGACATGAAAATGTCTGTTTTCCGTTTTTTCCCTACGAGGGAGAATTTACGCAGCTGGCCGGTTGGGACCCTAGGTGCAGGCTGGTCCTGTCAGGTTTGTTCGGTTTTGCGGCTGTTCAGACATGTGGCACTGTTCTGCTCGTCTGGTTCGGTAGAAGCACCGATTGCTCAGGTTATCATTGTTTTTCATTTTCAACTAAGCATTCGACAGGACCTATGGATCCGTGAGGTGGGAAGGAGTGTTTCAATCCTTATAGCCTTCAGTCATAGATTAACGGGCAGGGAAGTTTTTCCGCTGCGTCACTCTGACATCTGATTTTATCAGACCTTAGAGTTTCCTCCCCCCATGTGATGGAGGGCGGGAGGGCTTAATGCCCCTTGCTGCTATGGAGCGGTTTGGCGTTTTAGGCCTCTGGATTGTCCTTTTGGGCTTGATCCAACAGCTTGTACAGGATAGCTGTCTAGCATGCGAAAGGTTTGCAGTTTGAAACCTGTTGCAGCTCTTGACAACTTGCAGGTGTCCGCATAAGCTGTTTTCTAGTATATCTAGATGCAGCTCTTACTCTTGATTGAGTTTTAAGAGGCCTTTGGGTCTTCTTCCATTGCCTCCGGGTGAGTGGATCTCCTTTTAGGGATTTGTGTTTCCGGGTGATGGTTATTCCCTGCGGGGACTTTGGTTTACCTTAGGGTTTTCCGGAGTTGGGTAGGCTTAGTGCCTTCTCTTACTTGTGTCCTCTGCTTGTGCGGAGGTGTTAGGGAGACTAGTCCTGCTAGTGGGATTTTTTGTCCTCGAGGTATCCCTTGGTTGTTCTGAGACTCTGAGAAGTATCTTTATACGACTTCTAGCCTTGCTCCTTGGAGCATTGGACTTTAGCTAGGGGTGGTTCCTTTCTTTGGTCGGAGCTTCTGGATTCTCTGGATATGCATCCATGCCCTTGTGTCTGGCTTTTTGGCCGGTTGGGGTGCTTAGTTCTAGGGTAAGGTTTGCCTGAACTATTAGGTGCCCGGACCTGTTTTTTCTCCCTGAGACTTTCGGTTGCTGAAGCTTCGCTTGGCCTTTTTCCTGACCCAGTCTTGGGTGGGTTTAGAATCTTGGTTATCAGGGCTGGTCAAGATGTTCCAAGGTAGTGGGAACTTGGGCTATGTCCTTGCTTCTTCTACCTAACCTGGTCATGGTTGGCCAGGTTTTCGGTGTATTTTTTACTCTTTGCCACAGAGTGGCCCATGTCCTCTGGTGGTTAGCCGTGTGGCTTGAGCCTCAAGGGTGGTTGGTTCATACCCAGCTGCTGGCGCTGGATGTCCAATTTCTGGTGCGCCTTAGGGTTGCATTCCCCTGGTCAGTTTGGCAGTGTTCCTGTGGGTTTCTTGCTCGACCGGCGAATGGGTTGGCTGTGACTCTGCTTGGCAAGCTATTTGTCGGGGGGTCCTTTCTAGGACTTCTGTGTTGGGAATTTCTCCTCCCATTAGCTGGTGGCTTCAGGCCTTGAGGGCAGTTGTTGCCTTTCTGGCATAGTCCCTTAGGGGATATTCTCCTCCCTATGGAGATGGAGTCCTTGTTTGGGGCTTCTCCTGGATGGGAGGCGGAAAGGTGGGATTGGTTTCCCCTGGGGTCTTGCTGGCTCCATGCAGACTTGTTGGGCTTTTATTTTGATAGATCCTTAGGTCTATGGCCTTGTTGTCTGTTTTCAGAGTTGGGTTGTACTGGTACTCTGTGGGGATGGCTGTGCTATCCTTACGCTCGTTCCTGCACCTGTTTCGGGATTCTTTTGTTCCCATGTTTTGGATCCCTGAGGCTGGGTCTACAGGTCAGGATGGCCGAGCGGTCTATGGAGCTGCGTTCGGTCGCAGTCTCCTCTGGATGTGTGAGCTTTGTTGAGTCTATCCTGTTAGCTTAGTCTGCTAGGGTATAGATTTTCCTTTCAACTGGCTCCATTGATTTCAGTAGAGAGTTTACTCTTCCTTTGGGTTCTGAGGGTATACTCTCCTTCTCGGGGACCTCGATTGAGGTTTTGTGTTCCCCTTTTTAGGAACCTGTGTGTATGTTCGGCGACTTAGGTTGGCTAGAGCGTGCCCTCTGTCTGGGGGTTGCTTTTGTGGTCTGGTTTTTACTTGACTGCTTCTTCTTCCTCGCAAGTATCCTCTGTCATCCTGTTATGGACTCTGTGTTCTCAAACTTAAGGTTTTTCGCCTGCCTGTATTACACACTTTTTCATGGTTGAATGCCTTGGTATTCTTGACACTGGGGAGACTTTGCCTCTTCAGTTGCAATCCGTGCTTGCAGGATTTTGGAGAGACGTCTGTTCTGTCTCTGTGCCCGGTCTTATCCCGTTTTTCGCTTGGTATAGGCGTGGCCTCCTTTCCATGTTGGGCCCCTTTGGGTCTCTGTGAGCTGGGCTCACTCATGGAGGTTTTCTTTTTTGTATTAGGGGACCTTTCGGTTTCCTCGGTTCTCCTTTGCCTTGATTCCTTGGAGGTTTCGGCTGGTGTCTCCTTCATTTGTGGAGATGAGTGGTGGAGGATTGTTTGTTGGGCGATGGTGTCTCCTGGAGGACTGTTGGCTGTGTCGAGTCAGTTTGCAGTCTCTAGTTTGGGTTCTGGACTAACTGTGAGTCAGTGTCATTGGAGCTTTTCCTCTTAAACATTTTCTCAGCTTTGGTTGAAGCTGGTTTTTTTATTGGGTAGAGGTTCAGGCTTGGTACCTTCAGTATGGGCCGCCTATTGTACCCTCCCGTCTTGGCATTCAGTGTCCTCTATAGCTTGGGTATTATTTTCCCAAAAGTAATGAATGCAGCTGTGGACTCTTTCCATTTAAGAAAAAAAAACATGAATTATGCTTACCTGATAATTTCCTTTTCTTCTGATGGAAAGAGTTCACAGCTCCCCACTCATAATTTTATGTGGGGTATCCTTCTTATAATTCTTCTGGCACCTTTCATCCTGATATTTCTTCTACTGTTCCTTGTTCCTCGGCAGAATGACTGGGGGATGAGGGGAGTGGGAGTATTTAAGCCTTTGGCTGGGTTGTCTATGCCTCCTCCTGGTGGCCAGGTTCTTATTTCCCAAAAGTAATGAATGCATCTGTGAAATCTTTCCATCAGAAGAAAAGGAAATTATCAGGTAAGCATAATTTATGTTTTTTAGTGAGTTTACATACTAACTTTATTTTTCGATATTATTAGTCTTTTTTGTGTACTTAAGCAAATGTATTTATTTGTATCATGCTTGTGCACTTTCTTGTCAGCTCACTCCCGGGGGTAACAGTATTTGAATTAGTGCGCTCCTGTTTTCTTTCCTAAGATATGGAGAGTCCACAACGTTATCAATTACTAGTGGGAATATCACTTCTGGCCAGCAGGGGGAGGCAAAGAGCACCACAGCAAAGCTGTTAAGTGTCACTCCCCTACCCATAATCCCAAGTCATTCTATTTGCCTCTGTCAATGGAGCAGGTGAAGTTCTGGTGTCTGAAGAAAATTGGATTTCTTTCACTACAAGATTTTTTGGGTCTAGCCGTAGTCCAAGTTAATCTCTTTAGTAGGGTAGTGGTGGCTTTAAAGCGGTTAGGAACTTGTGAGTTGGGCCTTGCTTTGATTTCCTAACATTTTGCTGCCCTAGTATAGAAAGCCAGAGTAGGTTTACTCTTTCTTTTTTCCACAGGCCTCTGTAAAGAGTATGTGTCCTTTCACGCCGTGTGAGCTGTCCTCCTGCCGGACGGCTAGACTGCAGGTAAGTGCTTGTGTCTTCTAGGTTGGGAGACTTGCACTCTGCATTTTACTTTGGGACAAAAAATCCTTAATAGAGGATTATTTAATGGCAGTGGGCAGGCACTTAAGTATGTAGGTTATGGAGATTTAAGGGATTAATCTCCTTCATGGGCAGGAAGGAGTTAATCCTCTATTGGTGGCTCAGGCATTATTTTTTATATTTTAGTTTTTGACTATATATGTAAATATTTTTGTCACTTGATTTGCTAAAGACACTCAGCACAATGGAGGTACATTTTATATTTTTCAATTCCAGTCCGGCTAGTGCTGGTTACGCAACAGCTCTTTTATTTGTACATTTACCGCTCAGTTTTGCCGGCTATGAAGTGCGCACTTTCTTCTGATTGCACAGCTTCTTTTTTGCAGGTCATGTGACCCTGCGCTTCAGCTCAGACGGCAGCTGAATGCGAGTGGGAGATTGGCTTGCGATCTGGACATCCCGTTGGCTGCTGGGTTCCCTTTTGCTATTGGAGGGATAGGTAGCACCTCAGTTTAAAGCTGAGATGTAGAGGTATATCATTAAGTAGTTGAAAAAGCCGTTTTTATTTCATAATATTTCTACTTGGTTCTTCTTGTCAGTAAGTTCTTAAGCAGGGAGGACGTGGATAGTACAAAGATTTTCCGCTCTGTTTCTTCTTAAAGTGACAGTACCAAAAATAAAGAATATTTAGTTTTATTTTTTTTTGCCAAAATTTTTTTCCTATATCATGGAACAAGATTCTGTTCCTATGGACAGGTTTATGTTGTGTTTAGAGAACCAAATTGTGTTGCCCATGCAATGTTGTACCTCATGTCTAGATAGGACTTTAAAACATAAAGATAAACTTTTTGTCTCTAAGACAAAGGTCTCTCAGGATGATGCTGTACAGGTGATGCCACAGCTTTCTCCTCCAACATCCCAAAGCCTCTGTGGCATCACATACAGTGCCCTGCAGTTCCTCTCAGCCTCCTGGAGGAGTTTATTTGCCCGCAGAATTTGCTGTCCAGGTATCCAATGCGGTATCTGCGGCATTATCTGCTTTTCCTATACTACAGGGAAAACGCAAGAGGAAAATTAGAGATTCAGATAGCAAGGTTTCTGCTCCACCTATTGCTACACAGGTTGCCCTCCCTTATACGTCTGATGAGGAGGATGCGTTGGCAGCCTCTGAGGGTGAAATCTCAGATTCTGCCAGTATAATTACTTAATCTGATGCTGAAGTAGTAACCTTCAGATTTAGGCTTGAACGCCTTTGTGTATTGTTAAAGGAGTTTTTGGCTACCTTGGACGACTCCATACTTCTGTCGTTGTCAACCCTAAGAAACCTAGTAAACTTAATAAATACTTTGATGTTCCTTCCACTGTGGAAGTGTTTCCTGTTCCAGACCGTGCAGTGGAGATTATTTCTCAGGAATGGGAGAAGCCAGGGATACCTTTTTCCCCGTCTCCTGACTTTAAAAAGATGTTTCTTGTCGGTGACTCCATTAAAGATTCATGCTGCACTGTGCCTAAAGTAGAAGGGGCCATTTCTACTCTGGCGAAGAGAACTACTTTTCCTATAGAGGATAGCTGCTCTTTTAAGGATCCAATGGACAAAAAGCTGGAGGCTTATTTGAAGATGTATGTTCATCAAGGTCTTCAATGGCAACCTTCAGTTTGTATTGCCACTGTGTCAAGTGCAGCATCTTATTGGTTGGATGCCTTGTCTGATTCACTTCTGGTAGAGACTCCTTTGGAGGAGATCCAAGACAGGATTAAGGCTCTCAAGCTAGCCAATTCCTTTATTTCTGATGCTACCATGCAAGTTATTAAACTGGGAGCCAAGATATCTGGCTTCGCTGTGCTAGCCTGCGGGGCGTTGTGGCTAAAATCTTGGTCAGCTGATGTTACTTCCAAGACCTTGTTTGGACCTGGTCTGACAGAAATTATTTCTGATATTACAGGTGGAAAAGGGTCTTTTCTACCACAAGACAAGAAGAATAGACCTAAAGGATGTCAGAGTAATTTTCGTTCCTTTCGTAATTTCGAAGGAAAGTCTTCCTCTTCCTAACAGGAACAGTCCAAGTCTTCTTGGAAGCCCAATCAGTCTTGGAACAAGAGGAAGCAATCAAAGAAAACAGCAGCTAAGTCTAAATCGGCATGAAGGCTTTGCCCCCGATCCGGGATCGGATCAAGTGGAGGGCAGACTTTCTCTGTTTTATCAAGCATGGATATGAGATGTCCCAGATCCCTGGGCTGGGGACATAGTTTCTCAGGGTTACAACATAAAATTCAAGACTTTTCCTCCCAGAGTCAGGTTCCACCTCTCAAGATTATCTGCAGACCAGATAAAAAGAGAGGCATTCTTGAATTGCGTTCGGGACCGTTCTTCCCTGGGAGTGATAGTTCCAGTTCCTGTAAGAGAACGGTCTAAGATTCTATTCAAATCTGTTTGTAGTTCCCAAAAAAGAGGGAACTTTTCGTCCTATTCTAGACCTAAAGTGTCTCAACAAGTTTCTCAGGGTAACGTCCTTCAAAATGGAAACCATTCGTTCCATTCTTCCTTTGGTCCAAGAGGGTCAGTTCATGATGGCCATAGACCTGATACCCTGAAGGGCACGTATCTTCATGTTCCCATCCACAGGGATCATCACAAATTCCTGAGATGCTCCTTTCTAGACAAACACTTTCAGTTTGTGACTTTCCGTTTGGCCTTGCCACAGCTCCAGAATTTTCTCAAAGGTTCTGGGGGCTTCTCTTGGCAGTGATCAGGTTTCGGGCAATTGCAGTGGCGCCATACCTGGATGACCTATTGGTTCAGGCACCATATTTTCAACAATCAAACTCTCATACAGAGATCTTGTAGTCTTTTCTACGTTCCCACGGTTGGAAAGTGAATCTGGAAAAGAGTTCCCTTGTTCCAGCTACAAGGGTGGTTTTCTTAGGGACCATAATAGTTTCCCTATCTATGAAATTTTTTCTGATGGAGTTTAGAAAATCCAAGATTCTCTCCTCTTGCCTCTCTCTACAGTCTACTGTTCGGCCATCAGTGGCTCAATGTATGGAGGTAATTGGTCTGATGGTCGTTTTCATGGACATCATTCCCTTTGCTTGATTCCATTTGAGAGCTCTACAGTTATGGATGCTCAGACAATGGAATGGGGACCATTCGGATCTGTCTCAGAGGATAGATGTTGATCAGTCGACAAGAGAGACTCTCTACCGTGGTGGCTTTCTCAGGAGCTTCTGTCTTGGGGTACATGCTTCCAGAGACCTTCCTGGGTGATTGTAACCACGGACACCAGCCTACTGGGCTGGGGGGCAGTCTGGGACTCGTTAAAGGCACAGGGACTATGGACTCGGGAGGAGTCTGCTCTCCCCATAAATATCTTGGAGTTGTGAGCGATTTGCAATGCTCTGATGGCTTGGCCTCATTTGTCCTTAGTCCGGTTTATCAGGTTCCAGTTAGACAATATCACCTCAGTGGCTTACATCAACCACCAGGGAGGAACTCAGAGTTCCTTGGCCATGAAGTACGTGGCTCGGATTGTTCAGTGGGCGGAAGCTCACAATTGATGTCTTTTTGCCATCCACATTCCATGTGTGGACAACTGGGAAGCGGACTTCCTGAAAAGACAGACATTTCAGGCCATGGTCCTTTATGGCAAACAAGTCCTGTTTTGGAAAATAGTTCTTGGATGAGCAATAAATGTAAGATGTAAGGTTAGGTAAGGCCCTGAAGAGGTAGGGGTTGAGGGAGGTTTTAAAGGTTTGAATTCTGGAGAAGAGTGAGGGAGAGAGTTCCACAGGATTTGTGTGGTGCAAGAGAAGTTATGAGCATGGGAGTTAATGTTGATAAGAGGGATTGGGAGGCATAGGTCAAAAGAAGGTGGCTTAGAAAGTATGTAGACATGGATCTAATATATAATTAAAGGCTAGGTAGGTTATTGTTAGAATGTTGAATTTGATGCTAGAGGATAAGGAAAGTAAGCATGTAGGGACTTATAGAGGAGCATCGAGGAGGAACAGTGGGCTAGGTGGATAAGCCTAGTAGAGGCTGAAGTGGCGGCTATCTGCAAACCAATTAGAAGTGTGTTGCTGTAGTCAAGACCTGATATAATGTGTGAATGGAACAGAATTCTTGTATCTAAAGTGAGCAATGTTCCATAGCCTTTGGGCTCAGAGTCATATTGTGCTAATAGTGGCAATAGGGTACTGGAGATGGTATTGGTGATGGAATGGTTAGACTGGCAAGACTTGATCCATGATATACCCAGTTCAAAGAACTGGTTTCTTAGGTAGCAGATTTTGGACATCTGGGTTCTCCTTTTAGCACAAGTATGGTCAAAATGATTTTAAATAGCGTACATCCTGTCTCATGTATCCAGAGACTTAGTCTCTTTAGAACAATACTGTTTTGAGATTTCCTTAGTAAAAAAGGCATTGTAGCATTTGGCCAAATCTTTTTAAAGATGCATAGAGAGGCTATCTCAGATGACTCCAGTCTGATTTTCCTTAGGAGAACCATATACATTGACTTTGAAAGAAAGTTAACTAAAGCAAGTTAAAGTTACAGTCAGTGTATCTACTTTTTTGGCAACAAGCCCCTAGCCTACCCTATTTAAATCTTTACAAAGAGGTGTGCTGTGAAACATTTCTGCCTTGCAGCGATATAGAAACAGACTAAGATAGGGCAGTCTGAGTGAAGCAATTCTTTATACAGAAATGCAGTCCAGGATAACATCTACACATTACTATCGAAGGATGGTAAAAAGAACATGATTTGGTAAGTCTCTGGAATTTTTGCAAATTGAGTTCCTGCAAGAATGCTAAACTGTTTGTTCAATTGTTTAAGTTTTTGTTATGTTGGTTATATTTAGGATCAAATGAGCTGAAGACCCTTTAATGATCATTTGCTTTGAAGCCAGCAAGCAAGCTACAGTATAAGAGTTAAGCTTTTAGCACTAGTCGGGTTGCGTTTTGTATAAGAAGTTAAAAAAAAACCCTTATTTTGTGCAAGCGGTAACCCGAATAGCGCAAACATTTTAACTTAATTTTCTGCATGCATGTATTCCCACATCGAGATCAATGGAGAAAAAAAAAAACTAACACCCGAGATTGCGCAAACACGATCACATTTCTTTCATGTAATTAGCAAGAGTCCATGAGCTAGTGACGTATGGGATATACATTCCTACCAGAAGTTTCCCAAACCTCAAAATGCCTATAAATACACCCCTCACCATACCCACAATTCAGTTTTACAAACTTTGCCTCCCATGGAGGTGGTGAAGTAAGTTTGTGCTAGATTTCTATGTTGATATGCGCTTTGCAGCAGGCTGAAGCCCGGTTTTCCTCTCAGAGTGCTGTGAATGTCAGAGGGATGTGAAGAGAGTATTGCCTATTTGAATACCATGGTCTTCCTCTAGGGGATCTATTTCATAGGTTCTCTGTTATCGGTCGTAGAGATTTCTTCTCCTACCTCCCTTTTCAGATCGACGATATACTCTTATATACCATTACCTCTACTGATTCTCGTTTCAGTACTGGTTTGGCTATCTACTATATGTAGATGAGTGTCTTAGGGTAAGTAAGTCTTATTTCTATTCATGACACTCTAAGCTATGGTTGGGCACTATATATGTAAAGTTCTAAATATATGTGTTAAACTTATATTTGTCATGATTCAGGATAATCACTATTCCTTCTTCAGACTGTCAGTTTCATTTTTTGGGGAAAATGCATATGAATATATTTTTTCTTACCTTAAACATTTTCAATTGACTTTTTTTCTAAATTGCGGGCTGTTAGGCTTGCGGGTGCAGAAAATGCTTTAATTTATTGCGTCATTTTTGGTGCAAAAATTTTGTCATTTCCAGCGGAAGTTTTCATGTGGTTGCGTCATTTTTGATGTATGTGTGTTGCGGACGTTTTTTTGGCGCCAAAAAATATGGGCGTCATTCTTGGCGCCAAAAATGTGGGCGGTTTTACTTGGCGCCAAAATGTGGGCGTCATACTTGGCGCCAGTTTTTTCACATTATTTCAGTCTCACTTTTTAGTTGCTTCTGGTTTCTAGAGGCTTGTTTTGTTTTGCATTTTTTCCCATTCCTGAAACTGTCATTTAAGGAATTTGATAATTTTGCTTTAATATGTTGTTTTTTCTATTACATATTGCAAGATGTCACTACCTGACCCTGGATCAGAATCTACTTCTGGAAAGACGCTGCCTGATGTCGGTTCTACCAAAGCTAAGTGCATTTGTTGTAAACTTTTGGTAACTGTTCCTCCGCCTGTAGTTTGTGTTAGTTGTCATGATAAACTATTAAACGCTGATAATATTTCCATTAGTAATAATCCATTACCTGTTGTTGTTCCTTCAACATCTAATGTTCAGGATGTTCTGTTAATGTAAGAGAATTTGTTTCTAATTCTATTCGGAAGGCTCTGTCTGTTATTCCTCCTTCTAGTAAACGTAAGAGGTCTTTTAAAACTTCTCATATTTCAGATGAATTTTTAAATGACCGCCATCATTCTGACTTATCTTTTTCTGATGAGGATCTATCTGGTTCAGAAGATTCTGCCTCAGATATTGACACTGATAAATCTTCATATTTGTTTAAGATGGAGTTTATTCGTTCTTTACTTAAAGAAGTGTTGATTGCATTAGATATGGAGGAGTCTAGTCCTCTTGATATTAAAACTAATAAGCGTTTAAATTCAGTTTTTAAACCTCATGTAGTTATTCCAGAAGTTTTTCCAGTTCCTGATGCTATTTCAGAAGTAATTTCTAGGGGATGGAATAGTCTGGGTACTTCATTTACTCCTTCTCCAAGGTTTAAGAAATTGTACCCTTTGCCATCTGATAGATTAGAGTTTTGGGAAAAAATCCCCAAAAGTTGATGGGGCTATCTCTACTCTTGCTAAACGTACTACTATTCCTACGGCAGATAGTACTTCTTTTAAGGATCCTTTAGATAGGAAGCTTGAATCCTTTCTAAGGAAGGCTTATTTATGTTCAGGTAATCTTCTAGACCTGCTATTTCTTTGGCTGATGTTGCTGCAGCTTCCACCTTCTGGTTGGAGGCTTTAGCGCAACAAGTGTCAGACCATAATGCTTATAGCATTGTTTAAAACTTCTTCAACATGCTAATAACTTTGTGATGCCATTTTTGTTATCATTAGAATTGATGTCAGGTATATGTCTTTAGCTATTTTAGCTAGAAGAGCTTTATGGCTTAAATCTTGGAATGCAGATATGACTTCTAAGTCAACGTTGCTTTCTCTTTCTTTCCAAGGTAATAAATTATTTGGTTCTCAGTTGGATTCAATAATTTCAACTGTTACTGGGGGGAAGGGAGCCTTTTTGCCTCAGGACAAAAAATCTAAAGGGTAAATGTAGGGCTGCTAATCGTTTTCGTTCCTTTCGTCAAAATAAGGAACAAAAGCCTGACCCTTCCCCTAAAGGAATAGTTTCCATTTGGAAACCTCCAGTCTGGAACAAATCCAAGCCTTTTAGAAAATCAAAGCCAGGTCCCAAATCCGCATGATGGTGCGGCCTTCATTCCAGCACAGCTGGGTAGGGGGCAGGTTACGATTTTTCAAAGATGTTTGGATCAATTCGATTCAGAGTCTTTGGATTCAGAACATTGTTTCACTAGGGTACAGAATAGGTTTTCAAGGTAAGACCGCCTGTGAGAAGATATTTTCTCTCACGCATTCCAGTAAAAACCAGTAAAGGCTCAGGCGTTTCTGAAATGTGTTTCAGACCTAGAGTCGGCTGGGGGTAATTGTGCCAGTTCCAGTTCTGGAACGGGGTCTGGAGTTTTACTCAAATCTGTTCATTGTACCAAAGAAGAATTCCTTCAGACCAGTTCTGGATCTAAAAATATTGAATCGTTATGTAAGGATACCAACATTCAAAATGGTGACTATAAGGACTATTCTGCCTTTTGTTCAGCAAGGGCATTATATGTCTACAATAGACTTACAGGATGCATATCTTCATATTCCAATCCATCCAGATCACTATCAGTTTCTGAGATTCTCTTTTCTAGACAAGCATTACCAGTTTGTTGCTCTTCCATTTGGCCTAGCAACAGCTCCAAGGATCTTTTCGAAGGTTTCTCGGTTGCCCTTCTCTCTGTAATCAGAGAACAGGGTATTGCAGTATTTCCTTATTTGGACGATACCTTGGTACTTGCTCAGTCTTTACATTCTGCAGAATCTCATACAAATCAACTTGTGTTGTTTCTTCAAAGACATGGTTGGAGGATCAATTTACCAAAGAGTTCCTTGATTCCTCAGACAAGGGTAACCTTTTTGGGTTTCCAAATAGATTCAGTGTTCATGACTTTGTCTCTAACAGAAAAGAGACGTCTGAAATTGGTTTCAGCTTGTCGAAACCTTCAGTCTCAATCATTCCCTTCGGTAGCTTTGTGCATGGAAATTCTAGGTCTCATGACTGCTGCATCGGACGCGATCCCTTTTGCTCGTTTTCACATGAGACCTCTCCAGCTTTGTATGCTGAAACCAATGGTGCAGGGATTATACAAAGATATCACAATTAATATCCTTAAATCCCAATGTTCGATCTTCTCTGACTTGGTTAGTTGGATCACCATCGTTTAATTCAAGGGGCCTCTTTTGTTCAACAGATGCGAGTCTTTCAGGTTGGGGAGCTGTATGGGGATTTCTGACAGCGCAGGGGGTTTGGGGAATCTCAGGAGGCGAGATTACCACCAACATTTTGGAACTCTGTGCGATTTTCAGAGCTCTTCAGTTCTGGCCTCTTCTGAAGAGAGAATCGTTTATTTGTTTTCAGACAGACAATGTCACAACCGTGGCATATGTCAATCATCAAGGGGGACTCACAGTCCCTCAAGCTATGAAAGAAGTATCTCGGATACTTGTATGGGGCGGGAATCCAGCTCCTCTCTAATTTCTGCGGTTCACATCCCAGGTATAGACAATGGGAAGCGGATTATCTCAGTCGCCAGACGTTACATCCGGGCGAATGGTCTCTTCACCCAGAGGGTATTTCTTTAGATTGTTCTAATTTGGGGACTTCCAGAAATAGATCTGATGGCCTCTCATCTAAACAAAAAAACTTCCCAGGTATCTGTCCAGATCCAGGGATCCTCAGGCGGCAAGCGGTGGATGCGTTGTCACTTCCTTGGAATTATCAACCTGCTTATATCTTTCCGCCTCTAGTTCTTCTTCCAATAGTGATTTCCAAAATCCTAATGGAGCGTTCATTTGTACTGCTGGTGGCTCCAGCATGGCCACACAGGTTTTGGTATGCGGATCTCGTTCAGATGGCCAGTTGCCAACCTTGGACACTTCCGTTAAGGCCAGACCTTCTATCTCAAGGCCCATTTTTTCTTCAGGATCTCAAATCATTAAATTTGAAGGTATGGAGATTGAAGCTTAATACTTAGTCATAGAGGTTTCTCTGACTCAGTGATTAATACTATGTTACAGGCTCGTAAATCTGTGTCTAGAAAGATTTATTACCGAGTTTGAAAGACTTACATTCTTGGTGTTCTTCTCATAACTTCTCTTGGCATCTTTTAGGATTCCTAGAATTTTACAATTTCTTCAGGATGGTTTGGATAAGGGTTTGTCTGCAAGTTCCTTGAAAGGACAAATCTCTGCTCTTTCTGTTCTTTTTCACAGAAAAATTGCTAATCATCCTGATATTCATTGTTTTGTACAGGCTTGTGGTTTCGTATCAAAGCCTGTCATTAAATCAATCTCTCCTCCTTGGAGTCTTAATTTGGTTCTGAGGGCTTTACAGGCTCCTCCGTTTGAACCTATGCATTCTCTGGATATTAAATTACTTTCCTGGAAAGTTTTGTTCCTTTGGCCATCTCTTCTGCTAGAAGAGTTTCTGAGTTATCTGCTCTTTCTTGTGAATCTCCTTTTCTGATTTTTCATCAGGATAATGCGGTGTTTGCGGACTTCATTTAATTTTTTACCTAAAGTTGTGAATTCTAACAACATTAGTAGAGAAATTGTTGTCCTTCATTGTGTGTCCAAATCCTAAGAATTCTCTGGAGAGATCTTTACATTCTTTGGATGTAGTAAGAGCTTTGAAATTATTATGTTGAAGCTACTAAAGATTTCAGAAAGACTTCGTAGTCTATTTGTTATCTTTTCTGGTTCTAGGAAAGGTCAGAAGGCTTCTGCCAATTTCTTTGGCATCTTGGTTAAAGTCTTTGATTCATCATGCTTATTGTAGGGTCGGGTAAATCCCCGCCTCAAAGGATTACGGCTCATTCTACTAGGACAGTTTCTACTTCCTGGGTCTTTTAAGAATGAAGCTTCTGTTGATCAGATTTGCAAAGTAGCAACTTGGTAATTCTTTGCATACTTTTACTAAATTCTACCATTTTGATGTTTTTTCTTCTTCTGAAGCAGTTTTTGGTAGAAAAGTACTTCAGGAAGGCGTGTTTGAGTTTGATTCTTCTGCTTATAATTTCAGTTTTTTTTCATTTATAATATTAAAACTTTTTGATTTGGGTTGTGGATTTTTTTACTCAGCGGAATTTGGCTGTCTTTATTTTATCCCTCCCTCTCTAATGACTCTTGCGTGGAAGTTCCACATCTTGGGTATCTGCTATCCCATACGTCACTAGCTTCATGGACTCTTGCAATACATGAAAGAAAAACTAATTTATGTAAGAACTTACCTGATAAATTCATTTCTTTTTCATATTGGCAAGAGTCCATAGAGGCCCACCCTTTTTGTGGTGGTTATGATTTTTTTTGTATAAAGCACAATTATTCAAATTCCTTGTTTTGATGCTTCGCTCCTTTCTTATCACCCCCACTTCTTGGCTATTTGTTAAACTGAATTGTGGGGTGTGGTGAGGTGTGTATTATATAGGCATTTTGAGGTTGGGAAACTTTGCCCCTCCTGGTAGGAATGTATATCCCATACGTCACTAGCTCATGGACTCTTGCCAATATGAAAGAAATTAATTTATCAGGTAAGTTCTACATAAATTATGTTTTTCGCATTCCCCATAGAAATCAAATGGAAACAACATAGCATATTCACATAGCAAATGTGAAATATTTACAATAAATACATAGTTAAAACTTTATTAAATATGAATATTGCATAAATATGTTTTTACATCTTTTCATTTACTTAATGGCAAAGGGCTCTAATGCTATACTAACGTCTATATATGTCTATATGTTGTTAGATATACAAGGGGAAGTGTAAATGAATGGCACCAAGCAGCGGCTAATCAGAACTATGTCTACTGGTAAAAAAGAGAAAATAATTCATACATATAGTAAAACAGAGTCCCACAATATTGGCAGCATAGTGTATACAGATCCAGTGCTGTCCAATACTCACAGGACAATATATCAGATAAATAGGCTGATAAATAGGGAGTCCGACAGCTCCTCTTATAAAGGTGGTTCCACAAACCTCAATAAAAATGTGATATTATCCCACTACGTCTGGCATTTGTTATCTGAAAGAGATATCACCAGCTCAAACACTTCTTCTATGGAATCCAAATGGACTTTGTGGCTAAAGCTCACCCTGCCTTAATTAGGTTACCTTGACAACTACCCAGGACCGTTGGAGTGTGTTAAAGAGTTGACTGCTGAACCACTGCTGCTGGGATAAGTTTTAAACAACGCTTTAACACATTGTGTGCTGTGCTGATTTTAACTGTTGTTCTTGTGAGATTGCCTTATCCCCTGTGTGCGCAAGTATTAAAGACTTATTACCCTAACACTTGAGTCTGCGCTCTTCTCCTCTTTTACAGATGTCTTTATGTGTGTACATATATAATTATTCTGTCAATACATATATACACATATAAATACATTAATATATATGTACACATATCTAGACATATCTATAACACATACAAATACATCTTTAGCAATGCATGTGTATTTAAATCATTTAAAGTATCTTTGAGCCCTTATTGTGGCAATATTTCTTTTTTAATTTTTTAGCCCATAGTCAAAAACATAATAGTAAAATATAACTCTAACAAACGGAAGGGGGTTTCAGGGAGGTATATAACAATGAGACTCACTACATACGTTTGCATTGTCACCCTATTGCAAATATATATGCAAATGAGTCTTCTTTCGCGGAACACATTTTTGTGATGAACCTTCTACCAATAGATGGCGATGTGTTACACAATGTTTAGGAACTTTCAACCAATAGATGGTGCTGTGTTACACAACGACTGGGGCACCGTCACAGGTTTGTATGTATAAGAAATACATATTTAATTGAATTTTCCTTTGATTAATCTGGTTTATCACCGTTAATAGAGTGAGTTGATAACCCTTATGACTGCTAGGCCCTGTTTTTCTATAGCCACGTTTTGCAGACCTTTACCCTGTTTCCCTTAATGTATTCCCAATGACTTGTTGATATCAGCTGCTGACTATTCAATGTATGGGAAATATTGCTTTAGTTTATTTTTGTATGGGAAATCTATGGTTTTGCTTACACAAATCTTATATTTTTTTTGTATACACAAATCTTATATTTCTTTCATGTAAGTGTCCAAGAGTCCAAGAGCTAGTGACGTATGGGATATACATTCCTACCAGGAGGGGGGGCAAAGTTTCCCAAGGAACACCTCAAAATGCCTATAAATACACCCTCCCACCTCACTCATACCTTAGTTTTACAAAACTTTTGCCTTCTTTGGAGGATGGTGAAGGCAAGTCGTGCTTGATTTCTTCTGTGAACGGCGCTTCTAAGCATTTTGAAGCCCAATTCCTCTCAAGTACAGTGTTTGTCTGAGGGATGTGAAGGGAGTATTGCCTGATGACGTCATGTTTTCACCTATGGGAAATCTATTCTAGGGCTCTCTTGTAAATTCAGTCGTGCATTTCCCTTCACAGATCGACTTTATACTCCTCTACCATTACCTCTGCTGAAATGTTTTCAGTACTGGTTTAGTTGTCTGCTATATACTCCTCTACCATTACCTCTGCTGATACGTTTTCAGTACTGGTTTAGCTGTCTGCTATATACTCTTGTACCATTACCTCTGCTATGTTATGTTTCAGTTACTGGGTTTAGGCTGTCTGCTATATACAGCTTGTACCATTACCTCTGCTGATACGTTTCAGTACTGGTTTAGCTGTCTGCTATATACTCTTGTACCATTACCTCTGCTGATATGTTTCAGTACTGGTTTAGCTGTCTGCTATATACTCTTGTACCATTACCTCTGCTGATATGTTTCAGTACTGGTTTAGCTGTCTGCTATATACTCTTGTACCATTACCTCTGCTGATATGTTTCAGTACTGGTTTAGCTGTCTGCTATATACTCTTGTACCATTACCTCTGCTGATACGTTTCAGTACTGGTTTAGCTGTCTGCTATATACTCTTGTACCATTACCTCTGCTGATATGTTTCAGTACTGGTTTGGCTGTCTGCTATATACTCTTGTACCATTACCTCTGCTGATATGTTTCAGTACTGGTTTAGCTGTCTGCTATATACTCTTGTACCATTACCTCTGCTATGTTATGTTTCAGTACTGGTTTAGCTGTCTGCTATATACTCTTGTACCATTACCTCTGCTGATTTGTTTCAGTACTGGTTTAGCTGTCTGCTATATACTCTTGTACCATTACCTCTGCTGATACGTTTCAGTACTGGTTTAGCTGTCTGCTATATACTCTTGTACCATTACCTCTGCTGATATGTTTCAGTACTGGTTTAGCTGTCTGCTATATACTCTTGTACCATTACCTCTGCTGATACGTTTCAGTACTGGTTTGGCTGCCTGCTATATACTCCTGTACCATTACCTCTGCTGATATGTTTCAGTACTGGTTTAGCTGTCTGCTATATACTCTTGTACCATTACCTCTGCTGATATGTTTCAGTACTGGTTTAGCTGTCTGCTATATACTCTTGTACCATTACCTCTGCTGATACGTTTCAGTACTGGTTTGCTGTCTGCTATATACTCATGTACCATTACCTCTGCTGATATGTTTCAGTACTGGTTTTAGCTGTCTGCTATATACTCTTGTATCATTACCTCTGCTGATACGTTTCAGTACTGGTTTAGCTGTCTGCTATATACTCTTTGTACCATTACCTCTGCTATGTTATGTTTCAGTACTGGTTTAGCTGTCTGCTATATACTCGTGTACCATTACCTCTGCTATGTTATGTTTCAGTACTGGTTTAGCTGTCTGCTATATACTCTTGTACCATTACCTCTGCTGATATGTTTCAGTACTGGTTTAGCTGTCTGCTATATACTCTTGTATCATTACCTCTGCTGATACGTTTCAGTACTGGTTTAGCTGTCTGCTATATACTCTTGTACCATTACCTCTGCTATGTTATGTTTCAGTACTGGTTTAGCTGTCTGCTATATACTCGTGTACCATTACCTCTGCTATGTTATGTTTCAGTACTGGTTTAGCTGTCTGCTATATACTCTTGTACATTACCTCTGCTGATATGTTTCAGTACTGGTTTAGCTGTCTGCTATATACTCTTGTACCATTACCTCTGCTGATACGTTTCAGTATTGGTTTAGCTGTCTGCTATATACTCCTCTACCATTACCTCTGCTGATATGTTTCAGTACTGGTTTAGCTGTCTGCTATATACTCTTGTACCATTACCTCTGCTGATATGTTTCAGTACTGGTTTAGCTGTCTGCTTTATACTCTTGTACCATTACCTCTGCTGATCTGTTTCAGTACTGGTTTAGCTGTCTGCTAGATACTCTTGTACCATTACCTCTGTGATATGTTTCCAGTACTGGTTTAGCTGTCTGCTATATACTCTTGTACCATTACCTCTGCTGATATGTTTCAGTACTGGTTTAGCTGTCTGCTATATACTCCTCTACCATTACCTCTGCTGATATGTTTCAGTACTGGTTTAGCTGTCTGCCTATATACTCTTGTACCATTACCTCTGCTGATACGTTTCAGTACTGGTTTAGCTGTTCTACTATACTCTTGTATCATTACCTCTGCTGATACGTTTCAGTACTGGTTTAGCTGTGCTATATACTCTTGTACCATTACCCTCTGCTATGTTATGTTTCAGTACTGGTTTAGCTGTCTGCTATATACTCGCTGTACCATTACCTCTGCTCTGTTATGTTTCAGTACTGGTTTAGCTGTCTGCTAATATACTCTTGTACCATTACCTCTGCTGATATGTTTCAGTACTGGTTTAGCTGTCTGCTATATACTCTTGTACCATTACCCTCTGCTGATGAGTTTCAGTACTGGTTTGGCTGTTCGGCTATATACTCTTGTAATATTACCTCTGCTGATATGTTTCAGTACTGGTTTAGCTGTCTGCTATATACTCCTCTACCATTACCTCTGCTGATATGTTTCAGTACTGGTTTAGCTGTCTGCTATATACTCCTCTACCATTACCTCTGCTGATATGTTTCAGTACTGGTTTGCTGTATACTATAAGTGGATGGGTGTCTTCAGGTAAGTATATATTATTTTTTAAGACACTCTCAGCTATTGCTTGGCACTTTATATTTAAAGTTTTAATTATATATTGCATATATTTGCCATGAGGTCAGGTCTATTTTTATTCCCCTTTGCAGTCTAACAGTTTCAGCAATGATAATTTATGTTTTTGGGAGAAATTTAGTAATTGTTTTCTTACCCTGGGGTTCCAGCTAGTTGTAACTTCAGACTTGTTTTTAAAAATGTTCGCGGGCAAAATTAGGCTCACAATGACGAAAGAAAATTGTTTCTATTTATTGCGTCATTCTTGGCGCAAATATTTTTGGCGGCGGAGGTTTGCGTTTGTTGTGCACGCGAGTCATGTCATTTCTTTGCATCTTTGTTGATGCACAATGTTTTTGGTGCGAGTCTTGTCATTTCTTGTTTAACTTTGGCGCCAAATGTTTTTCTCTCCACATTTGCGTCATCTTCTGTTTTGCGTCATTGTTGGCACCAAAAAATTTGTTACATTACGTCTCTCCCTCTTTTACTCTCTGCTCTCAATTGTTTACAGAGGGCTAGGATGTTTGCTTTTTGATTTTATCTTTAAGTATTTGAGCATAAGCATTTTTTCCTATTCCTTAAACTGCTATTTTGAGGAAATTGGATATTTTGTTTGAATGTTATTTTTTCTTTTTGTTAAATTTTGCAAGATGTCTCAAACTGATCCTGGCTTTGATGTTACTGTAGGAACTAAGCTGTCCTGTACACAATTCCTACCAAAGCTAAGTGTGTATATTGTTAATTATGCTGATTTTATTTCTTCAGCGTGGCACTTGTTATTATTTCATACTGATAATGTTCCTATCGTACAAATACATCTTCTGTTAAACCTTCACAGTCTAATGGTAACATGATATTCCTGTAGATATAAAGGATTATATTGCTACAGCCATAGAGAAGGCTATGACTGCTATTACGCCTTCAAATTAATGTAAAAGATCTCTCCTAACTTCTCATAAATCTAATGAAGTTTGTGTTGATCGACAGCATACTGAAGTATTTCTGCTCGATAAAGTTTTCTCTGACTCAGAGGATCCTACTTCAGAGACTGATATTGACAATTCAACTTTATTAAATGTATTCAATTTTTTTTTTTTAAAGGAAGTGTTGTTTACTTTGGGTATTGAGGCATCTAGCACCTCATGATAACAAGAATAGCAAATGTTTGAATTCTGTTTTTTTTAAGCCTCTAAAGTTACCTCCTTATTCCAGATGCCTATCTATCATATGTTTAGTAAGGATCATATGTTTAGTAAAGGAATCTAAACTTAGTGCTTCTTTTACCTTTCTTCTAGGTCTTTAAAAAGCTATATCCTTTACCTATGGCTAATCTTAGAGTTTCTGCTGGGTAAAAGTCCCTAAGGTGGGTCTATTTCTACTCTTGCCAAACATACTTCTATCCTATGGAAGATATTTCTTCTTTTAAGGATCCTTTAGATAGGAAGTTTGTCTTAGAGAAACATATTTACATATTGGCTATATTTTTAAACCTGTCATTTCTATGGCTGATGTTGCTGCTGTTTCAACTTTTCTGGTTGGACAGTTCTTAGTTATCAGATCTTGAATTGTTCTAAGCATTGTTCTTTTACTTCAACATGCTAATCATTTAATTTGTGATGCTATATTTTATGTCATTTTAATTGATATTAAATCTTTAGTTTTTAGCCTAAATATTCCAGTCTTCTAATCTACCAATCCTTGCCTGACTATTACTGCACTCAATCTACAAATTCATTACTGTGGAGATTCCTACAATCTTTGTCTCAGGAGAGACTCTCGGCAAACAGTCCCTGTGCTCTGTTACCAAAATACACATACCTCTCAACGGCTTCCTGTTAGAACACTCCCACTGTGAAGCCTCCGTGCAACTACCTGCCTTCAGCTGTCAGCAGTATATTGTAGGAGGATATCGCATTGAATCACTAACTCCCCCACAAGTAAGCATTTCTGTCATCTGTTTAAATGCTTTCACTGCACGATGGACTCTAACGCTGCTTACTTAGCTATATCACAGACTGACCCGTGACCTCTTGAGAACTCGGATCATCTCAACAAGTTGAACCGTAGCTTGCTCTACTTGCAACCCGCTCTCTCGACTGCAGGTTGTGATTTTAGGAAGCTTGCTCCCGAAATTAACCAAACTTATTATTCTGATATTATAACTACAAAACCTGCTCCGGGCGTAGCCACGCCCTAATCTATGACTCATACAAACCGTCACTTATTTACAAGTTTGTAGCAATCTTGCTACTCTCTTGTAACTTAATACAAGCAAATCAAACATTCTTTGTTGCCACTTATTTTCTCAGATCTGCAGTTGCGGTCCAGAACTTTATTTCCTCACAGTGTTATAGACACAATCCTCAGACCTCTATTACAGGGGGCAAAGGGATTTTTTTTTCTTCCCCAAAAAAGAAGTCTAAGGGTAATTTTTAAGCTCCCAATTGTTTTTCTAATTCCCCTAAGGCCCTCTGGCTCCTAATTTGAGATTTACTCTGAATTTGAAATAAATCCATGCCTTTTAAATTTAACTAATTTCAGCCCCTAAGACTTCATGAAGGTGCGGCCCCTTCTAAACCAGTTTCAACAGGTAGGGGGGGCAGATTGAATTTATTTCAACACATTTGGACAGTTTCTGTCAAAATCAGTGGATTCAGAATATTTTTTTCTCAGGGGTATCAATAGGTTTTTTAGAATAAAACCCTCCCATGGGAAGATTCTTTCCCATGTTACAACACAAACCATGGCGGTTACAACAGGGCTTACAACAAACCCTGTGAAAGCTCAGTTTTTAAGGGGTGATGGTTCCAGTTCCTCTGTAGGAACGGAGTTTGGGTTTCTATTCAAATCTATTCATTGTCCCAAAGAAAAGAAGATTCATACCAGACCAATTCTGGATCTGAAATTTTTTAAATTGTTTTGTAGATGAGATTTCAAGATGGTGTCTATAGGGACTATTCTGCCTTTCTATTCAGCCCAAGGTCACTTCAGGTCCACAATAGACTTACAGGACCGCTTATTTTCACATTCAATTCATTCAGACCACTATTGTTTTCTGAGATTCTCTTTTCTCGATAAGCATTACCAATTTGCTGCTTGTCCTTTTGTGCCTAGCGACAGCTCAGAGATTCTTTTCAAGATTCTTGGTGCCCTTCTATCTGTAATCAGAGAGCAGGGTATTGTGAGTTTTCTTATTTGGACGATATCTTGGTACTAGCTCCAATCTTTTCATTTAGCAGAATCGCACTTGAAACCAACTAGTGTGGTTTCTTCAAGACATGGTTGGAGGATAAATTTACAATAGAGTTTCTTAAATCTATGATTCCTTTCTCTGCATAAACTAGAGACGAATGAAGTTAATTTTAGTTTTGTCTAAACTTCAGTCTCTATTATATCATTCAGTGGTTATGTGCATGGAAGTTTTAGGTCTCATGACTGACAGCATCAGGAATGATCCTCTTTGCTCATTTCTCGTTTGAGGCCTCTATAGGTTTGTTTGTTGCACCAAAGGTGCAGGGATATTTTTAGATATCACAAACTGATATGCACTTAAATCCCAGCACTCTTTTTCTCTCTGATTTGGTGTTTGGACTATCACCTTATTGCTTCAGGGGCCTCATTTTTTCGTCTTACCTGGACTGTATTCTCAACAGATGCAGAGTTTTTCAGGTGGGGAAGCTGTCTGAGAGTCTCTGACAGCATTAGGGGATTGGAAACCTCAGGAGACGAGGTTAACAATCAATATTTTAGAACTCCATGCTATTTTTCAGGGCTCTTCAGGAGTGGCCTCTATTGAAGAGACAACTTTTATATTTGTTTTTTAAACAGACAATAATCACAACAGTGGCATATGTCAATCATCAAGCGAGGGACTCTCAGTTTCTTTCAATGTAATTAGCAAGCAGTCCATGAGCTAGTGACGTATGGGATATACATTCCTACCCAGCGAGGGGCAAAGTTTCCCAAACCTTAAAATGCCTATAAATACACCCTCACCACACCCACAATTCAGTTTTACAAACTTTGCCTCCTATGGAGGTGGTGAAGTAAGTTTGTGCTAGATTCTACGTTGATATGCGCTCCGCAGCAGGTTGGAGCCCGGTTTTCCTCTCAGCGTGCAGTGAATGTCAGAGGGATGTGAGGAGAGTATTGCCTATTTGAATGCAATGATCTCCTTCTACGGGGTCTATTTCATAGGTTCTCTGTTATCGGTCGTAGAGATTCATCTCTTACCTCCCTTTTCAGATCGACGATATACTCTTATATATATATATACCATTACCTCTGCTGATTTTCGTTTCAGTACTGGTTTGGCTTTCTACAACATGTAGATGAGTGTCCTGGGGTAAGTAAGTAAGCTTATTTTCTGTGACACTCTAAGCTATGGTTGGGCACTTTATTTATAAAGTTCTAAATATATGTATTCAAACATTTATTTGCCTTGACTCAGGATGTTCAACATTCCTTATTTTCAGACAGTCAGTTTCATACTTGGGATAATGCATTTGTTTCAATCATTTTTTCTTACCTTAAAAAATTTGACTTTTTCCCTGTGGGCTGTTAGGCTCGCGGGGGCTGAAAATGCTTCATTTTATTGCGTCATTCTTGGCGCGGACTTTTTTGGCGCAAATTTTTTTTTTCTGTTTCCGGCGTCATACGTGTCGCCGAAAGTTGCGTCATTTTTTGCCGTTTTTTTGCGCCAAAAAGTGTCGGCGTTCCGGATGTAGCGTCATTTTTGGCGCCAAAAGCATTTAGGCGCCAAATAATGTGGGCGTCTTATTTGGCGCTAAAAAATATGGGCGTCATTTTTGCCTCCACATTATTTAAGTCTCATTATTTATTGCTTCTGGTTGCTAGAAGCTTGTTCACTGGCATTTTTTTCCCATTCCTGAAACTGTCATTTAAGGAATTTGATCAATTTTGCTTTATATGTTGTTTTTTCTATTACATATTGCAAGATGTTCCAGAAGATACTTCAGGAAAATCGCTGCCCGGTGCTGGAGCTACCAAGCTAAGTGTATCTGCTATAAATTTTTGGTATCTGTTTCTCCAGCTGTTGTTTGTATTGCATGTCATGACAAACTTATTAATGCAGATAAAATTTCCTTTAGTACTGTTACATTACCTGTTGCTGTTCCGTTAACATCTAATTTTCAGAGTGTTCCTGATAATATAAGAGATTTTATTTTCTAAATCCATTAAGAAGTCTATGTCTGTTATTTCTCCTTCTAGTATACATAAAAATCTTTTAAAACTTCTCTTTTTTCAGATGAATTTTTAAATGAACATCATCATTCTGTATTTGTTCAAGATGGAATTTATTCGTTCTTTATTTAAAGAAGTATTAATTGCATTAGAAATAGAGGATTCTGGTCCTCTTGATACTAAATCTAAACGTTTAAATAAGGTTTTTAAATCTCCTGTAGTTATTCCAGAAGTGTTTAATCTCCCTGATGCTATTTCTGAAGTAATTTCCAGGGAATGGAATAATTTGGGTAATTCATTTACTCCTTCTAAACGTTTAAGCAATTATATCCTGTGCCATCTGACAGATTAGAGTTTTTTGGGACAAAATCCCTAAGGTTAATGGGGCTGTCTCTACTCCTGCTAAACGTACTACTATTCCTACGGCAGATAGTACTTCATTTAAGGATCCTTTAGATAGGAAAATTGAATCCTTTCTAAGAAAAGCTTACTTATGTTCAGGTAATCTTCTTAGACCTGCTATATTTTTAGCGGATGTTGCTGCAGCCTCAACTTTTTGGTTAGAAGCTTTAGCGCAACAAGTAACAGATCATAATTTTATAGCATTATTATTATTCTATAACATGCTAATAATTTTATTTGTGATACCATCTTTTGATATCATTAGAGTTGATGTCAGATATGTCTCTAGCTATTTTAGCTAGAAAAGCTTTATGGCTTAAAACTTGGAATGCTGATATGTCTTCTAAGTCAACTTTGCTTTCCCTTTCTTTCCAGGGTAATAAATTATTCGGTTCTCAGTTGGATTCTATTATCTCAACTGTTACTGGAGGGAAGGGAACTTTTTTACCAAAGGATAAAAAATCTAAGGTGAATTTAGGTCTAATAATCGTTTTCGTTCCTTTCCTCACAACAAGGAACAAAAGCCTGATCCTTCATCCTCAGGAGCGGAATCAGTTTGGAAACCATTTCCAGTTTGGAATATATCCAAGCCTTATAGAAACCTAAAGCCAGCTCCTAAGTACCCATGAAGGTGCGGCCCTCATTCCAGCTCAGCTGGTATGGGGCAGATTACGTTTTCTTCAAAGAAATTTGGATCAATTCCGTTCACAATCTCTGGTTTCAGAACATTGTTTCAGAAAGGTACAGAATTGGCTTCAAGTTAAGGCCTCCTGCAAAGAGATTTTTTTCTTTCCCGTGTCCCAGTAAACACAGCAATGGCTCAGCATTTCTAAAATGTGTTTCAGATCTAGAGTTGGCTGGCGTAATTATGCCAGTTCCAGTTCTGAAACAGGGGCTGGGGTTTTATTCTATCTCTTCATTGTACCAAAGAAGGTCAATTCCTTCAGACCAGTTCCGGATCTATCAATATTGAATCGTTATGTAAGGATACCAACATTCAAGATGGTAACTGTAGGACTATCCTGCCTTTTGTTTAGCAAGGGCATTATATGTCTACAATAGATTTACAGGATGCATATCTGCATATTCCGATTCATCCAGATCACTTTTAGTTTCTGAGATTCTCTTTTTAAACAAGCATTACCAGTTTTGTGGCTCTACCGTTTGGCCTAGCATCAGCTCCAAGAATTTTTTTCAAAGGTTCTCGGTGCCCTTCTGTCTGTAATCAGAGAACAGGGTTTTGGTATTTCCTTATTTGGACGATATCTTGGTACTTGCTCAGTCTTCACATTTTCGCAGAATCTCATACGAATCGACTTGTGTTGTTTCTTCAAGATCATGGTTGGAGGATCAATTTACCAATCAGTTCATTGATTCCTCAGACAAGGGTAACCTTTTTAGGTTTCCAGATAGATTCAGTGTCTATGACTCTGTCCTTGTCAGACAAGAGAAGTTTAACATTGATATCAGCTTGTCAAAACCTTCAGTCACAATCATTCCCTTTGGTAGCCTTATACATGGTAATTTTAGGTCTTAGGACTGCCGCATCGGATGCGATCTCCTTTGCTCGTTTTCACATGCGACCTCTTCAGCTCTGTATGCTGAACCAATGGTGCAGGGATTACACAAAGATATCTCAATTAATATCTTTAAACCGATTATACGACACTCTCTGACATGGTGGACAGATCACCATCGTTTAGTTCAGGGGGCTTCTTTGTTCTTCCGACCTGGACTATAATCTCAACAGATGCAAGTCTTACAGGTTGGGGAGCTGTGTGGGGGTCTCTGACGGCACAAGGGGTTTGGGAATCTCAGGAGGTGAGATTACCGATCAATATTTTGGAACTCCGTGCAATTTTCAGAGCTCTTCAGTCTTGGCCTCTTCTGAAGAGAGAGTTGTTCATTTGTTTTCAGATAGACAATGTCACAACTGTGGCATACATCAATCATCAAGGAGGGACTCACAGTCCTCTGGCTATGAAAGAAGTATCTCGAATTTTGGTTTGGGCGGAATCCAGCTCCTGTCTAATCTCTGCGGTTCATATCCCAGGTATAGACAATTGGGAAGCGGATTATCTCAGTCGCCAAACGTTGCATCCGGGCGAATGGTCTCTTCACCCAGAGGTATTTCTTCAGATCGTTCAAATGTGGGAACTCCCAGAAATAGATCTGATGGCTTCTCATCTAAACAAGAAACTTCCCAGGTATCTGTCCAGATCCCGGGATCCTCGGGCGGAGGCAGTGGATGCATTATCACTTCCTTACAAGTGTTATCCTGCCTATATCTTTCCGCCTCTAGTTCTTCTTCCAAGAGTATTCTCCAAGATTCTAAAGGAATGCTCGTTTGTCCTGCTGGTAGCTCCAGCATGGCCTCACAGGTTTTGGTATGCGGATCTTGTCCGGATGGCCTCTTGCCAGCTGTGGACTCTTCCGTTAAGACCAGACTTTGTCGCAAGGTTCTTTTTTCCATCAGGATCTCAAATCCTTAAATTTTAAGGTATGGAGTTTGAACACTTGATTCTTGGTCAAAGAGGTTTCTCTGACTCTGTGATTGATACTATGTGACAGGCTCGTAAATCTGTATCTAGAGAGATATATTATAGAGTCTGGAAGACTTATATTTCTTAGTGTCTTTCTCATCTTTTTTCTTGGCATTCTTTTTGAATACCGAGAATTTTACAGTTTCTTCAGGATGGTTTAGATAAAGGTTTGTCCGCAAGTTCCTTGAAAAGACAAATCTCTGCTCTTTCTGTTCTTTTTCACAGAAGGATTGCTAATCTTCCTGATATTCATTGTTTTGTACAAGCTTTGGTTCGTATAAAACCTGTCATTAAGTCAATTTTTCCTCCTTGGAGTTTGAATTTGGTTCTGGGGGCTCTTCAAGCTCCTCCTTTTGAACCCATGCATTCTTTGGTCATTATATTACTTTCTTGGAAAGTTTTGTTTCTTTTGGCCATCTCTTCTGCCAGAAGAGTCTCGGAATTATCTGCTCTTTCTTGTGAGTCTCCTTTTCTG
Source organism: Bombina bombina (assembly GCF_027579735.1). NCBI lineage: Eukaryota > Metazoa > Chordata > Amphibia > Anura > Bombinatoridae > Bombina > Bombina bombina. The sequence continues at coordinate 204,825,616 of NC_069508.1, forward strand.
ATTTTGCATCAGGATAAGGCGGTGCTGCGAACTTCTTTTGAATTTTTTACCTAAGGTTGTGAATTCTAACAACATTAGTAGAGAAATTGTGGTTCCTTCATTATGTCCTAATCCTATGAATTCTAAGGAGAAATCATTGCATTCTTTGGATGCTGTTAGAGCTTTGTAATATTATGTTGAAGCTACTAAGTCTTTCCGAAAGACTTCTAGTCTATTTGTCATCTTTTCCGGTTCTAGAAAAGGCCAGAAAGCTTCTGCCATTTCTTTGGCATCTTGGTTGAAATCTTTTTTTCATCATGCCTATGTCGAGTCGGGTAAAATTCCGCCTCGAAGGATTACAGCTCATTCTACTAGGTCAGTTTCTACTTCCTGGGCGTTTAGGAATGAAGCTTCGGTTGATCAGATTTGCAAAGCAGCAACTTGGTCCTCTTTGCATACTTTTACTAAATTCTACCATTTTGATGTGTTTTCTTCTTCTGAAGCAGTTTTTGGTAGAAAAGTACTTCAGGCAGTGGTTTCAGTTTGAATCTTCTGCTTATGTTTTTCATTAAACTTTATTCTGGGTGTGGATTATTTTCAGCAGGAATTGGCTGTCTTTATTTTATCCCTCCCTCTCTAGTGACTCTTGCGTGGAAAGATCCACATCTTGGGTAGTCATTATCCCATACGTCACTAGCTCATGGACTCTTGCTAATTACATGAAAGAAAACATAATTTATGTAAGAACTTACCTGATAAATTCATTTCTTTCATATTAGCAAGAGTCCATGAGGCCCGCCCTTTTTTGTGGTGGTTATGATTTTTTTGTATAAAGCACAATTATTCCAATTCCTTATTTTATATGCTTTCGCACTTTTTTCTTATCACCCCACTTCTTGGCTATTCGTTAAACTGAATTGTGGGTGTGGTGAGGGGTGTATTTATAGGCATTTTAAGGTTTGGGAAACTTTGCCCCTCCTGGTAGGAATGTATATCCCATACGTCACTAGCTCATGGACTCTTGCTAATATGAAAGAAATTAATTTATCAGGTAAGTTCTTACATAAATTATGTTTTTTCAGTTATGGAGGAAGTATCTCGGATACTTTCTTGGACGGAATCCAACTCTTGTCTAATTTCTGAGATTTGTATCTCAGGTGTAGACAATTGGGAAGGGGATTATCTCAGCCATCAGACTTTATATCTGAGGGAGTGGTCTCTCCACCCAGATGTGTTTTTTTTCCATCTTGCATAGATGTGGGGTCTTCCAGAAATAGATCTGATGGTCTCTCGTCTAGACAAGAAGCTTTCCATATACCTTTCCAGGTCCAAGGATCCTCAGTTGGAGATGGCAGATGCTCTAGCAGTTCCTTGGTTTTTACCAACCTACTTACATTTTTTCATCTCTGGTTCTTCTTCCAGGGGTGATCTCCAAGATCATAATGGAACAATCTTATGTGTTTCTGATAGCACCAGCTTGGCCTCTCAGGTTTTGGTATGCGGACCTTGTCACGATATCTAGTCTAGTTGCCAGCCTTGGCCACTTCCTTTAAGGCCAGACCTTAAATCTCTAAATTTCATGGATGGAAATTGAACGCTTAAAGGGATAGTATACACTCACTACCATAAAGAAGATACTGATATAAAAATCCATTATAAAACTGTTTAAAAACTCACTTAGAAGCTCTCAGTTTAGCTCTGTTGAAAAGGTAGCTGGAAAGCCCACTGCAAGTGGGAAATAAGACACTCCCCCCCTCCCCCTTCTTTTGCATATGAAAAGACCCTTTACACAAACAGGAGCAAGCTGGACAAGGTAGCTGACGGTATTCACATAAAACTTTGGGGCTTGGTTAGGAGTCTGAAAATCAGAGCATTAAGCAAAACTAAACATTTAAAAAAAAAAAAAAAAACGTCATGAGCTATATAAATAGATCATCTACAAAACATTTATGCAAAGAAAAAATAAGTGTATGATGTCCCTTTAAGTGCTTAGTCATAGAGGTTTCTCTGACTCAGTTATTAGCACTATGATACATTTTCGTAAGTCTGTTTCAAAGAGAATTTATTTTCGGGTTTGGAAAACCTATAGTTTATGGTGTTCAACTCATGATTATTCTTGGCATTCTTTTAGAATTCCTAGGATTTTACAGTTTCTTCAGGATGGTTTGGATAAATGTTTTGTCTGTGAATACTTTGAAAGGACAAATTTTTGCTCTTTCTGTCTTATTTCATAGAAAGATTGCTAAACTTCTTGGGGCGCAATCTGATATGCAGCGTAGTTTGCGGCGCAAGCGAGGGAACCCCCGCCGCCCGCAGTTTCAGCTCGCAACTCGAGCTATCCTATATATGGCGCTGTCAGAGGCTAAAGTGCCGTAAGTCTGACAAACCAGCGATGTCCAGAAATCTGCAAAAGTACAAATATCTGGAGTCGCCAGTGACTTACGGCACTTTAGAAACTGCTGGCGCCTACAAAACCTGACTAAAGTTATAAAATCACCCGCACTGTCTAACACGCCTCCCAAACATAGCCCGACACGTCTAACCCTCTAACCGCTATCCCCCCTCACTATCCTAACAATAAAACATGTATTAACCACTAAACCGCCACTCCCGGACCCCCCCGCCGCCACCTAATAAAGTTATTAACCCCTAAACCGCTGCTCCCGGACCCCGCTGCCAGCTATATTATAGATATAACCCCCTAAAGTGAGCCCCTACCCCGCCGCCATCTACCTTACCTACCCCCTAAAGTGAGCCCCTTACACCGCCGCCATCTATTTTAAAATTATTAACCCCCAATTTAATCCCCCTACCCCGCCGCCACCTATATTAAATTATTTAACCCCTAATCTAATCCCCCTACCCCGCCGCCACCTATATTAAATTAATTAACCCCTAATCTAATCCCCCTACCCCGCCGCCACCTATATTAAATTAATTAACCCCAATCTAATCCCCCTACCCCGCCGCCAGCTATATTAAACTATTTAACCCCTAAAATACTAAACTATCCCTACCACTAAACCTAAGTCTAACCCTACAAATAGCCCTGAAAAGGGCTTTTTGCGTGGCATTACCCCAAATTAAACTGCTCTATTGCCAGCCCTTAAAAGAGCTTTTTGCGGGGCATGCCCCAAAGAATTCAGCTCTTTTACCAGCCCTTAAAAGGGCTTTTGGCGGGGCTTTGTCACAAAGTAAACAGCTCTTTTGCATCTAATCTAAATCCCCCTACACCGCCGCCAGCTATAATAAATGTATTAACCCCTAATCTAATCCCTCCAAAACACCGCCGCCAGCTATATTAAACACATTAACCCCTAATCTAATACCCCTACACCGCCGCCAGCTATATTAACTATATTAACCCTAATTATATTAGGGTTAATATAGTTATTATATTATATATATATTAACTATATTAACCCTAATTATATTAGGGTTAATATAGTTAATATCGTTATTATATTATATATATTATATATTAATAATTACATTGTAGCTATTTTAGGGTTTATATTTATTTTACAGGTAACTTGGTATTTATTTTAACTAGGTACAATAGCTATTAAATAGTTAATAACTATTTAATAGCTACCTAGTTAAAATAATTACCAATTTACCTGTAAAATAAATCCTAACCTAAGTTACAAATACACCTACACTATCAATAAATTAAATAAACTACAAATATCTAACTAAAATACAATTATATAAACTAAACTAAATTACAAAAAATAAAAAAAGATTACAAGATTTTTAAGCTAATTACACCTATTCTAAGCCCCCTAATAAAATAATAAAGCCCCCCAAAATAAAAAAAATTCCCTGCCATATTCTAAATTTAAAAAGTTAGCTCTTTTACCTTACCAGCCCTTAAAAGGGCCTTTTGCGGGGCATGCCCCAAAGAATTCAGCTCTTTTGTCTGTAAAAAAAACCACAATACCACCCCCCAACATTACAACCCACCACCCACATACCCCTAATCTAACCCAAACCCCCCTTAAATAAACCTAACACTACCCCCCTGAAGATCTCCCTACCTTGTATTCACCCCGCCGGGCAGAACTCTTCATCCGATCCGGGCGATGTCTTCAAGCAAGCTGTAGTGAAGTCTTCTTCCATCCGGCGATGTCTTCAAGCAAGCGGCAGAGAGTCTAATTCCATCCGGTGATGTCTTCAAGCAAAGGGGCATCTTCAATCTTCTTTCTTCGCTCCTCCGCCGCGGAGCATCAGATTGAACTTGAATCTGATTGGCTGATTCAATCAGCCAATCAGATTTTTCTACCTTAATTCCGATTGGCTGATAGAATCCTATCAGCCAATCGGAATTCGACGGACGCCATCTTGGATGACGTCATTTAAAGGAACCTCATTCGTCAGGAAATTGTCGTGCCGGATGGATGCTCCGCGGCGGAGGAGCGAAGAAAGAAGATTGAAGATGCCGCTTGCTTGAAGACATCGCCGGATGGAAGAAGACTTCACTACAGCTTGCTTGAAGACATTGCCCGGATCGGATGAAGAGTTCTGCCCGGCGGGGTGAATACAATGTAGGGAGATCTTCAGGGGGTTAGTGTTAGGTTTATTTAAGGGGGGTTTGGGTTAGATTAGGGGTATGTGGGTTGTAATGTTGGGGGGTGGTATTGTGTTTTTTTTTTCAGGCAAAAGAGCAGTTTTCTTTTGGGCATGCCCCGCAAAAGGCCCTTTTAAGGGCTGGTAAGGTAAAAGAGCTAACTTTTTAAATTTAGAATAGGGCAGGGAATTTTTTTTATTTTGGGGGGCTTTATTATTTTATTAAGGGGCTTAGAATAGGTGTAATTAGCTTAAAAATCTTGTAATCTTTTTTTTATTTTTTGTAATTTAGTGTTTTGTTTTTTTGTAATTTAGTTTATTTAATTGTATTTTAGTTAGATATTTGTAGTTTATTTAATTTATTGATAGTGTAGGTGTATTTGTAACTTAGGTTAGGATTTATTTTACATATAAATTGGTAATTATTTTAACTAGGTAGCTATTAAATAGTTATTAACTATTTAATAGCTATTGTACCTAGTTAAAATAAATACCAAGTTACCTGTAAAATAAATATAAACCCTAAAATAGCTACAATGTAATTATGAATTATATTGTAGCTATCTTAGGGTTTATTTTATAGGTATTTAGATTTAAATAGGAATATTTTAATTAATAATATTAATATTAGATTTATTTTAATAAGAGTTTAGTTAGGGATGTTAGAGTTAGATATGGTTATTATACTTAATATATATATAATATAATAACGATATTAACTATATTAACCCTAATATAATTAGGGTTAATATAGTTAATATATATAATATAATAACTATATTAACCCTAATATAATTAGGGTTAATATAGCTGGCGGCAGGGTAGGGGGATTAGATTAGGGGTTAATGTGTTTAATATAGCTGGCTGCAGTGTAGGGGGATTAGATTAGGGGTTAATGTGTTTAATATAGCTGGCGGCGGTGTAGGGGGATTTAGATTAGATGCAAAAGAGCTGTTTACTTTGTGACAAAGCCCCGCCAAAAGCCCTTTTAAGGGCTGGTAAAAGAGCTGAATTCTTTGGGGCATGCCCCGCAAAAAGCCCTTTTAAGGGCTGGCAATAGAGCAGTTTACTTTGGTGTAATGCCACGCAAAAAGCCCTTTTCAGGGCTATTTGTAGGGTTAGACTTAGGTTTAGTGGTAGGGATAGTTTAGTATTTTAGGGGTTTAATAGTTTAATATAGCTGGCGGCGGGGTAGGGGGATTAGATTAGGGGTTAATTAATTTAATATAGATGGCGGCGGGGTAGGGGGATTAGATTAGGGTTAAATAATTTAATATAGGTGGCAGCGGTGTAAGGGGATTAAATTGGGGGTTAATAATTTTAAAATAGATGGCGGCGGTGTAAGGGGCTCACTTTAGGGGGTAGTTTAATGTAGTTGGCGGCGGGGTAGAAGCTCACATTAGGGGGTTATACTTTTATTGTAGGTGGCTGCGGGGTCCGGGAGTGGCGGTTTAGGGGTTAATAACTTTATTAGGGATTGCGGCGGGGGTTCGCGGTTGACAGGTAGATAGAAATTGCGCATGCGTTAGGTGTTAGGTTTTATTTAGCAGATCGCGGGTGACAGCTAGATAGACATTGCGCATGCGTTAGGTGTTAGGTTTATTTTGTAGCTAGTTTAGGGAGTTACGGGGTGTAAGGGGCTCACTTTAGGGGGTAGTTTAATGTAGTTGGCAGCGGGATAGGAGCTCACATTAGGGGGTTATACTTTTATTGTAGGTGGCGGCGGGGTCCGGGAGTGGCGGTTTAGGGGTTAATAACTTTATTAGGGATTGCGGCGGGGGATCGCGGTTGACAGGTAGATAGAAATTGCGCATGCGTTAGGTGTTAGGTTTTATTTAGCAGATCGCGGGTGACAGCTAGATAGACATTGCGCATGCGTTAGGTGTTTATTTTGTAGCTAGTTTAGGGAGTTACGGGGCTCCAATAGACAGCATAAGGCTTACTACGGCTGCTTTTTGTGGCGAGGTGAAAATGGAGTAAGATTTCTCCATTTTCGCCACGTAAGTCCTTACGCTGTATATTGGATACCAAACTGCGCTGGTTTGGTATACCTACCTATGTCCCAAAAAACTACGGGCGGCGGCAGAAATATACGAGCGCAACTTCTATGTTATGCCGTATATAGGATACCAAACCAGCGCAAAATTCAGTGTCGCCGGCATTTGCGGGCGACGCTGCATATCGGATCGGGCCCCTGATATTCACTGTTTTGTTCAGGCTTTGATTCATATTAACCCCTTAGTGACCAGACCACTTTTCCATTTGTTGACCATTTGGGACCAGGGCTATTTTTACATTTCTGCGGTGTTTGTGTTTAGCTGTAATTTTCCTCTTACTCATTTACTGTACCCACACATATTATATACCGTTTTTCTCGCCATTAAATGGACTTTCTGAAGATACCATTATTTTTATCATATCTTATAATTTACTATATATTTTTTTATAAAATATGATGAAAAAATTTAAAAAAACACACTTTTTCTAACTTTGACCCCCAAAATCTGTTACACATCTACAACCACCAAAAACACCCATGCTAAATAGTTTCTAAATTTTGTCCTGAGTTTAGAAATACCCAATGTTTACATGTTATTTGCTTTTTTTTGCAAGTTATAGGGCAATAAGTACAAGTAGCACTTTGCGATTTCCAAACCATTTCCCCCCCCAAAATAAGCGATAGTTACATTGGAACACTGATATCTGTCAGGAATCCCTGAATTACCGTTCACATGTGTATATATTTTTTTTTTAGTGGACAACCCAAAGTATTGATCTAGGCCCATTTTGGTATTTTTCATACCACCATTTCACCGCCAAATGCGATCAAATAAAAAAAAATGTTCACTTTTTCACAAATTTAGGTTTCTCACTGAAATTATTTACAAACAGTTAGAGCAATCATGGCACAAATGTTTGTAAATGCTTCTCTGGGATCCCCTTTGTTCAGAAATAGCAGACATTTATGGCTTTGGCATTACTTTTTGGTAATTAGAAGGCCGCTAAATGCTGCTGCGCACCACACTTGTATTATGTCCAGCAGTTAAGGGGTTAATTAGGTTGCTTGTAGGGTTAATTTTAGCTTTAGTGTAGAGATCAGCCTCCCAACTGACACATCCCACTCCCTGACCCCCTCAAACAGCTCCCTTCCCTCCCCCACCTCACAATTGTCAGCGCCATCTTAAGTACTGGCAGAAACTAAAATAAAAGGCGTTTTTTTTGTTTGTGTTTTTTTTATAGTTATTCTGCAGTGTTGGATCCCCCCATAGCCCCCAACCTCCCTGATTCCCCCAACAGCTCTCTAACCCTCCCCCCTTTACCTAGTTGCCACCATCTTGGGTACTGGCAGCTGTCTGCCAGTACCCAGTTTGCTGAAAAAATACTATTTTCTTTCATGTAATTGGCAAGAGTCTATGAGCTAGTGACGTATGGGATATACAATCCTACCAGGAGGGGCAAAGTTTCCCAAACCTCAAAATTCCTATAAATACACCCCTCACCTCACCCACAATTCAGTTTTACAAACTTTGCCTCCTATGGAGGTGGTGAAGTAAGTTTGTGCTAAGATTTTTACGTTGATGTGCACTTCTAAGCATTTTTGAAGCCTGATTCCTCTGAGTACAGTGAATGTCAGAGGGATGTGAAGGGAGTATCACCTATTGAATGCAATGGTTTTCCTCACGGGGATCTATTTCATAGGTTCTCTGTTATCGGTCGTAGAAGATTCATTTCCTACCTCCCTTTTCAGATCAACGATATACTCTCATATTCCATTACCTCTACTGATATCCGTTTCAGTACTGGTTTGGCTATCTGCTATATGTGGATGGCTGTCTTCAGGTAAGTATGTTTTCATTACTTAAGACACTCTCAGCTATGGTTTGGCACTTTATGTATTTATATAAAGTTTTAAATATATATATTGTACTTATATTTGCCATGATTCAGGTTTCAGTATATTTCCTTTTGCAGACTGTCAGTTTCATATCTGGGAAATGCATTTTTTAGAAATGTATTTCTTACCTGGGGTGTAGTCTTTTTTTCAATTGACTGTCATTTTTCAAATTCGTGGGCAGAATTAGGCTTGCGAGGACGCAAAATGCTAAAGTTTATTGCGTCATTCTTGGCGCGAGATTTTTTGGGCGCAAAGTTACGTTCGTTGACGCAAATTTGTAATTTCTTAGTTGACGCCGGGTCTTTTCACAAGGTTGGGTCATCTATGACGCGAGTGTGTCATTTCCGGACGTTTTTTGGCGCAAAAAAATATTTTAATGTTTGTTGTGTGTCATACTTGGCGCCAAATATTTTCATTATTTTAGACCCCATTCCTATTTGCCTCTTGCCTTTTTTTATGTCAGAGGGCTATTCTGTTTGCATTTTTTTCCCATTCCTGAAACTGCCATATAAGGAAATTGATCATTTTGCTTTATATGTTGTTTTTTTTCTCTTACATTTGCAAGATGTCTCAATCTGATCCTGTCTCAGAATTCAGAAGTTAAGTGTATTTGTTGTAAACTTGTGGATATTATACCTCCAGCTGTGGTTTGTAATTGTTGTCATGATAAACTTTTACATGCAGAAAATGTATCCATCAGTAGTAGTTCATTACTTGTTGCTGTTCCCTCAACATCTAATGCACAAGATATACCTGTAAATTTAATAGAATTTATTTCTGATTCTATACAAAAGGCTTTGTCTGCTATTCCGCCTTCTAATAAACGTAAAAGGTCTTTTAAAACTTCTCATAAAGATGATGAATTTTCGAATGACCGAAAACATACTGAATTATCCTTCCCTGATGAGGATCTATCTGATTTAGAAGATCCTGCCTCAGATATTGACACTGATAAATCCTTTTATTTATTTAAGTTGGAGTATATTCATTCTTTGTTAAAAGAAGTGTTGATTATTACATTGGATATGGAGGAAACTAGTCCTCTTGATATTTAAACTAGTAGACATTTAAATTCTGTTTATAAACCTCCTGTGGTTATTCCAGAGGGTTTTCCAGTTCCTGATGCTATTTCTGATATGATTTCTAAGGAATGGAATAAGCCTGGTACTTCTTTTATTCCCTCTTCAAGGTTTAAAAAGTTGTATCCTTTGCCAGAAGTTAGATTGGAGTTTTGGGAAAAGATCCCCAAAGTTGATGGGGCTATCTCTACTCTTGCTAAACGTACTACTATTCCTACGGAAGATAGTACTTTGTTTAAAGATCCTTTAGATAGGAAACTTAAATCTTATCTAAGGAAGGCCTATTTATATTCAGGTTATCTTCTTAGGCCTGCAATTTCTTTGGCTGATGTTGCAGCTGCTTCAACTTTTTGGTTGGATACTTTAGCGCAACAAGTATCGGATCATGATTTGTCTAGCATTGTTAAGTTGATTCAACATGCTAATAATTTCATTTGTGATGCCATTTTTGATATTATCAAAATTAATGTTAAATCTATGCCTTTAGCTATTTTAGCTAGAAGAGCTGTGTGGCTCAAATCTTGGAATGCTGATATGACTTCTAAGTCCAGATTGCTATCTCTTTCTTTCCAAGGTAATAAATTATTTGGTTCTCAGTTGGATTCAATAATTTCAACTGTTACTGGGGGGAAGGGAGTTTTTTTTTTGCCTCAGGATAAAAAAAACCTTAGGGTAAATCTAAAGCTTTTAACCGTTTTCGTTCCTATCAACAAAATAAGGAACAGAAACCTAATCCTTCCCCCAAAGAATCTGCTTCCAATTGGAAGCCTTCTTCAAATTGGAATAAATCCAAGTAATTTAAGAGATCAAAACCAGCCCCCAAGTCCACATGAAGGTGTGGCCCTCATTCCAGCTCAACTGGTAGGGGTCAGATTAAACTTTTTCAAAGTTGTTTGGATCAATTCGGTCCAAAATCATTGGATTCAGAGTATTGTCTCTCAGGGGTACAGAATAGGATTCAGAGTGGACCGCCGGTGAGAAGATTTTTTTCTCTCACGCATTTCGGTAAACCCAGTAAAGGCTTAGGCTTTTCTGAAGAGTGTTTCAGACCTGGATTTATCAGGGGTAATCATGCCAGTTCCATTTCAGGAACAGGGTCTGGGGTTTTATTCAAATATATTCAATGTCCCAAAGAAAGAAAATTCATTCAGACCCGTTTTGGATCTAAAGATTTTGAATCGATATGGAAGTGTACCAACTTTCAAAATGGTGACTATAAGGACCATTCTGCCTTTTGTTCAGCAAGGGTATTATATGTCCACAATAGACTTACATGATGCATATATTCATATTCCGATTCATCCAGATCACTATCAGTTCCTGAGATTCTCTTTTCTAGACAAGCGTTACCAATTTGTTGCTCTTCCTTTTGGCCTAGCGACAGCTCCAAGAATCTTTTCAAAGGTTCTTGGTGCCCTACTCTCTGTAATCAGAGAGCGGGGTATTGCGGCATTTCCTTATTTGGACGATATCTTGGTACTCGCTCAGTCTTTACGTTCTGCAGAATCTCACACAAATCAGCTAGTGTTGTTTCTTCGAAGACATGGTTGGAGTATCAATTTACCAAAAAGTTCTTTGATTCCTCCAGCCAAGGCTAACCTTTTTAGGCTTCCAGATAGATTCAGTGTCCATGACTTTGTCTCTAACAGACAAGAGACATTTGAAATTGGTTGCAGCCTGTCAGAACCTTCAGTCTCAGTCATTCCCTTCAGTAGCTATGTGCATGGAAGTTTTAGGTCTCATGACTGCAGCATCGGACGCAATCCCCTTTGCTCGTTTTCATATGAGACCTCTCCAGCTTTGTATGCTGAACCAATGGTGCAGGGATTATATAAGGATATCACAATTAATATCCTTAAATCCCAATGTTCGACTTTCTCTGACTTGGTGGTTAGATCACCATCATATCATTTTAGGGGCCTCTTTCGTTCGTCTAACCTGGACTGTGATCACAACAGATGCGAGTCTTTCAGGTTGGGGAGCTTTTTGGGGATCTCTGACAGCACAAGGAGTTTGGAAATCTTAAGAGGCGAGATTACCAATCAATATTTTGGAACCCCGTGCTATTCTCAGGGCTCTTCAATTTTGGCCTCTGTTGAAGAGAGAACCGTTCATTTGTTTTCAGACAGACAATGTTACAATTGTGGCATATGTCAATCATCAGGGTGGGACTCACAGTCCTCAAACTATGAAAGAAGTATCTCGGATACTTGTTTGGGCGGAATCCAGCTCCTGTCTAATTTCTGTGGTTCATATCCCAGGTATAGACAATTGGGAAGCGGATTAGCTCAAGCATCAGACTTTACATCCGGGTGAATGGTCTCTCCACTCAGATGTGTTTTCTCAAATTGTTCAGATGTGGAGGCTTCCCAAAATAGATCTGATGGCATCTCATCTAAACAAAAAACTTCCCAGGTACCTGTCCAGGTCCAGGGATCCTCAGGCGGAAGCAGTGAATGCATTGACACTTCCTTGGTGTTCTCAACCTGCTTATATTTTCCCGCCTCTAGTTCTTCTTCCAAGAGTGATTTACAAGATCATCTTAGAGCAATTGTTTGTGCTGCTGGTAGCTCCAGCATGGCCTCACAGGTTTTGGTATGTGGATCTTGTTCGGATGTCCAGTTGCCAACCTTGGCCACTTCCACTAAGGCCAGACCTTCTATCTCATGGTCCGTTTTTCCATCAGGATCTCAAATCATTAAATTTGAAGGTATGGAAATTGAACGCTTAGTGCTTAATCATAGAGGTTTCTCTGACTCAGTGATTAATACTATGTTGCAGGCTCGTAAATCTGTTTCTAGAAAGATTTATTACCGAGTTTGGAAGACTTACATTTCATGGTGTTCTTTTCATAAATTTTCTTGGCATCCTTTTTAGAATTCCTAGAATTTTACAGTTTCTTCAGGATGGTTTGCATAAAGGGTTGTCTGCAAGTTCCCTGAAAGGACAAATCTCTGCTCTCTCTGTTTTATTTCACAGAAAGATTGCTAAACTTCCTGATATTCATTGTTTTGTGCAGGCTTTGGTTCGTATCAAGCCTGTCATTAAATCAATCTCTCCTCCTTTGAGTCTTAATTTAGTTTTGAAGGCTTTACAGGCTCCTCCGTTTGAGTTTATGCATTCTTTGGACATTAAACTACTTTATTGGAAAGTGTTGTTTCTTTTGGCCATCACTTCTGCTACAAGAGTTTCTGAATTATCCGCTCTCTCTTGTGAATCTCCTTTTCTGATTTTTCATCAGGATAAGGCGGTTTTGCGGACTTCATTTACATGCTTACCTAAGGTTGTGAATTCTAACAACATTAATAGAGAAATTGTTGTCCCTTCCTTTTGTCCTAATCCTAAGAATTCTTTGGAGATATCCTTACATTCTTTGGATGTGGTATGAGCTTTGAAATATTATGTTGAAGCTACTAAAGATTTCAGGAAGACTTCTAGTCTATTTGTTATATTTTCTGGTTCTAGGAAAGATGTTAGAAGGCTTCTGCTGTTTCCTTGGCTTCGTCGTAAAAGTTTTTGATTCATCAAGCTTATTTGGAGTCGGGTCAAACCCCGCCTCAGAGAATTACAGCTCATTCTACTAGATCAGTCTCTACTTTGTGGGCTTTTAAGAATGAAGCTTCAGTTGATCAGATTTGCAAAGCAGCAACTTGGTCTTCTTTGCATACATTTACTAAATTCTACCATTTTGATGAATTTGCTTCTTCGGAAGCAGTTTTTGGTAGAAAAGTTCTTCAGGCAGCTGTTTCAGTTTGATTCTTCTGCTTATGATTTAAGCTTTTTCCTTTCATTTATGAGAATAAACTTATATTTTGGGTTGTGGATTAATTTGTTTCAGCGGAAAACCATCTTGGGTATTCCTATCCCATACGTCACTAGCTCATGAACTCTTGCCAATTACATGAAAGAAAACATAATTTATGTAAGAACTTACCTGATAAATTAATTTCTTTCATATTGGCAAGAGTCCATGAGGCCCACCCTTTTTATGGTGATTATGATTTTTTTGTATAAAGCACAATTATTTCCAAATTCCTTTGATGCTTTTTACTCCTTTCTTTATCACCCCACTACTTGGCTATTTGTTAAACTGAATTGTGGGTGTGGTGAGGGGTGTTTTTATAGGCATTTTGAGGTTTGGGAAACTTTGCCCCTCCTGGTAGGATTGTATATCCCATACGTCACTAGCTCATTGACTCTTGCCAATATGAAAGAAATGAATTTATCAGGTAAGTTCTTACATAAATTTATGTTTTTTAATATTTTTTTATCTTTAAAAATAAATTTTCTGTAGTGTAGCTGCCCCCCCACCCCCTCCCAAATCCCTTGCCAAATATTGATTTTCCCCCTCCCACTCCCTCCTCATGTATGCTTCTCATACATTACTAGGTAAATGATCCCTCCCCCCCGCGCACAGGATCCGGATGTTAACCACCGATGGGCCGCCCACCCGCCTCCTTGCTGCTGCTCTTACCCACCTAAGATCGGCACCACCAACGATCGGCCATTGATGGCCGATGCAGAGAGGGCCACAGAGTGGCCCTCTCTGCATCAGTGTGTAGAAAAGGGTATCACAGTGATGCCTCAATATCAAGGCATCACTGCAATACCCTGAGAGCAGCTGGTAAGAGCTTTGAAATATTATTTTGAGGCTACTAAAGATTTCAGAAAGACTTCTAGTCTATTTGTTATTTTTCTGGCTCCAGAGAAGATCAGGAAGCCTTTGTTATTTCTCTGGCTTCTTGGTTGAGACATTTGATTCACAAGGCCTATTTGGAGGCGGGGCAGTCTCCGCCTTAGAGAATTACAGTTCATTCTACTATATCAGTTGCCACTTCTTGGGCTCCCAAGAATGAAGCTGGGGCAAACCTAGCCACTTCTGGACTATAATGTAAGAAAGGTTGTCTATAGGCTGTATTGTGTGCTATATAGATGTGACAGACCCTTCTGTCAGTACTGAAGGAGTTAACTGTGTTCAGCGTTAAGAAGCTATTGTGTACTGTCATTAAAGTTCGTGATAAGCATTCCATTGTTTAATCACATCTAGAGAGCAGACGCCTAGTGATAAGAAAAGCCAAATGTGTATTGTGTTTAAGTTGTTATCTGCCTAAGTAAAGTAATGTACAACATTCTTTCAACCCCCCTTCTGGGGGGTCAGACCTGCATAAATACTGGGCATATGAGCCTTAATAAAACATATTCTGTTTTAAACCTGAAAACTGGCTGGGTTGTGAGTTGCTGATTCCCTATGCAGGACATTGTTCCCTGGTGTTAACCCTTGGTATCCTGTTGGTACCGTTACAATTGGTGGCAAGCGACGGAATGAACCTTATCGCCCAGAAGAGCAACTACACAAGCCAGTAACCTCAGGAAGAGGGGGATTACTACAATACTGACTAAGATGGAAGGAGTACCAGGGACCGAAGTGAATGGAGATGGATTATTCTAAGCTAAAGAGACAAACGTTAAAGGAACTGCTAGAAGCCAGGGGAAAGATAGGCAGCAGCAAACCCAAGGCTATATTAATTGCCAAGCTGATGGAGGGAGACAGAGATCGCAGCGCTACGCCTCCAGCAGCCATGGAGGAGACCCTATACCAGAGGGAAATGAGGACCAGGCTGGAATTTTTACCCCAACCTGTACCACTGGATATGCTATCCGTGGTAATGGCAGATGTGCAGGAGTACGTGATGGCACACAGTCCGCGGAATCCATCCTCCCGAGCAGAATCCATTTTGGACGCACTCAACAACCCAGTAAGACCCAAAATCCCATACCATGCATTTAAAATGTTTTGTGAGGAGAAGGATGAGATCGATGGGTATTTACAGGATTTTGAGAGACTGTGCGAGTTACATGATTTGGAGCAGTCCGTATGGGTGCCGGTGCTAGCAGGCAAGCTAGCCGGTAAGGCAGCGGAAGCGTATCGCGCTGTACCCAGGGAGGACAGCAAGGATTACGCTAAAGTGAAGAGAGCGATCTTGGAAAGATATGCCATTACCCCAGAGGCATACCGGCGCAAGTTTAGAGGCCTGCGCAAGCCAGAAAGAGATTCACATGCAGAGTGGGCCCACAAGCTGGATCAAGCATCTCAAGGGTGGATACAGGCCAGCCAAGCTACCACCATGGAAGAATTGCGACAACTGATGCTGTTGGAGCAATTCTTTAACGGCTTGTCCCCAGAAGCCCAAGAATGGGTGAGAGATCGAAAACCCCTCACCTTAACCGAAGCAGCCAGATTAGCTGACCAGCATTTTGATGCCAGGAGGCACCATGGACTACAGCCTAACACCCCCACAGCGGCACCTTTTCGACCAGCCCCAGGGAATCCACCACCCCCCTCACGATACAATGGACAGGCGAATATACAATGCCACACCTGCAAGCAGTGGGGACATATGGCACGTGAGTGCACCCAAAATCGGAGCAGACAAGCTTGGAACCAGGTCAGACAGAACCTGGCCCCAAGGGCGGATGCTCACCATTACCAAACGGAGCCAGCCGCTCATGAGTTGTTGAGCACCCAAGCCGAGGAACCCCTGGGAATTCTGCATGAGGTGATGTCGGTCCAGGGACTTCGGGATTTGGGAGCTACTTTAACCCTGATAGCTCCCCATTTGGTGCCGGATACAGCACCCACTGGCGGATCCGTGGCAGTACGAGGGGCAGGGGGAGCAGTATACCGATTGCCCACTGCTAGAGTGGAGTACAGACCCCCAGTCACCCCAGCAGCTGCCAGTTACCAACCCCCGGCGCACCGCTATACCACATGGCCTCCGGCCCCGAACTACCCTCAGAGAGCCCGGTTCAATTCGCGGGGCTACTCACAACCTATTCGGTGCTTTGGATGTAAGCAACTAGGGCACAAAAGACCAGAGTGTCCCCTAAACGCAGCAAACCAAGCACAGTCCTGGAGAAGACACGCCGGTGGAATCCCACATAATCCTCAGCCTGCGGCCCGCTACGTAGAGGCGCCAGAATGCTGGGGCAGCCTACATGAAGCCGACCCCGTGCAAGCTGCCCACCGGAATAACCGGCAACGGGTTAAAGTGAATGGGAAGGAGGTCAGTGGTCTACGGGATACTGGTGCTACCATGACCTTGCTTCGAGAGAACTTGGTGTCTGAGAAACAGCACACTGGAGACACTGTGGCTGTGAGGGTAGCAGGGGCACTGTGTTCCGCCTATCTGTTGCCAGGGTACATTTGGATTGGGGAGTGGGCGCTAGACCTGTGAATGTGGTGGTCAAGAAGGACTTACCTGCTGATGTTCTCCTTGGAAATGACTTGGCCCCCCTTGTTTCTGCCTATGCTCCCATGGGTCCCGCTGATGTTAACCCTGTGACTACCCAAGCCCAGTCCCTTCGGGAAAAGGTACATTTTAACCGTGGTGGACTACGCCACTAGGTACCCCAAGGCCATTGCTCTCTCCAACATCCATGCAGAGACGGTAGCTGAAGCCCTATTTGGGGAGCTACAACCTAGTTTGGTTTACTTACAAGTTGCTGTTACCTTTTATATTTTAATCAGGGCCCTCAAAAAGTTGCAGCCGTACCTGTATGGACAACCTTTTTCCTTACTCACAGATCACAACCCGTTGGTGTGGCTGAACCGTGTGGCCGGGGACAATGCCAGGCTGCTGCGCTGGAGTTTGGCGCTGCAGCCCTTCGACTTTACCATCCATTACCGCCCAGGGAAACAAAACGGTAACGCCGACGGGTTGTCCAGACAAACTGAACTTGAAAAGTGATCTGTGAGTACTTCCCCGGACATCCCCAAGCCGATCCGTTGGGATCAGACTGTGTATGCCGGCTTGGTTCTGGGGGAGCATTGTGGCAAACCTAGCCACTTCTGGACTATAATGTAAGAAAGGTTGTCTATAGGCTGTATTGTGTGCTATATAGATGTGACAGACCCTTCTGTCAGTACTGAAGGAGTTAACTGTGTTCAGCTTTAAGAAGCTATTGTGTACTGTCATTAAAGTTCGTGATAAGCATTCCATTGTTTAATCATATCTAGAGAGCAGACGCCTAGTGATAAGAAAAGCCAAATGTGTATTGTGTTTAAGTTGTTATCTGCCTAAGTAAAGTAATGTACAACATTCTTTCAACCCCCCTTCTGGGGGGTCAGACCTGCATAAATACTGGGCATATGAGCCTTAATAAAACATATTCTGTTTTAAACCTGAAAACTGGCTGGGTTGTGAGTTGCTGATTCCCTATGCAGGACATTGTTCCCTGGTGTTAACCCTTGGTATCCTGTTGGTACCGTTACAGAAGCTTCAGTTAATCAAATTTGCAAAGCAGCAACTTGGTCTTCTTTGCATACTTTTACTAAATTTTACCATTTTTATGTGTTTGCTTCTTCGGAAGCAGCCTTTGGTAGAAAGGTTCTTTAGGCAGTTGTCTCAGCTTGATTCTAATGCCTTTAATTTTAGTTTTTTTGACATTTTTAACAAAAATTAATTATTTTTTGGGATTTAATTGACAAATTAACATTTTAGTACCTCTCTCTCCCACTGCCCAGTGTGAGGATAATTACAACTGCTGTCTCTTGTTTATAAAGCTTTTCTATAGAGAATACAGCATTATTTATAGTTTCAGTTTATTTTGGGGGGTTTTAACAAACAGCAGCTTTTTTAAAAAATGACAAAATATAGGTAAAGGAGCTTTTTGTAAACAATTTAATGCGGCCTATGTAAAATAATTTTCCTTTTAAAGAAACATTATACACTAAGTAAATTGTAGACAGTTTTAAAAGCAAAGATTAGCCTGACAAGAAAAAAAACTGATGCATTTTTAAATGATATTCATTATTTAAATAATGAAAAAATAAGTGTAACGTTTTGTGTCTTTAAAGTTATTGGGAACCATTATGTTGGAAATAGGTTTCCTTCTCTGCTGAAGCCAATAAGGGACAATTATGAATTGGTTACTGGAGTGTGCAACTAATAACTACGTGTAATGTAGCGGTGTTGCGTCTTGGGTCTATACGTTCTTTTCGTTGGAAAGGCTACCATTTTCATAATTAAATTACAGGAAAAAAGGGGACCAAAAAATAATTAAAGAATATTGCAATGTTTTTTTTAACTACATATAATTAAACATGTTATATTATAATCAAAATGTTTAATAACCCTTTAGTACAGTTCATAGTAAAAAAAATAACATAAAAAATAGGATAGTAAAATGGTAACTATTTGTACTTCCTTTTCTTCCCACAGGAGTTATATGAAGTAACTGGGTGTCGTGTAATACTTTGTACTATAACATTTTTTTTAAAGCACAAAATAATTTAATGTAAATGTATTTAATGACACTTGGGTCAATAAACATTGTAAGCTTTTAGTATCTAATTTTACCTAAATTCTGACTTAAAGGGATATTAAACATTGTTAATTTTGGTAAAAATAAATATGTTAAATCAAAGGGGGTAGTAATAGATAACAACCTAAAGATGGGTGCACAATGCAGGGCAGCAGCTTCAAAGGCTAATAAGATACTAGCATGTATTAAAAGAGGCATTGATTTAAGGGAGGAAAGCATAATTCTGTCACTATATAAGGCCCTGGTAAGACCTCACCTTGAGTATGGAGTGCATTCTTTGGATATTAAGTGTTTATCCTGGAAAGTTTTGTTTTTGGTTGCTATTTCTTCTGCTTAAAGAGTTTCGAAGCTTTCAGCTTTGCAGTATGAATCTCTTTTCCTTATTTTTCATTCTGATTATGTAGTTCTGCGTACTGCCTTAGTTTTTCTTCCTAAGGTGGTTTCAGATGGAAATATTAATCAAGAGATTGTTGTTCCTTCCTTGTGTCCTGACCCTTCTTCTTATAAGGAACGTTTCTTTCATGTAATTAACAAGAGTCCATGAGCTAGTGACGTATGGGATATACATTCCTACCAGGAGGGGCAAAGTTTCCCAAACCTTAAAATGCCTATAAATACACCCCTCACCACACCCACAAATCAGTTTTACAAACTTTGCCTCCAAGGGAGGTGGTGAAGTAAGTTTGTGCTAGATTCTACGTTGATATGCGCTCCGCAGCAAGTTGGAGCCCGGTTTTCCTCTCAGCGTGCAGTGAATGTCAGAGGGATGTGAGGAGAGTATTGCCTATTGAATGCAGTGATCTCCTTCTACGGGGTCTATTTCATAAGGTTCTCTGTTATCGGTCGTAGAGATTCATCTCTTACCTCCCTTTTCAGATCGACGATATACTCTTATATTTACCATTTCCTCTACTGATTCTCGTTTCAGTACTGGTTTGGCTTTCTACAAACATGTAGATGAGTGTCCTGGGGTAAGTAAGTCTTATTTTCTGTGACACTCTAAGCTATGGTTGGGCACTTTATTTATAAAGTTCTAAATATATGTATTCAAACATTTATTTGCCTTGACTCAGAATGTTCAACTTTCCTTATTTCCAGACAGTCAGTTTCATATTTGGGATTATGCTTTAATTATCATATTTTTCTTACCTCAAAAATTTGACTTTTTCCCTGTGGGCTGTTAGGCTCGCGGGGGCTGAAAATGCTTCATTTTATTGCGTCATTCTTGGCGCGGATTTTTTTGGCGCAAAAATTCATTTCCGTTTCCGGCGTCATACGTGTCGCCGGAAGTTGCGTCATTTTTTTGACGTTATTTTGCGCCAAAAATGTCGGCGTTCTGGATGTGGCGTCATTTTTGGCGCCAAAAGCATTTAGGCGCCAAATAATGTGGGCGTCTTATTTGGCGCCAAAAAATATGGGCGTCGCTTTTGTCTCCACATTATTTCAGAATCATTTTTCATTTGCTTCTGGTTGCTAGAAGCTTGATGTTTGGCATTTTTTCCCATTCCTGAAACTGTCTTATAAGGAATTTGATCTATTTTGCTTTATATGTTGTTTTTTCTCTTACATATTGCAAGATGTCTCACGTTGCATCTGAGCCAGAAGATACTACAGGAAAACCTCTGCCTGCTGGATCTACCAAAGCTAAGTGTATCTGCTGTAAACTT
This sequence comes from Bombina bombina, assembly GCF_027579735.1. Classification (NCBI taxonomy): domain Eukaryota; kingdom Metazoa; phylum Chordata; class Amphibia; order Anura; family Bombinatoridae; genus Bombina; species Bombina bombina. Next base: position 204,846,129 of record NC_069508.1, read on the forward strand.
TTGGTAGCTATTCCTCCAGCTGTTGTTTGTATTAAATGTCATGACAAACTTGTTAATGCAGATAATATTTCCTTTAGTGATGTACCATTGCCTGTTGCAGTTCCCTCAACATCTAAGGTGCAGAATGTTCCTGATAACATAAGAGATTTTGTTTCTGAATCCATAAAGAAGGCTTTGTCTGTTATTTCTCCTTCTAGTAAACGTAAAAAGTCTTTTAAATCTTCTCTCTCTACAGATGAATTTTTAAATGAACACCATCATTCTGATTCTTTGGACTCTTCTGGTTCAGAGGATTCTGTCTCAGAGATTGATGCTGATAAATCTTCATATTTATTTAAGATGGAATTTATTCGCTCTTTACTTAAAGAAGTACTAATTGCTTTAGAAATAGAGGATTCTAGTCCTCTTGATACTAATTCTATACGTTTGGATAAGGTTTTTAAAGCTCCTGCGGTTATTCCAGAAGTCTTTCCTGTTCCTAATGCTATTTCTGCAGTAATTGCTAAGGAATGGGATAGATTGGGTAATTCATTTACTCCTTCTAAACGTTTTAAGCAATTATATCCTGTTCCGCCTGACAGATTAGAATTTTGGGACAAAATCCCTAAAGTTGATGGGGCTATTTCTACCCTTGCTAAACGTACTACCATTCCTACATCAGATGGTACCTCGTTTAAGGATCCTTTAGATAGAAAAATTGAATCTTTTCTAAGAAAAGCTTATCTATGTTCAGGTAATCTTCTTAGACCTGCTATATCATTGGCTGATGTTGCTGCAGCTTCAACTTTTTGGTTGGAAACTCTAGCGCAACAAGTAACAAATCGTGATTCTCATGATATTATTATTCTTCTCCAGCATGCTAATAATTTCATCTGTGATGCCATTTTTGATATTATTAGAGTTGATGTTAGATTTATGTCTCTGGCTATCTTAGCCAGAAGAGCTTTATGGCTTAAGACTTGGAATGCTGATATGGCTTCTAAATCAACTCTACTTTCCATTTCTTTCCAGGGAAACAAATTATTTGGTTCTCAGTTGGATTCTATTATTTCAACTGTTACTGGTGGGAAAGGAACTTTTTTACCACAGGATAAAAAGTCTAAAGGTAAAAACAGGGCTAACAATCGTTTTCGTTCCTTTCGTTTCAACAAAGAACAAAAGCCTGATCCTTCGTCCTCAGGAGCAGTTTCAGTTTGGAAACCATCTCCAGTCTGGAATAAATCCAAGCCTGCTAGAAAGGCAAAGCCTGCTTCTAAGTTCACATGAAGGTACGGCCCTCATTCCAGTTCAGCTGGTAGGGGGCAGGTTACGTTTTTTCAAAGAAATTTGGATCAGTTCTGTTCACAATCTTTGGATTCAGAACATTGTTTCAGAAGGGTACAGAATTGGTTTCAAGATGAGACCTCCTGCAAAGAGATTTTTTCTTTCCCATGTCCCAGTAAATCCAGTGAAAGCTCAAGCATTTCTGAATTGTGTTTCAGATCTAGAGTTGGCTGGAGTAATTATGCCAGTTCCAGTTCCGGAACAGGGGATGGGGTTTTATTCAAATCTCTTCATTGTACCAAAGAAGGAGAATTCCTTCAGACCAGTTCTGGATCTAAAATTATTGAATCGTTATGTAAGGATACCAACGTTCAAGATGGTAACTGTAAGGACTATATTGCCTTTTGTTCAGCAAGGGAATTATATGTCCACAATAGATTTACAGGATGCATATCTGCATATTCCGATTCATCCAGATCATTATCAGTTCCTGAGATTCTCTTTTCTAGACAAGCATTACCAATTTGTGGCTCTACCGTTTGGCCTTGCTACAGCTCCAAGAATTTTCACAAAGATTCTCGGTGCCCTTCTGTCTGTAATCAGAGAACAGGGTATTGTGGTATTTCCTTATTTGGACGATATCTTGGTACTTGCTCCGTCTTTACATTTAGCAGAGTCTCATACGAATCGACTTGTGTTGTTTCTTCAAGATCATGGTTGGAGGATCAATTTACCAAAAAGTTCTTTGATTCCTCAAACAAGGGTAACCTTTCTGGGTTTCCAGATAGATTCAGTGTCCATGACTTTGTCTTTAACAGACAAGAGACGTCTAAAATTGATTACAGCCTGTCGAAACCTTCAGTCTCAATCATTCCCTTCGGTAGCCTTATGCATGGAAATTCTAGGTCTTATGACTGCTGCATCGGACGCGATCCCCTTTGCTCGTTTTCACATGCGACCTCTTCAGCTCTGTATGCTGAACCAATGGTGCAGGGATTACACGAAGATATATCAATTAATATCTTTAAAACCGATTGTTCGGCACTCTCTAACGTGGTGGACAGATCACCATCGTTTAATTCAGGGGGCTTCTTTTGTTCTTCCGACCTGGACTATAATTTCAACAGATGCAAGTCTCACAGGTTGGGGAGCTGTGTGGGGATCTCTGACGGCACAAGGAGTTTGGGAATCTCAGGAGGTGAGATTACCGATCAATATCTTGGAACTCCGTGCAGTTTTCAGAGCTCTTCAGTTTTGGCCTCTTCTGAAGAGAGAATCGTTCATTTGTTTTCAGACAGACAATGTCACAACTGTGGCATACATCAATCATCAAGGAGGGACTCACAGTCCTCTGGCTATGAAAGAAGTATCTCGAATTTTGGTTTGGGCGGAATCCAGCTCCTGTCTAATCTCTGCGGTTCATATCCCAGGTGTAGACAATTGGGAAGCGGATTATCTCAGTCGCCAAACGTTGCATCCGGGCGAATGGTCTCTTCACCCAGAGGTATTTCTTCAGATTGTTCAAATGTGGGGGCTCCCAGAGATAGATCTGATGGCCTCTCATCTAAACAAGAAACTTCCCAGGTATCTGTCCAGATCCCGGGATCCTCAGGCGGAGGCAGTGGATGCATTATCACTTCCTTGGAAGTATCATCCTGCCTATATCTTTCCGCCTCTAGTTCTTCTTCCAAGAGTAATCTCCAAGATTCTGAGGGAATGCTCGTTTGTTCTGCTAATAGCTCCGGCATGGCCTCACAGGTTTTGGTATGCGGATCTTGTCCGGATGGCATCTTGCCAGCCATGGACTCTTCCGTTAAGACCAGACCTTCTGTCACAAGGTCCTTTTTTCCATCCGGATCTGAAATCCTTAAATTTAAAGGTATGGAGATTGAACGCTTGATTCTTGGTCATAGAGGTTTCTCTGACTCCGTGATTAATACTATGTTACAGGCTCGTAAATCTGTATCTAGAGAGATATATTATAGAGTCTGGAAGACTTATATTTCATGGTGTCTTTCTCATCATTTTTCTTGGCATTCTTTTAGAATACCGAGAATTTTACAATTTCTTCAGGATGGTTTGGATAAGGGTTTGTCCGCAAGTTCTTTGAAAGGACAAATCTCTGCTCTTTCTGTTCTTTTTCACAGAAAGATTGCTTTTCTTCCTGATATTCATTGTTTTGTACAAGCTTTGGTTCGTATAAAACCTGTCATTAAGTCAATTTCTCCTCCATGGAGTTTGAATTTGGTTTTGGGAGCTCTTCAAGCTCCTCCGTTTGAACCTATGCATTCATTGGACATTAAATTACTTTCTTGGAAAGTTTTGTTCCTTTTGGCCATCTCTTCTGCTAGAAGAGTTTCTGAATTATCTGCTCTTTCGTGTGAGTCTCCTTTTCTGATTTTTCATCAGGATAAGGCGGTGTTGCGAACTTCTTTTGAATTTTTACCTAAAGTTGTGAATTCCAACAACGTTAGTAGAGAAATTGTGGTTCCTTCATTATGTCCTAATCCTAAGAATTCTAAGGAGAAATCATTGCATTCTTTGGATGTTGTTAGAGCTTTGAAATATTATGTTGAAGCTACGAAATCTTTCCGTAAGACTTCTAGTCTATTTGTTATCTTTTCCGGTTCTAGGAAAGGCCAGAAAGCTTCTGCCATTTCTTTGGCATCTTGGTTGAAATCTTTAATTCATCTTGCCTATGTTGAGTCGGGTAAAATTCCGCCTCAAAGAATTACAGCTCATTCTACTAGGTCAGTTTCTACTTCCTGGGCGTTTAGGAATGAAGCTTCGGTTGACCAGATCTGCAAAGCAGCAACCTGGTCCTCTTTGCATACTTTTACTAAATTCTACCATTTTGATGTATTTTCTTCTTCTGAAGCAGTTTTTGGTAGAAAAGTTCTTCAGGCAGCGGTTTCAGTTTGAATCTTCTGCTTATGTTTTTTGTTAAACTTTTATTTGGGTGTGGATTATTTTCAGCAGGAATTGGCTGTCTTTATTTTATCCCTCCCTCTCTAGTGACTCTTGTGTGGAAAGATCCACATCTTGGGTAGTCATTATCCCATACGTCACTAGCTCATGGACTCTTGTTAATTACATGAAAGAAAACATAATTTATGTAAGAACTTACCTGATAAATTCATTTCTTTCATATTAACAAGAGTCCATGAGGCCCACCCTTTTTTGTGGTGGTTATGATTTTTTTTTATAAAGCACAATTATTCCAATTCCTTATTTTATATGCTTCGCACTTTTTTTCTTATCACCCCACTTCTTGGCTATTCGTTAAACTGATTTGTGGGTGTGGTGAGGGGTGTATTTATAGGCATTTTAAGGTTTGGGAAACTTTGCCCCTCCTGGTAGGAATGTATATCCCATACGTCACTAGCTCATGGACTCTTGTTAATATGAAAGAAATGAATTTATCAGGTAAGTTCTTACATAAATTATGTTTTTATGAACCTAGATGTGGTACGTGCTTTAAAGTTTTATTTACAGGCAACTAAGGATTTTCAGTTTGTTCTGGTTGGTTTATAAACTTTGCGCTGTGTAGGGTATATGCTCTTGAGTCTAAATGAAGTAATCTCTAAACTTCAAAAAGTGGAAATATTTTTGGGAAGGTTTGACTCGTAAGCGCTTCTAGCTGATTACCCAGTAAGGAAGGATTTATAATAATAATATCAAGCAACCAAATTGTATTTAAAACTTAAAAGATAATTTATTAAATATAAAATCTGAGTGGTGTATAATGATGCTGTTTAACAGTTCAAAAGAAGAACAATTATTTAAAATAAAATATATAGCGGTAGTAGAAGGTATTTGGTTGGCCAACCATTGAATAAAATATTATTAAATATACCAATGTGTTAGTATATAAAAGCAAAATAAGATCTAACTGGTTCTTGGATACAACTTGTTACGTCTTATATTGGTCTTTAGCTCATTGGCTAATGTGGAGTAAAGAAGTTGTATTCAAAAATTGTATACAAAAGTAATCAAGTGTAAAATAGTTGTAAAATAGTTTAAAATGGTTACACTCGTATGGGAGACAAAGTACATTCAATCGTCGTAATAGTATGGGGAACAGTGTATACCCATAAATAAATGAACAACAAAGGCGATTATTTGTGATACAAAAACTAGTGTCGTTATAGAGGCGGCTTAAGATAAATAAATAAATGAACAATTATTAAAGGTTGTTACAGAGGCGCCTTTGAAAGTTCAAATAATGGTTTCTATAATGCTTTCTATATAGTTTGGTCTTGATGGCAGTATCGTTCATTATTTGCAATTTTTTGTTATTTTTTGTCTAACCTTAATGTGTTGGTCTACCGGTAGACGTGCTGACAATCTTCTTTCTCCTGTTAAGTGTGGTCAGTCCACGGGTCATCATTACTTCTGGGATATTAACTCCTCCCCAACAGGAAGTGCAAGAGGATTCACCCAGCAGAGCTGCCATATAGCTCCTCCCCTCTACGTCACCTCCAGTCATTCTCTTGCACCCAACGAATAGATAGGATGTGTGAGAGGACTGTGGTGATTTTACTTAGTTTCATACCTTCAATCAAAAGTTTGTTATTTTATAATAGCACCGGAGTGTGTTATTCCTTCTCTGGTAGAATTTGAAGAAGAATCTACCTGAGTTTTTTCTATGATTTTAGCCGGCGTAGTTAAGATCATATTGCTGTTTCTCGGCCATCTGAGGAGAGGTAAACTTCAGATCAGGGGACAGCAGGCAGATTAATCTGCAAAGAGGTATGTAGCAGCTTATTATTTTCTGACAATGGAATTGATGAGAAAATTCTGCCATACCGATATAATGTAAACTCAGCCTTAAATGCAGTAGCAGCAACTGGTATCAGGCTGTCATGTATGTATATTTTACACTTCAGTATTCTGGGGAATGGCACTTCACTGGAATTATACTGTATGCATAAAACTTTAGCCTAATTTGCAGGGACTAGCAACAGGCTTTTTAATAACACTTAATTTATTAATGTTAAACGTTTTTTGCTGGCATGTAAAATCGTTTAATTTTCTGAGGTACTGGGTGAAAAAATGTTTTGGGCACTATTTTTTTCCACTTGGCAGTCGTTTTATTTAATTTATGACAGTTTACTGATCTCTCTCACTGTTATGTGTGAGGGGGAGGGGCCTTTTTTGGCGCTTTTGCTACGCATCAAAAAATTCAGTCAGAAGTTTATTGTCTTCCCTGCATGATCCGGTTCATCTCTACAGAACTCAGGGGTCTTCAAAACTTGTTTTGAGGGAGGTAATCACTCACAGCAGAGCTGTGAGATTGTAGTTGACTGTGATAAAAAACGTTTATTTCTGTATTTTTTTTCTGCTATCAGGGTTAGTTATCCCTTGCTAATGGGAGCAATCCTTTGCTAAAACTGTGTTTTTTACAAAGATTTGATGCTATAACTTTTCAGTTTATTAATTTTCAACTGTCATAACTTTCTGTGCTTCTTATAGGCACAGTACGTTTTCATATTATAGTAAATTACTTGAAAAGTATTTCCAAGTTGCTAGTTTATTTGCTAGTGTGTTAAACATGTCTGATTCAGAGGAAGATATCTGTGCTATATGTGCTAAAGCCAAAGTGGAGCCCAATAGAAATTTATGTACTAACTGCATTGATGCTACTTTAAATAAAAGTCAATCTGTACAAATTGAACATATTTCACCAAACAACGAGGGGAGAGTTATGCCGACTAACTCGCCTCACGTGTCAGTACCTGCATCTCCCGCTCGGGAGGTGCGTGATATTGTAGCGCCGATTACATCTGGGCGGCCATTACAAATCACATTACAGGATATGGCTACTGTTATGACTGAAGTTTTGGCTAAATTACCAAAACTAAGAAGTAAGCGTGATCACTCTGGGGTGAGAACAGAGTGCGCTGATAATATTAGGGCCATGTCAGACACTGCGTCACAATTTGCAGAACATGAGGACGGAGAGCTTCATTCTGCGGGTGACGGTTCTGATCCAAACAAACTGGATTCAGATATTTCAAATTTTAAATTTAAGCTGGAAAACCTCCGTGTATTACTAGGGGAGGTGTTAGCGGCTCTGAATGATTGTAACACAGTTGCAATACCAGAGAAAATGTGTAGGTTGGATAAATATTTTGCGTTACCGGCGAGTACTGACGTTTTTCCTATACCTAAGAGACTTACTGAAATTGTTACTAAGGAGTGGGATAGACCCGGTGTGCCGTTCTCACCCCCTCTGATATTTAGAAAGATGTTTCCAATAGACGCCACCACACGGGACTTATGGCAAACGGTCCCTAAGGTGGAGGGAGCAGTTTCTACTTTAGCTAAGCATACCACTATCCCGGTGGAGGATAGCTGTGCCTTTTCAGATCCAATGGATAAAAAATTAGAGGGTTACCTTAAGAAAATGTTTGTTCAACAAGGTTTTTTATTGCAACCTCTTGCATGCATTGCGCCTGTCACGGCTGCAGCAGCATTTTGGTTTGAGTCTCTGGAAGAGACACTTGATTCAGCTCCATTAGATGAGATTACACACAAACTTAAAGCCCTTAAGTTAGCTAACTCATTTATTTCAGATGCCGTAGTACATTTAACTAAACTTACGGCTAAGAATTCCGGATTCGCCATTCAGGCGCGCAGAGCACTGTGGCTAAAATCCTGGTCAGCTGACGTTACTTCTAAATCTAAATTGCTTAATATACCTTTCAAAGGGCAGACCTTATTCGGGCCCGGGTTGAAAGAAATTATCGCTGACATTACAGGAGGTAAAGGCCATGCCCTGCCTCAAGACAGAGCCAAACCTAAGGCTAGACAGTCTAATTTTCGTTCCTTTCGTAATTTCAAAGCAGGAGCAACATCAACTTCCTCTGCACCAAAACAGGAAGGAGCTGTTGCTCGCTACAGACAAGGCTGGAGACCTAACCAGTCCTGGAACAAGGGCAAGCAGGCCAGGAAACCTGCTGCTGCCCCTAAGACAGCATGAATCGAGGGCCCCCGATCCGGGAACGGATCTAGTGGGGGGCAGACTTTCTCTCTTCGCCCAGGCTTGGGCAAGAGATGTCCAGGATCCCTGGGCGTTAGAGATCATATCTCAGGGATACCTTCTGGACTTCAAATTCTCTCCCCCAAGAGGGAGATTTCATCTGTCAAGGTTGTCAACAAACCAAATAAAGAAAGAGGCGTTTCTACGCTGCGTACAAGATCTTTTATTAATGGGAGTGATCCATCCGGTTCCGCGGTCGGAACAAGGACAAGGGTTTTACTCAAATCTGTTTGTGGTTCCCAAAAAAGAGGGAACTTTCAGGCCAATCTTGGATTTAAAGATCCTAAACAAATTCCTAAGAGTTCCATCGTTCAAAATGGAAACTATTCGGACAATTTTACCCATGATCCAGAAGGGTCAGTACATGACCACAGTGGATTTAAAGGATGCTTACCTTCACATACCGATTCACAAAGATCATTACCGGTATCTAAGGTTTGCCTTTCTAGACAGGCATTACCAGTTTGTAGCTCTTCCATTCGGATTGGCTACGGCTCCGAGAATCTTCACAAAGGTTCTGGGTGCTCTTCTGGCGGTACTAAGACCGCGAGGAATTGCGGTAGCTCCGTACCTAGACGACATTCTGATACAAGCTTCAAGCTTTCAAACTGCCAAGTCTCATACAGAGTTAGTACTGGCATTTCTAAGGTCGCATGGATGGAAGGTGAACGAAAAGAAGAGTTCTCTCTTTCCACTCACAAGAGTTCCCTTCTTGGGGACTCTTATAGATTCTGTAGAAATGAAGATTTACCTGACAGAAGACAGGTTAACAAAGCTTCAAGATACATGCCGTGTCCTTCATTCCATACAACACCCGTCAGTAGCTCAATGCATGGAGGTGATCGGCTTAATGGTAGCGGCAATGGACATAGTACCCTTTGCACGCCTACATCTCAGACCGCTGCAATTGTGCATGCTAAGTCAGTGGAATGGGGATTACTCAGACTTGTCCCCTACTCTGAATCTGGATCAAGAGACCAGAAATTCTCTTCTATGGTGGCTTTCTTGGCCACATCTGTCCAGGGGGATGCTATTCAGCAGGCCGGACTGGACAATTGTAACAACAGACGCCAGCCTACTAGGTTGGGGCGCTGTCTGGAATTCTCTGAAGGCTCAGGGACAATGGAATCAGGAGGAGAGTCTCCTACCAATAAACATTCTGGAATTGAGAGCAGTTCTCAATGCCCTTCTGGCTTGGCCCCAGTTAACAACTCGGGGGTTCATCAGGTTTCAGTCGGACAACATCACGACTGTAGCTTACATCAACCATCAGGGAGGGACAAGAAGCTCCCTAGCAATGATGGAAGTATCAAAGATAATTCGCTGGGCAGAGTCTCACTCTTGCCACCTGTCAGCAATCCACATCCCGGGAGTGGAGAACTGGGAGGCGGATTTCTTAAGTCGTCAGACTTTTCATCCGGGGGAGTGGGAACTTCATCCGGAGGTCTTTGCCCAAATACTTCGACGTTGGGGCAAACCAGAGATAGATCTCATGGCGTCTCGACAGAACGCCAAGCTTCCTCGTTACGGGTCCAGATCCAGGGATCCGGGAGCGGTTCTGATAGATGCTTTGACAGCACCTTGGACCTTCGGGATGGCTTATGTGTTTCCACCCTTCCCGATGCTTCCTCGATTGATTGCCAGAATCAAACAGGAGAGAGCATCAATGATTCTAATAGCGCCTGCATGGCCACGCAGGACTTGGTATGCAGATCTAGTGGACATGTCATCCTGTCCACCTTGGTCTCTACCTCTGAAACAGGACCTTCTGATCCAGGGTCCCTTCAAACATCAAAATCTAATTTCTCTGAAGCTGACTGCTTGGAAATTGAACGCTTGATTTTATCAAAACGTGGTTTTTCTGAGTCAGTTATTGATACCTTAATACAGGCTAGGAAGCCTGTTACCAGAAAGATTTACCATAAGATATGGCGCAAATACTTATATTGGTGCGAATCCAAGAGTTACTCATGGAGTAAGGTTAGGATTCCAAGGATATTGTCCTTTCTACAAGAAGGTTTAGAAAAGGGTTTATCCGCTAGTTCCTTAAAGGGACAGATTTCAGCTCTGTCCATTCTTTTACACAAACGTCTGTCAGAAGTTCCGGACATTCAAGCTTGTTGTCAGGCTTTATCTAGGATCAAGCCTGTGTTTAAAACTGTTGCTCCACCATGGAGTTTGAACTTAGTTCTTAATGTTTTACAGGGTGTTCCGTTTGAACCCCTTCATTCCATTGATATCAAGCTGTTATCTTGGAAAGTTCTGTTTTTAATGGCGATTTCCTCGGCTCGAAGAGTCTCTGAGTTATCTGCCTTACATTGTGATTCTCCTTATCTGATTTTTCATTCAGATAAGGTAGTTCTGCGTACTAAACCTGGGTTCCTACCTAAGGTGGTCACTAACAGGAATATCAATCAAGAGATTGTGGTTCCATCTTTGTGTCCTAATCCTTCTTCGAAGAAGGAACGTCTGCTACACAATCTAGATGTAGTCCGTGCCCTGAAATTTTATCTACAGGCAACTAAGGATTTTCGACAAACGTCTTCCCTGTTTGTCGTTTATTCTGGTCAGAGGAGAGGTCAAAAAGCTTCGGCTACCTCTCTTTCCTTTTGGCTTCGTAGCATAATACGGTTAGCCTATGAGACTGCTGGACAGCAGCCTCCTGAAAGAATTACAGCACATTCTACTAGAGCTGTGGCTTCCACTTGGGCCTTTAAGAATGAGGCTTCTGTTGAACAGATTTGCAAGGCTGCAACTTGGTCTTCTCTTCATACTTTTTCCAAATTTTACAAATTTGACACTTTTGCTTCTTCGGAGGCTGTTTTTGGGAGAAAGGTTCTTCAGGCAGTGGTTCCTTCCGTATAAAGAGCCTGCCTGTCCCTCCCGTTATCCGTGTACTTTAGATTTGGTATTGGTATCCCAGAAGTAATGATGACCCGTGGACTGACCACACTTAACAGGAGAAAACAAAATTTATGCTTACCTGATAAATTCCTTTCTCCTGTAGTGTGGTCAGTCCACGGCCCGCCCTGTTTTTTATGGCAGGTAAAAAATTTTTGAATTATACTCCAGTCACCACTACACCCTTTGGCTTCTCCTTTCTCGTTGGTCCTTGGTCGAATGACTGGAGGTGACGTAGAGGGGAGGAGCTATATGGCAGCTCTGCTGGGTGAATCCTCTTGCACTTCCTGTTGGGGAGGAGTTAATATCCCAGAAGTAATGATGACCCGTGGACTGACCACTCTACAGGAGAAAGGAATTTATCAGGTAAGCATAAATTTTGTTTTTGCGTGTGTGCAAAAAAAGGGAAATGACGAAATTGAACCTTCTTTCTGCAGTATTGTCTCGCTGTAACTGTTGGTTCTGCTGGTTACCTTATAGCCAAGGTTTTCCTGACAGTTTCCTGTATGTGTTCTCCTTCGGCGGTCTCCTAGTATTTTCACTAGACAGGTAGGGTGTTCTTTCTTTCCAAAAGTATTTACCTCTGCGTTTGTACCTGCCAAATCACGCGCCTTTTTCACAGGCTTCCCGTGATCGGCTTTGCCCGTTGTTTATGTGAGTGCCTGCTGACAGTTGTAGCTCGGTCGTGTTGATCCCAATGTGCACTTTTAGTGAGACTTCCGCTGTAATTTCCGAAGTGCTTTTGATGTTAGAGGAATATCTGTGAGCATACCGAGTATGCTGGTATCGGATCACATTCAGTAAGACATTTGCGGTGTATATCTTTGCAAGGGCTTTCTGGTGGTCTTATTCTTAAGTTTTTAGAAATTGCGGTGAGTTGGTTTCTGATGGTCCAATTCCTATGGACATAAAATCCTGGTGTATACCAAGTATACAGGTGTAGAAAAGCAACGTGTTTCGGCTAAGAGCTTCAGCCTTTATCAAGCATATCCTACACCTTTCAAGAGCAATCCTTTTAAACCTTATCAGGCTATTTGATTGGTTCCTGCTTCTTTCCATTCTATTGGTTGACGTCACTGTTTTTTTCACGGCTTATTCATTGCATTTTTGCGGTGTTTTGGACTTGATTATCTGTGTAATTTCTAAAGACCTTATACACATCGTGTTTATAGTATAAAATAAACTACTTTAGTGTGTCTATTTTGTTGACAATGGTAATAGTTATTAAAGTGGTATTTTTTGGGACATCCATAAGGGTTACTATTCAATTTCATTAGTTTATGTCTTAAGACGTTCATAATGCATACGTTGTAAAAAACGAGAATAAAAACATTTGTTGAACGGCATAGTGTGTATGAGTAAATTTTATGATTGATTGCTCGAATCTGTTAATTAAAGGGACAGTCTACACTTAAGAATAAGACCACCAGAAAGCCCTTGCAAAGATATACACCGCAAGTGTCTTACTGAATGTGATCCGATACCAGCATACTCGGTATGCTCCCAGATATTCCTCTAACATCAAAAGCACTTCGGAAATTACAGCGGAAGTCTCACTAAAAGTGCACATTGGGATCAACATGACCGAGATACAACTGTCAGCAGGCACTCACATAAACAACGGGCAAAGCCGATCACGGGAAGCCTGTGAAAAAGGCGCGTGATTTGGCAGGTACAAACGCTGAAGAAAATACTTTTGGAAAGAAAGAACACCCTACCTGTCTAGTGAAAATACTAGGAGACCGCCGAAGGAGAACACATACAGGAAACCATCAGGAAAACCTTGGCTATAAGGTAACCAGCGGAACCAACAGTTACAGCGAGACAATACTGCAGAAAGAAGGTTCAATTTCTTCATTTCCCTTTTTTTGCACACACGCAAAAGAAGATTGTCAGCACGTCTACCGGTTGATCAACACATTAAGGTCAGACAAAAAATAACAAAAAATTGCAAATAACGAACGATACTGCCATCAAGACCAAACTATATAGAAACCATTATAGAAACCATTATTTGAACTTTCAAAGGCGCCTCTGTAACAACCTTTAATAATTGTTCATTTATTTATTTATTTATCTTAAGCCGCTTCTATAACGACACTAGTTTTTGTATCACAAATAATCGCCTTTGTTGTTCATTTATTTATCTTAAGCCGCCTCTATAACGACACTAGTTTTTGTATCACAAATAATCGCCTTTGTTGTTCATTTATTTATTTATCTTAAGCCGCCTCTATAACGATACTAGTTTTTGTATCACAAATAATCGCCTTTGTTGTTCATTTATTTATTTATCTTAAGCCGCCTCTATAACGACACTAGTTTTTGTATCACAAATAATCGCCTTTGTTGTTCATTTATTTATGGGTATACACTGTTCCCCATACTATTACGACGATTGAATGTACTTTGTCTCCCATACGAGTGTAACCATTTTAAACTATTTTACAACTATTTTACACTTGATTACTTTTGTATACAATTTTTGCATACAACTTCTTTACTCCACATTAGCCAATGAGCTAAAGACCAATATAAGACGTAACAAGTTGTATCCAAGAACCAGTTAGATCTTATTTTGCTTTTATATACTAACACATTGGTATGTTTAATAATATTTTATTCAATGGTTGGCCAACCAAATACCTTCTAGATTGCAATATTTTAGAAATTTTTAGAAATTGTTAATTACTACCGCTATATATTTTATTTTAAATAATTGTTCTTCTTTTCAACTGTTAAACAGCATCATTAGACACCACTCAGATTTTATATTTAATAAATTATCTTTTGAATTTTAAATACAATTTGGTTGCTTGATATTATTATTATAAATCCTTCCTTACTGGGTAATCAGCTAGAAGCGCTAAGGATTTTCATCAGTCTTCTTCCTTATTTGTTGTTTATTCTGGCAAGAGAAAGGTCAGAGAGCTACGACTTCTTCTCTTTCTTTTTGGTTGAGGAGTATTTTTCGCGTGGCTTATGAGACTGCTGTACGGCAGCCTCCCGAGAGAATCACGGCTCTTTCTACCAGGGCTGTTTCTTCTTCTTGGGCTTTTAATAAGGGAGCTTCTATGGAACAGGGCTGCTACTTGGTCTTCCTTTCACACTTTTTCAATATTTTACAAATTTTATACTTTTGCTTCGGCTGAGGCTTCTTTTGGGAGAAAGGTTCTGCAAGCGGTGGTGCCTTCTGTTTAGGTCTCTGTCTTGCCCTCCCTTATCTGTGTCCTCTAGCTTGGGTATTGATTCCCACTAGTAATTGATGATTCCGTGGACTCGCCATATCTTAGGAAAGAAAACATAATTAATGCTTACCTGATACATGTATTTATTTCCGGATATGGTGAGTCCACGGCCCACCCTTTATTTAAGACAGTTTATTTTTCTATAAACATCAGGCACCTCTGCACCTTATATTACTTCCTTTCTCCTTTCCTTTTTGTCGGATGACTGGGAATTTTGGGAAAGGGAGTGGTATTTAACAGTTTTTGCTGTGGTGCTCTTTGCCGCCTCCTGCTAGTCAGGAGAGATATTCCCACTAGTAATTGATGATTCCGTGGACTCACCATATGCGGGAATAAATACATTTATCAGGTAAGCATAAATTATGTTTTTCTTGCAAAATTAGCACTTAGAAATTCTTAGTGTAGTCCCCCCCCCCCCAGTGTGATGAGAGCAGAGGATTCTGGGCATGAGCAAATTTGACTCCCTGTTATGTAGTCTATTCATTAGCCTAGAAGGTTTATGACATCAGGCTAAGATAAAGCTTTCTGCAAAGGCCCCTCCTCCTTGTAGGGCTGTGTCAGGAAGCAAAACTATAGTGTAAAAATTAAAGGGACAGTCTACACCAGACTTTTTATTGTTTTAAAAGATAGATAATCCCTTTATTACTCATTCCCCAGTTTTGCATAACCAACACATTTATAGTAATATATGTTTTACCTCTGTGATTACCTTGTATTTAAGCCTCTGCAGACTGCTCCCTTATCTCAGTGCTTTTGACAGACATGCAGTTTAACCAATCAGTGCAGACTCCTAAATAACTACACGGGAGTGAGCACGATGTTATCTATACGACACACATGAACTAGTACTATCTAACTGTGAAAAACGTTCAAAATGCTCTGAGCTAAGAGGCGGTTTTCAACGGTTTAGAAATCAGTTTGAGCTTACCTAGGTTTAGCTTTTGAAAAATACCACCAAGGGAACAAAGCAAATTTAATGATAAAAGTCAATTGGAAAGTTGTTTAAATTGTCATGCCCTATCTGAATCATGAAAGTTTAATTTTAACCTGAGTGTCCCTTTAAATAAAAGGTAAAATCCATTTAAATATATGAATAATATGTATTGCAATGATTTCTGTTAAGTATAAGCAGCTGCTTAGTGCTTTTTTATTAAGAAACCGACTGTTTAACTTCCCTTTAAATATTTGAGGCTTGGTCAGTAAAATCATTAAACAAGTCCTGGGGAGAACTAAAGTGAACAAGAATCCTAGTCTGTAGCCCTGGAGACAAAAACAGTTATTTCATTTTTGTCTAAATTTTCTTCTTTCCAGTGTGATTGTGATTGAAATCAATATCTGTTTTCATCACAGTAAATATCTTCCACTGAAGATGTAGATAAGACAGTGCAGGCAACGCAATTCCATTATCTCTGACAGCAGACGCTGTAATTGTTAGAAAATCATGTTTCTATAAACATACCCTGAGTTTTTTGTTTTCAGGAAGTCAAATATAACTTTAGTTTAACAGAATTTCACACCCTTTACATCCTTTTTATACAGGATTCAAAACATTGAAAAAACTAATTTTCCTTCTTTTACAAAGTAAATACAGAAGCTTAGGTCCAGTGTCTGACATCCTATATATTATATTCATTTAAAATATTCGTTTTCATCATTGGGCTCCATGTACTAAGCAAAGTAATCCGCTTTGAAGCTGTTGTGGGGCAGGTTTGCACATGCCTGATGGCCGCTCTTCTTACAATCTCCACCACTTCTGTTTTGATGGAGAAAAATCACCCCAAACACTTTCACTCTGGTTGATTGACAGGCCCTTCTCACTTGCGATTGGTTGCGCAAGAGAATGGGGCAGCATTACACACTAGTCTGAGTGTGTATTTAACATATAGGCAATGGAAAAACAGGGTCCGCTGCCGTATGCCATAAAACGCTCGTTGAGAACCCTGTCTGACTTCTGCACGCCTTTTAGCATATGGGGCCATTGCAGTTGCAGCTCTCCGGATGCTGGAGAAAAAAAGTTGCATAGAAAAGTCAATAAAACTTCACACCAAGGATTTAGACAAAGTGGATGTTATCATTCAATTAAAATTAAATGATGTGTATATGGCTTTCAGAACAAATTTCCTTGGTTTCAATTTCTGCTTTGAGTGCTAAGCACTTTCCCACCTGGGTGTAAGGTGACTTAAGTTTTTTTTTTTTCCTTTTATTTTTTGAATTTTTTTTTTCCTTTTGTAATTTTTTTTTTTGCAGATCCAGAAGACTTATACCGTTGGAAAGGTTAGGCGATTATCTTTCCAACGGTGGGTCTTGGGGTCTGTAGCTGCTTAGATGCCTGAGATACAGGCTTCTAAGCAGCATGCCCCCTTTCCCTATACTTTGTATTGTAAATTTTTAATAAAGTTGCGCAGTGACATCATCACGTCATTGCGCGTGATGTCGCCGAACATAACGTGACGTCCCGGCGATGCCTGTCACTATGCAGGCCCAATTGCCGGGGTAGGAGCGGGTGGCACCAGAGCTAGCAAAACTCAGAGCCGTTGTTAGCACTCAAGGGGTTAAGGGGACATGAAACATTTTTCTTTCATGATTCAGTTATTCAGAGCAAACATTTTTAAACAACTTTCCAATGTACTTATATTATCAGTGTTGTTTATTCAAGTGGTGTGCTTTTTTGAAGAAGCAACAATGCACTATTGGGAGCTAGCTGAACACATTGGTAAGCCAATGGAATATATGTGCAGCCACCAATCAGCAGCTAGCTCACTGTTCCTGAGCCTACCTAGGTATGGTTTTCAACAAAAAGATACTAAGAGAACTAACCAAAATAGATAACAGAGCTTGTGAATAGCTTTCAGGTTTAATTCTATCTCAGTCATGAAGGAAAAAGTTTGGGTTTCATGTCCCTTTAATAAATGTTTTTTCTTATATATCCATGGTACAAGTCTTACCATAAAGTATTTGCATAAGCCGTTTCTGGAGAGCCTTATGATTATCCCAGGCTATTGTGAAGTCTCCCAGTGTTAGTCTTTGCTGCCTCTAAAGTTTATTCCATGAATCAGTCACCATTCCCCAAATGACTCCTGAACCTGCTATACATCAGCGTGAGGTCATGACCCCTTGTTCTGGTGAACAATACAGTTGGTTAGATTTTTTCCCAATGTGGGGACAAACCCCTTAAGAAAATGACTAAGTAAACAATGTGACACTTTTATCTCCACTTACAAAAGAATGCAATGTGCATTTAATGAAAATAGTGATGATTTTATAACACGTTTGGTAAATAATGAATTATTTGTACACCTATTAAGGGAAAATGACCTTTTTGCAATATGTAACACTGGTTTGTGTGTTTCAGGGGGACATAAAAGAAGATATAGAAATATACACACAAAATGTACAAGGATCAAAGGAATATACGGCCTCTGCAGTTGTGAGTTCTCCTATGACGGAAGAGGTTTTCCATGTAATAATCTTTCTGCTTATGCAGAGAATTAACTACGTAGTCACTAAAACGTTAAATGTCAGCTAAACATAGCTCACTGTATATTTGCCTAAACAATACTTTCTTATGAATGCAGTTTTTATATTAAAAGGACATTAAAGGCACATAAAACCCAAACATTTTCTTTCATGAATCGGATAGCACATAGCATGCAATTTTAAGCAACTTTCTAATTTATTCCTATTATAAATTCTTCTTCTTCGTTCTCTTGCTATCTTTATTTAAAAAGCAGGAATGTAAGCATTGGTGCCGGCCCATTTTTGGTTGAGCACCTGGGTAGCGCTTGCTGATTGGTGTCTAAATGTAGCCACCAACCAGCAAGTGCTACCCAGGTGCTGAACTAAAAAAAATGGGCCGACTCCTATGCCTACATTGCTGTTTTATCAAATAAAGATACACAGAGAACAAAGAAAAATTGATAATATGAATAAATTAGAAAGTTGATTAAAATTGCTGCTCTATCTGAATCATGAAAGAAGAAAAAAAAAGGGTTTTGTGTCCCTTTTAATTTTAGCTGTAGTGTAGATCGATGTTTCTTAACCGCGGTCCTTAAGTACCCCAACAGGCCAGGATTTCTTTGTAGCTGAACACCGCACAGGTGAAATATCAGCTGATGGGTGAGAGCAGGTTGGTTTAACTAGGTATTTGCTCAACAAAAGATACCAAGAGAAGAAAGCAAATTTTATAATAAAAGACAATTGGAAAGTTGTTTAAATCACGACAGTTTAAATGCAGCACAAAATAACAAAATGTTAGTAAACTTCCTGTAAGTTACAATTAGCAGCAGTATTAGATTTGTCTTATAAAATGCATTCACTTCAGTTCCAGGATTACATTCACATTGACTTTTCCTATGACTGACAGATTACAGTATCGTTGTCTTCTTATCTTATATAGATTTCCATAATAAAACTGGTTTGATGCAAGTTACATGTATTATATTACACAGCAAGCACTAGTTATGTTCTCCCATACTCATGTTATGTAGTTAGTAGAAACTCACAGAAGTCTTCTAGAAACCTTTTCTTATGGGGAAAACTTATGAAACTGCAAATGGTTCTGTCTGCTTTAGGCTCACGTCCTAACCACCTCAGACTGATCCAGCCGTGGTGATTGGCAAGTCCTTGCTGCTTTTGTACAACCAATCACACAAGAGGAGTGGCAACAAGCTACTGCTCATCTAATGACAAATATGAGCACTGCATATGATCCTGGGAGGACACGTTACCCTAAATATCAATCTTATCCATCCAGTTAAGGACAGAGCTGCCCATGATGTAGCCTTCTTAATACTTCACTTAGTTTTCGCTTTAAAGTAGAATTGTTTGGCTGGTCTCTCTGTCGTAGGCTTAAGATGGTTTTGTTTCCACAGGTGTTGAAGGAAGATTACTTCTGATATCCGTATCATGCAAGTAATTTATTTCCTATTTACATTCCTGGCTCTGTGATCCTTGCTGTTTTTTGTTGTGTTGTGCATATTTTGAAGTCTATTGGTCAGATTTCTGCTCTGTATCCTTAGTTTAGCATATTTATGATATGAAGTTTGTGTGTTATACTACAGCATATGCCTTTAATATGTTATATACCTACTCTTTCCCTGCAGATTTATTCTAGCTATCTTAGTTCCAGCTCTTTTGTGCAACATTTCCTTCTTAATATAAGGAGAGTCCACGGCATCATTCCTTACTGTTGGGAATTACTGAACCTGGCCACCAGGAGGAGGCAAAGACACCCCAGCCAAAGGCTTAAATACCTCTCCCACTTCTCCCATCCCCCAGGAAAATTGCCTTTCATCACCGGAGGATGGCAGAGAAGTGTCAGAAGATTCAGAGTAATTCCTTAGGAAGGGTATCTGCTCTTCGATATGGGACTGGAGTTTTAAATAGTTTTGTCAGCCTTTCAGTCAGAGCATTGACAAAAGTTAGAGTCTGGAGATGCAGGGAGAGTCTTTCTGCGAACCCATCCAGACTGCCTGCTAACAGCTCCTAAGCAATCAGTGTTGACGAGTTTCACTGCCTGCTTGTTTTCTCACTCAAGTCCATGTCAGGAGCGATGCTACAAGACTTGAGAGGCTGTGTTTCTGTTCCACAGCATGGATTCTGGTAAGATCGTTTCAATCTTTTTACATATGTTGAATACGCTAGAAGACAGGGTCACAGTGTGGCACCTTTTATCTTTATAGAATTATGGGTTAATATCTCCTCAGGGGTTTAATCAAATGTGATGCTTTGATTTTATGCTGCTTTATGTGTGAGATTTATTGGGCTCATAGACTGTTCGTTATGTGGCTGAAACGCACAGGTTTTTACTTTCACTTTAAACTCTGCGCAGCTTGTAGCTTGGCACACTTTTCTTTCATGTAATTAGCAAGAGTCCATGAGCTAGTGACGTATGGGATATACATTCCTACCAGGAGGGGCAAAGTTTCCCAAACCTCAAAATGCCTACAAATACACCCCTCACCACACCCACAAATCAGTTTTACAAACTTTGCCTCCTATGGAGGTGGTGAAGTAAGTTTGTGCTAGATTCTACGTTGATATGCGCTCCGCAGCAGGTTGGAGCCCGGTTTTCCTCTCAGCGTGCAGTGAATGTCAGAGGGATGTGAGGAGAGTATTGCCTATTTTGAATGCAGTGATCTCCTTCTACGGGGTCTATTTCATAGGTTCTCTGTTATCGGTCGTAGAGATTCATCTCTTACCTCCCTTTTCAGATCGACGATATACTCTTATATATATATATATACCATTACCTCTGCTGATTTTCGTTTCAGTACTGGTTTGGCTTTCTACAAACATGTAGATGAGTGTCCTGGGGTAAGTAAGTCTTATTTTCTGTGACACTCTATGCTATGGTTGGGCACTTTTTTAATAAATTTCTAAATATATGTATTCAAACATTTATTTGCCTTGACTCAGGATGTTCAACATTCCTTATTTTCAGACAGTCGGTTTCATATTTGGGATAATGCACTTGAATCAATTATTTTTCTTACCTTAAAAATTTGACTTTTTTCCCTGTGGGCTGTTAGGCTCGCGGGGGCTGAAAATGCTTCATTTTATTGCGTCATTTTTGGCGCGGACTTTTTTGGCGCAAAAAATCTTTTCTGTTTCCGGCGTCATATGTGTCGCCGGAAGTTGCGTCATTTTTGACGTTCTTTTGCGCCAAAAGTATCGGCGTTCCGGACGTGGCGTCATTTTTGGCGCCAAAAGCATTTAGGCGCCAAATAATGTGGGCGTCTTATTTGGCGCTAAAAAAAATATGGGCGTCGCTTTTGTCTCCACATTATTTAAGTCTCATTTTTCTTTGCTTCTGGTTGCTAGAAGCTTGTTCCTTGGCATTTTTTCCCATTCCTGAAACTGTCATTTAAGGAATTTGATCAATTTTGCTTTATATGTTGTTTTTTTTTTTTTTCTCTTACATATTGCAAGATGTCTCACGTTGCATCTGAGTCAGAAGATACTTCAGGAAAATCGCTGTCTGGTGCTGGAACTACCAAAGCTAAGTGTATCTGCTGTAAACTTTTGGTAGCTGTTCCTCCAGCTGTTGTTTGTATTAATTGTCATGAAAACTTGTTAATGCAGATAATATTTCCTTTAGTAATGTACCATTACCTGTTGCAGTTCCATCAACATCTAATGTTCAGAATGTTCCTGATAACATAAGAGATTTTGTTTCTGAATCCATCAAGAAGGCTATGTCTGTTATTCCTCCTTCTAGTAAACATAAAAAATCTTTTAAAACTTCTCTTTATACAGATGAATTTTTAAATGAACATCATCATTCTGATTCTAATGACTCTTCTGGTTCAGAGGATTCTGTCTCAGAGGTTGATGCTGATAAATCTTCATATTTATTTAAAATGGAATTTATTCGTTCTTTACTTAAAGAAGTACTAATTGCTTTAGAAATTGAGGATTCTGGTCCTCTTGATACTAAATCTAAATGTTTAGATAAGGTCTTTAAATCTCCTGTGGTTATTCCAGAAGTTTTTCCTGTTCCTGGTGCTATTTCTGAAGTAATTTCCAGAGAATGGAATAATTTGGGTAATTCATTTACTCCTTCTAAACGTTTTAAGCAATTATATCCTGTGCCGTCTGACAGATTAGAATTTTGGGACAAAATCCCTAAAGTTGATGGGGCTATTTCTACCCTTGCTAAACGTACTACTATTCCTACGTCAGATGGTACTTCCTTTAAGGATCCTTTAGATAGGAAAATGGAATCCTTTCTAAGAAAAGCTTATCTGTGTTCAGGTAATCTTCTTAGACCTGCTATATCATTGGCTGATGTTGCTGCAGCTTCAACTTTTTGGTTGGAAACTTTAGCGCAACAAGTAACAGATCATGATTCTCATAATATTATTCTTCTTCTTCAACATGCTAATAATTTTATCTGTGATGCCATTTTTGATATTATCAGAGTTGATGTCAGGTTTATGTCTCTAGCTATTTTAGCTAGAAGAGCTTTATGGCTTAAAACTTGGAATGCTGATATGTCTTCTAAATCGACTCTACTTTCCATTTCTTTCCAGGGTAACAAATTATTTGGTTCTCAGTTGGATTCTATTATCTCAACTGTTACTGGTGGGAAAGGAACTTTTTTACCACAGGATAAAAAATCTAAGGGTAAAAACAGGGCTAATAATTGTTTTCGTTCCTTTCGTTTCAACAAAGAACAAAAGCCTGATCCTTCATCCTCAGGAGCAGTTTCAGTTTGGAAACCATCTCCAGTCTGGAATAAATCCAAGCCTTCTAGAAAAGCAAAGCCAGCTTCTAAGTCCACATGAAGGTGCGGCCCTCATTCCAGCTCAGCTGTTAGGGGGCAGGTTACGTTTTTTCAAAGAAATTTGGATCAATTCTGTTCACAATCTTTGGATTCAGAACATTGTTTCAGAAGGGTACAGAATTGGTTTCAAGATAAGACCTCCTGCAAAGAGATTTTTTCTTTCCCGTGTCCCAGTAAATCCAGTGAAAGCTCAAGCATTTCTGAAATGTGTTTCAGATCTAGAGTTGGCTGGGTTAATTATGCCAGTTCCAGTTCTGGAACAGGGGCTGGGGTTTTATTCGAATCTCTTCATTGTACCAAAGAAGGAGAATTCCTTCAGACCAGTTCTGGATCTAAAAATATTGAATCGTTATGTAAGGATACCAACGTTCAAAATGGTAACTGTAAGGACTATCTTGCCTTTTGTTCAACAAGGGCATTATATGTCCACAATAGATTTACAGGATGCATATCTGCATATTCCGATTCATCCAGATCATTATCAGTTCCTGAGATTCTCTTTTCTGGACAAGCATTACCAGTTTGTGGCTCTGCCGTTTGGCCTAGCTACAGCTCCAAGAATTTTTTACGAAGGTTCTCGGTGCCCTTCTGTCTGTAATCAGAGAACAGGGTATTGTGGTATTTCCTTATTTGGACGATATCTTGGTACTTGCTCAGTCTTTACATTTAGCAGAATCTCATACGAATCGACTTGTGTTGTTTCTTCAAGATCATGGTTGGAGGATCAATTCACTAAAAAGTTAATTGATTCCTCAGACAAGGGTAACCTTTCTGGGTTTCCAGATAGATTCAGTGTCCATGACTCTGTCTTTGACAGACAAGAGACGTCTAAAATTGATTTCAGCTTGTCGAAACCTTCAGTCACAATCATTCCCTTCGGTAGCCTTATGCATGGAAATTCTAGGTCTTATGACTGCTGCATCGGACGCGATCCCCTTTGCTCGTTTTCACATGCGACCTCTTTAGCTCTGTATGCTGAATCAATGGTGCAGGGATTACACAAAGATATCTCAATTAATATCTTTAAAACCGATTGTACGACACTCTCTAACGTGGTGGACAGATCACCATTGTTTAATTCAGGGGGCTTCTTTTGTTCTTCCGACCTGGACTGTAATTTCAATAGATGCAAGTCTTACAGGTTGGGGAGCTGTGTGGGGATCTCTGACGGCACAAGGAGTTTGGGAATCTCAGGAGGTGAGATTACCGATCAATATTTTGGAACTCCGAGCAATTTTCAGAGCTCTTCAGTCTTGGCCTCTTCTGAAGAGAGAATCGTTCATTTGTTTTCAGACAGACAATGTCACAACTGTGGCATACATCAATCATCAAGGAGGGACTCACAGTCCTCTGGCTATGAAAGAAGTATCTCGAATTCTGGTTTGGGCGGAATCCAGCTCCTGTCTAATCTCTGCGGTTCATATCCCAGGTATAGACAATTGGGAAGCGGATTATCTCAGTCGCCAAACGTTGCATCCGGGCGAATGGTCTCTTCACCCAGAGGTATTTCTTCAGATTGTTCAAATGTGGGAGCTTCCAGAAATAGATCTGATGGCGTCTCATCTAAACAAGAAACTTCCCAGGTATCTGTCCAGATCCCGGGATCCTCAGGCGGAAGCAGTGGATGCATTATCACTTCCTTGGAAGTATCATCCTGCCTATATCTTTCCGCCTCTAGTTCTTCTTCCAAGAGTAATCTCCAAGATTCTGAAGGAATGCTCGTTTGTTCTGCTGGTAGCTCCGGCATGGCCTCACAGGTTTTGGTATGCGGATCTTGTCCGGATGGCCTCTTGCCATCCGTGGACTCTTCCGCTAAGACCAGACCTTCTGTCGCAAGGTCCTTTTTTCCATCAGGATCTCAAATCCTTAAATTTAAAGGTATGGAGATTGAACGCTTGATTCTTGGTCAAAGAGGTTTCTCTGACTCTGTGATTAATACTATGTTACAGGCTCGTAAATCTGTATCTAGAGAGATATATTATAGAGTCTGGAAGACTTATATTTCTTGGTGTCTTTCTCATCATTTTTCTTGGCATTCTTTTAGAATTCCGAGAATTTTACAGTTTCTTCAGGATGGTTTAGATAAAGGTTTATCCGCAAGTTCTTTGAAAGGACAAATCTCTGCTCTTTCTGTTCTTTTTCACAGAAAGATTGCTAATCTTCCTGATATTCATTGTTTTGTACAAGCTTTGGTTCGTATAAAACCTGTCATTAAGTCAATTTCTCCTCCTTGGAGTTTGAATTTGGTTCTGGGGGCTCTTCAAGCTCCTCCTTTTGAACCCATGCATTCATTGGACATTAAATTACTTTCTTGGAAAGTTTTGTTCCTTTTGGCCATCTCTTCTGCCAGAAGAGTCTCTGAATTATCTGCTCTTTCTTGTGAATCTCCTTTTCTGATTTTTTACCAGGATAAGGCGGTGTTGCGAACTTCTTTTGAATTTTTACCTAAGGTTGTGAATTCCAACAACATTAGTAGAGAAATTGTGGTTCCTTCATTATGTCCTAATCCTAAGAATTCTAAGGAGAAATCGTTGCATTCTTTGGATGTTGTTAGAGCTTTGAAATATTATGTTGAAGCTACTAAGTCTTTCCGAAAGACTTCTAGTCTATTTGTTATCTTTTCCGGTTCTAGAAAAGGCCAGAAAGCTTCTGCCATTTCTTTGGCATCTTGGTTGAAATCTTTAATTCATCATGCCTATGTCGAGTCGGGTAAAACTCCGCCTCAAAGGATTACAGCTCATTCTACTAGGTCAGTTTCTACTTCCTGGGCGTTTAGGAATGAAGCTTCGGTTGATCAGATTTGCAAAGCAGCAACTTGGTCCTCTTTGCATACTTTTACTAAATTCTACCATTTTGATGTATTTTCTTCTTCTGAAGCAGTTTTTGGTAGAAAAGTACTTCAGGCAGCGGTTTCAGTTTGAATCTTCTGTTTATGTTTTTCATTAAACTTTATTTTGGGTGTGGATTATTTTCAGCAGGAATTGGCTGTCTTTATTTTATCCCTCCCTATCTAGTGACTCTTGCGTGGAAAGATCCACATCTTGGGTAGTCATTATCCCATACGTCACTAGCTCATGGACTCTTGCTAATTACATGAAAGAAAACATAATTTATGTAAGAACTTACCTGATAAATTCATTTCTTTCATATTAGCAAGAGTCCATGAGGCCCGCCCTTTTTTGTGGTGGTTATGATTTTTTTGTATAAAGCACAATTATTCCAATTCCTTATTTTATATGCTTTCGCACTTTTTTCTTATCACCCCACTTCTTGGCTATTCGTTAAACTGATTTGTGGGTGTGGTGAGGGGTGTATTTGTAGGCATTTTGAGGTTTGGGAAACTTTGCCCCTCCTGGTAGGAATGTATATCCCATACGTCACTAGCTCATGGACTCTTGCTAATATGAAAGAAATGAATTTATCAGGTAAGTTCTTACATAAATTATGTTTTTTCTCATAGCAGGGGCGGACCTGCCTTGCGCACCATGTGACCGGGAGTGGTCTCGCTTTCATTTCCTCTTTACTGACCAAGCTGGCTGTCGGGGAACACGCTTTTTCTCTGTATTGTCTGGGTCTAGGAGGTGGTGAGTGCCCCAGCCATTGGGAGTATAAAGGTGCCTTTTTTTTTTGAGAAATAAAAAAAGATTGTTTTATTTTCTGTGTCCTACTGTCATTAGCTTAAGCGATGGAGGATTCTGAGATATTAGATGGTATTCCCTCTATTCCAAATAGTAATACCTGTTTATATTGTGAGGAGGCCTTGGTATGCCCGCCCTCTCAACTATGTTCCACATGCTTTGAACTTGTTATTAGGTCTAAGAAGGTTAACCCCTTTAGTACCACTGAGCCGTCCACCTCTGAGGACTCGCCATCCCATGAGGTGCATACCCATCAGTCATCTCCTTCTGCACACGCAGCTTCCCGTAGCACACCTGATCCTCCATCTGGAGGGAGCCTTTTACCAGCAGATTTTACCTCACAATTAAAGATGGCGGTGTCTGAGGCCCTTGGTGCTTTACCTCGCCTGGCTAAACGCAAGCGAAAGGTTAAACATAGCTCTCCTGCCCAGGGGTTATCATGCGATTTATTGGATTTATCTGTTATAACTCAGTTATCCAAGGATGAATCACGCTCTGAGGCTTCAGAGGGTGAACTTTCTGGGTCGGAGTCTGCTGCCTCTAAGCCTCCTGCTGCGGAGGAACCAGCCTTTAGATTTAAGATTGAACACTCACGTTTTGTTCCAAAAGAGGTCCTGTCTACATTAGAGGTTCCAGAGGCCAAGCTGCCTGATGAACCTTTGATTCCTAAACTAGACAGGGTGTATTAGGACAGGGTAGTGCTGTTAACTTTTCCTTTTTTCTTCTACTTTGCCCATTTGCTTTTCCTGATGATCTTTTCACTTGTGATATCCACTGGCACATTACCAGGTAGACTTTGTTATGAGGAACGGTTCGAATAAGACTAAACCCTTGAGGAAAAATGCCCAATTCCTCTTGCTTTTCTTATTTTAACCAAAAGTTTTTGTTTCTGTTTGTCATACAGATATTGGTAAACAGATCTACGGTTAAAAGGTTTTCTCTTAATTCTATTATTTTCTCATATTACATCTGATGTATAAGCACTGGGTAGTCACAGATTAGTTTGCCCACCTTGGTATGAATTTATACATGCATCATGTGAATCTGTTTTCCAGATCTGAGACAGTGTTCTTGAATGAATGCACCCTTTTTCAAATTTATACATTTGAGCTGTTATCCATAAGAAGGATTATTCATCATTCAGAAATCCTGTGGTTAAACCAACTGCATCAGTGTTGAGAAAATGTTTCTTGGGTATAGTCTGCTTCTATGAGGAATATATGATTAGTTTCTTCTGTATTCTAAGCCTTCTCTCTGCTCATATGGCTTTAGTTTTAGATAAGCTAGATTTTTCTTTTGTGATACCTTTTTGGGTAGTCTGTGTGTAAATAATTAATCCACATCCCGTTTTTGTTTTAGGTTTGTAGGGCCATCTAGGAGAAATAATGTCAAGAGTTATCAGTTGTGGCTTTACTTACCAACATGGAATATATTTTCAAAATGTTGAAAGATCAAACATTTAAGGACAATACTTCTTACTGTCAAAGATTTTCAAGTGTGAGTGAGTCCTCCACGAATTTTGACCCTGTCATTTTAGAAGACAGTCCAGGTCAAGCCAAGAGACCCTGGTATTGAAGCTCTTCAAATAAAGTATAACACCTTTCATGGTAGGTTAGGACTCTTATGGAATTAAATTTTAAATTGTCTTGGGATTTCTTTATTTAATTTTACCAAGTTTCTCAGGATCTAAGGCCTGATGATCAAAGACTCACTGACAGGCAGAAAACTCTCGCAAACTATTTGTGGTATTTTTGGAGCATTATATTGCAATGAATGTTTCTCTCCGTCACATCTAGAACCCAGGGTAGTTAGATAAATAGCTCTAAAGCTAAAATTTGCTTTTTTCCCATGGGGTTTTGAAACAAATAACATTTTGAGAGTTTCTCTTGATACCTATTAGTCATTAGTTAATGGCTATCATAGACTATTTATTTCTTAAGGTGGTGAGAGTCCATGATTCCTTACTGTTAGGAATTCATCACCTGGCCTCCAGGAGGAGGCAAAGACACCCTACACCAAGAGATTTAATTTCCCTACTACGTCCCTGAACTTTACAGTATTTCTTTGCCTCAATTGGAACATTTGAAGATGGAGATGTTCATGATTTTATTTAAGCAATTAAGAGATATTTGATCCCACTTTCCCCCCATAAACTGAAACTTGGAATAGATGGGCATATCAGATTACTGGCTTTGCATTGTAAACCTTATTCAGGATTCATAGTCACAAGCCTTCCATAGGTGTCGCTGTGCCTGGTCCTCCTATCTGGCGGTACTCCTCCCTCAGTATATCCTTTACTATCTAGTACAGTACTTGATGGACTTTCTGCTTTTTCCTCAGGATTCATTTGGGAAAGAACAGGGGAGTGGGCATTCCCTGGGTAAGTACCTGCATTTCCCACACAGCCAGCAGGTACACGCGTTAGTGTTTATCATAGCTAGGTACAGTAGCTAACACAGTGGGGCTCACATCTATAACCCTATAGTTAAGGTCTTTTACAGTTGCAGGACAGCCTCTATAACAGGTTGTGATTTATTTGCATCTCAGCCAGGTTGCTAAATATTTTTGTTTCAACTTTCTTTCTGTCTCTGACGTCTCTTCCTCTATCTCTTGGAGGGTGAGTTGTCTGCGGAGGACTTGTCGTCAAACTCTGGTCAGGAATCTGAGGAGACAACTTTCAATTTATTTCATGTAATTGGCAAGAGTCCATGAGCTAGTGACATATGGGATATACAATCCTACCAGGAGGGGCAAAGTTTCCCAAACCTCAAGTTTCTTTAGTGGGAATTATACTAACTTGTCTTGTGTTTCTTTTCCTTAAGAACTAATGTGTGTTATTTACTTTAGCGCAGTACGTAATCTCAAGTTTGTTCATTATTTTTAATGTTTTTAAATTCATTTTTTTAAGGAGGTTTTCAAAGCGTACAACGTAAAGTAATAATGCAAATACAAGCATGTTCAAGAGACAGGTTTCTTAAAATCAAAAGAACGAAATTCACATATGAAAGTGTGTTACATATTAATCCACATGTTATTTAGCAATATCTAGATCTTAATAACCAACGCAATAACAATGTGCCAATCTGCCTCCTAGTTGTAGACTAATAAAGATGTGTGAAGTATAATCTTTCATCAAAATAAAATAATCATGTGAATACTACTAACAGTACATGAACTATCAGTCTACTGTATAATTAACAATATAAGAGTGAGACCTCCTTTTCTCTGGCATATGATCCCCTTAAGTCAATTGTGGTCACTCTTGGACCTGGTTACTCTGAGATAATTAAGAAGAGGATTAGAGGTTAATATGGCGATTCTTGGGCCTTAGCATGTTTGTAAATAAACTAGCATCTGATATTTGATAATGGTAAGAAGAGAGTAATTGTGCACATTAGACTAATTGCTGTAACGAAATACAGGCTAGTAAAAACAGTATACCATAAACATTTAACACAAAATTAGAAGCATACTCTTGGACCAAATATTGTTCTACTTAACATTAGAATGATACTATAGGACCAAATATTCTGTATGTGTGATGTATAAATAAAATATGCAAGCATATGATTACATGAGATCCACCTATGTTTCTGGAGGAACAAGTGGTGAGGTAATATCGACCGCTGTGAGACTAAAGCACTAAAGTAAGGCTTATCCAAGTATGAGCGCTATGGAAAAGGTGCATCAATAGGCTACCATCTCTATGTAATAAGAGTTAAAATGCTATTGCTATATAAATCATAATGGTGACAGAGATATTAGAAACTCAGCACTATCTACATTTTCTACTATATTGAAGTAATATTGTGGGCTAAATAATAAAAAAAAGATATATATATATATATATTGTAAATATATATATATATATATATATATATATATATAGTTGTTGGCCTCATGACCTTTTTTATGAAGGTATATTGTTTGATTTTAAAGTATGATGTAGCCAACAAAATGCTTACTACATACAAATAATAGTCTCAGACTGCACACCAACATATAAATGTTCAAATAACCCTGGTCTAATATTTATTAGAGGCTGTGTACTAGTACCAAACTCGGGATACACTTGGAGATTGTCAAATATAGAAGCTGACATATAAGTCAAGGCATGTCTGGGGATTTGGAGCTCTTAGAATAAGTGCCAAATCTAGTTAAAGTGAAGGTAAACTTTGGTGAATGAAAGCCTGTTTTTTAAAAATGCTATTAAAAACAGGGGCACTTTCATTCATCAAAGTTTACAAAGCAGTCGTTTTGATTAAAAACGTACCTTTTTTTTTTCACAGCCAGAGCAGCTTCCCCCTCCTGGAAATCCTCTCTTCACACGTCAGCAATGACTAATCCGGCTTCCTCCAATCACAGCATGGCCTCAATGACTACCCTGGGGGGAAAGCTGTGATTGGAGGAAGCCGGATTAGTCATTGCTGATGTGTGAAGAGAGAATTTCCAGGAGGGGGAAGCTGCTCTGGCTGTGAAAAGAAAAAAAAGGTAAGTTTTAAATAAAAACGGCTGCTTTGTAAACTTTGATGAATGAAAGTGCCCCTGTTTTTAATAGTATTTTTAAAAAATGGTCTTTCATTCATCAAAGTTTACCTTCTCTTTAAGGGTGAAAAAATCATAGTGTAAGGTAACATGTCTTTTTATAGTGCCATAATGAAGTGAAAGGTGCTTCTATTGAAGAAATAAAAATAAAATGAAAAATATTAGCCTATATTTATGTCAATCAATGGTTGCATCCCTGACAAAATAAGAAACATTGGGCATAGTTTAGATTGCCCTGTAAGGGAGATAATGTTAGGTATATGCGGATAAGTCCTCTTTAAAAGGAATAGTGCATACATATTAAGCTACAAGGGCTTACTGACAAAATTGAGTGATAGCGTATGTTACGGTTACCCTTAGTCTCGCTGAGAGATGGACCGCTTAGTAGCCTGGATTCCTATTGCTGAAGAGGGGAGAAACTGCTTTCCATAGTATTCTATATGAGTCTCGCAAATGTAGAATAATCCCCCTTAGCTGTAGTACAGCTAGGATACCCTTCTGCCCACAAAAACGAGTCAACGCTGCGATTGAGGGACAACCAAGAACTGAGGACTGGGATGCCCAGCCTGCTTTTTATTTAGGTTACATGCACACAGGGCACTCCCAGGGGGGGAAGCATAAAATCCCCCATCACACATTTAGACAAAGCCCTTGGACAGGCCACCGCAGATAACAAGTACACACAAGAAAACAATTGAGTCCTTCTTATCACCTAGCAGTGAATGCTTATCACAAACTTAATTACAGTACACAATATGCTAGGAAACCTGCCTCAGAAAATAGTTTTCTCAAAACTGAACAGAGTTAACCCTTTATGAAATGATACTTGTTACAGTTTTCTTGGAGCCCTTCTTAGGCGCTGGCTTGGCTGGTTCAGGCATTGCTGCTGGGAAATAAGTTTCTTCACAACAAAATAACTAATGCTTCTGTAACAGTGCTCCCTTTCTGTGGAACACTCTGGCAGACACGGTCTTACCCCTTTTCGGGGCAGACTAAGGCTGTCCAGACCGCTGGTTATGCGGGGCTGAGGTCGGTTTGTCTGGACAACCCGTCGGCGTTGCCATTCTGTTTCCCAGGTCTGTAAGTAATGGTGAAATTGAAGGGTTGCAACGATAAACTCCAACGTAATAGCCTGCCATTATCTCCAGAGACCCGGTTCAGCCACACCAACGGGTTATGGTCGGTGACCAGAGTGAACTCCTGCCCATATAAATAGGGAGTCAATTTCTTTAATGCCCACACCAAAGCCAAACACTCCTTTTCGACTGCTGCATAGCTGACTTCGCGGGGCAGGAGCTTCCGGCTGATGTAGGCAACTGGATGCTCCCCTCCATCTTCGCCTACTTGGCTGAGGACGGCTCCCAGCCCGAACATGGAAGCATCTGTGTGGACGATAAAACGTTTGTTAAGGGCTGGAGCCGCCAAGACAGGAGCGTTAATTAGAGCATTTTTGAGAGCCTGGAAAGCCGTTTCACAGTGGGGAGACCACAGGACCTGTCGAGGTAAGTTCTTCTTGGTCAAGTCAGTCAGGGGTTTGGCAAGTGTGCTGTAGTCTGGTACGAACCGTCTATAGTACCCTGCCGTGCCCAGGAAGGCTAGGACCTGAGTCTTAGTGATGGGGGTGGGCCAATTGGCGACAGCTTCTATCTTGGCCGGCTCTGGTCGCTGCTTTCCACACCCCACCCGGTGACCCAGGTACTGTACCTCGGCCATCCCAAAGTGGCATTTTTCTGGCTTCAGAGTCAGGCCAGCAGCCCGGATCTGATCCAGAACCATTCCTATGTGAGCTAAGTGGTCCTCCCATGACTCACTGTGGATCGCTATGTCGTCCAGGTAGGCGCAAGCAAAACTCTGGAAGCCATCCAGGAGCCTATCCACCAAGCGCTGGAATGTAGCTGGGGCATTCTTCATCCCAAACGGCATTACCCTAAACTGATATAAGCCGAATGGGGTGACGAATGCCGACTTGGGGATAGCCTCCGGGGCCAGGGGAATCTGCCAGTAACCTTTGCAGAGGTCAATAGTGGTCAGGTAATTTCCCCTGGCTATACGATCGAGTAGCTCGTCTACCCTGGGCATAGGGTAAGCGTCCGTCACGGTCTTTTCATTGAGCCTCCGATAGTCTACGCAGAACCGGGTGGTCCCATCTTTCTTGGGCACCAAGACAACTGGGGAGGCCCAGGGACTATCGGAGGGCTCAATTACCCTGAGTTGGAGCATCTCATCGATCTCCTTCTTCATTCCTATCCTAACTGCTTCGGGGATTCGGTACGGAGCCTGGCGCAAGGGAGCTTGTCCCGGAGTATCTACCTGGTGGGTGGTTAAAGTAGTGTACCCTGGCTTCGGGGAGAAGGTGAGGTGTTTGGACTGTAGGAGTTGGTTGAGCTGCTCCCTTTCAGTGGGGCTAAGTCGGTCTCCTATCTGAACCTGAGCCACTATACCTGTGGGGAGACTCTTTTCTAATAGGTCTGGAATGGGTAGACTGTCGGGGCCTTCCTGAGGGGAACAACATACGGCCGTCACGTTCTCTGGTCGCTCAAAATATTCCTTGAGCATGTTTACATGGAATGTCTTTCTAAGATTGTTGTGGTGGCAGCTAGCTATCACATAAGTGGTGTCTCCCCTTTTCTCTATGATCTGGTAGGGGCCCTGCCAGGACGCCTGCAATTTGTCTGTCTTCACCGGCTTAAGTACTAACACCTTTTGTCCTATGGTAAAGATTCTCTTTCGGGCCCCCCGATCGTACCATACTTTCTGTCTTCTCTGGGCCGACTGGAGATTAGCCCGCACGGATTTGGCTAATTGCTCCATTCGGTCCCTGAGTTCCAGCACGTATGGCACAATGGGGACACCGTCAGTCTCCATCTCTCCCTCCCAGTGCTCCCGGATCAGGTTTAGGGGTCCCCGTACCTTTCTTCCGTAGAGCAACTCGAAGGGAGAGAACCCTGTCGTTTCCTGGGGCACCTCCCGATAAGCAAAAAGGAGGTGCGGCAGGAAGCGTTCCCAGTCTCTGTATTCCTGAGTGAACGTCTTGAGCATTTGCTTGAGGGTCCCATTGAACCTCTCACACAGCCCGTTCGTCTGGGGGTGGTATGGGGAGCTCAGGAGGGACTTAATTTTGCAAACCTGCCAGAGTTGTTGGGTCAATTCAGCCGTAAATTGCGTGCCTCGGTCGGATAGGATTTCTTTTGGAAATCCTACCCGGGAGAACACCTGTACTAGTGCATTCGCTACCGTATCCGCTTGTATGTTGGATAGGGCGACAGCCTCTGGGTACCTGGTAGCGTAGTCCACTACGGTAAGAATGTAGCGCTTACCGGAGGGACTAGGGGTAGCCAGTGGTCCCACTAGGTCAATAGCAACCCGGCTGAAGGGTTCCTCTACAATGGGCATATTTACTAGATGGGCTTTAGGGTGATCGCCTCGCCTTCCTACTCGTTGACACACATCGCAGGTGTTACAGTAAGTTCTAACGTCAGCGTGTACCCCTGGCCAAAAGAACGTGTGAGTAATGCGGTGTAGGGTACGGGTTACAGCTAGGTGGCCTGCTAAGGGGATGTCATGGCCTATCTTGAGGATTTCTTGACGGTATTTGTGGGGCACTACCAGCTGTCGCCTACGCTGTCCCCTTTTCTCTGTCCAGCGGTATAGTTTCCCTTTTTCCCATAAGAATGTTTCATTATCTGCCCCGCCCCCTCCGGTCTCTGCTCGTTCCCGGTACATTTGTAAGGTCGGGTCAGTCTTAGACTCTCTCTCGAAAGCATCTGGGGTGTCCCAGGGTATGGGGCCTAACATGTCAGGCAATGTCGGGGTAGGTCTTACCTGTGTCTCCCGCACTGGTGAGAGTTCTCGCTCCGTCCGGGCTTGGGCCCGTGTAGTCACTGGGTCCGCCTCGTTGTTGCATACTGGAGCATAGGCAGAAGTCATGGGGCCCAAATCATTGCCCAGTAGTACTTCGGCAGGTAAATTATCCATTATGCCCACGTTCACAGCCCCCTTTCCCGCTCCCCAATCAAGATGCACTTTAGCTGTTGGAATTTTGTACACATCCCCCCCCGCCACTCTAACGGCCACAGTCTGTCCAGATCGCTTGTGCTCCGGCACCAAATGACTCTGTACCAGCGTGATAGTAGCCCCTGTGTCTCTCAATCCCTCGGTAGATCGCCCCTCGAGCCATACCTTCTGCCGATGGTGCTGGCGGTTATCTGAGGCAGCATATACAGGGTCCGCCTCGTGAAGCGGCCCCAAATATTCCTCCATAGGGGCCTCTTGGTTAACACAGAGGGTCCGGGCCGGACGATATGCCCCAGAGGGGTAATTGTAATTCCTGGGTGTCTGGTGCGTATTAAGGGGGCAGCTAGCCATGAAATGCCCTGGTTGCTTGCATCGGTGGCAAGTCGGTCTGGGACGCTCAGAGCTGTTATTGGGTGGTCCTGAGTGTCGGGCGGGCCCTGCGGGCACCGGGGCTCGGAATTCAGCACGAGGGGGTGCACGGTAAACCTCTCTGGGTTCGTGAAGACGGGAGTCATAATGTTCATCGGCCAATTTGGCTGCTTCTTCTAAGGTAGAAGGTCGCCTGTCTCGCAGCCATTCCTTCCCTTGCTGTTCCATGCCATTATAAAAATGTTCTAAGAGAAACAATTGTAAAATTTCCTCACCAGTCACCGCTTTACTTCCGCTCATCCAGTGATTTGCCGCTCTCCGCATTCGGTGCGCCCATTCCATATGGGTATCGTTAGGCTTCTTTTTCGTGCCCCGAAACTGTCGGCGATACGCGTCCGGAGTTACTGCGTACCGTCGCAACAGTGTCTCCTTAACTAGCTCATACTGTGTCACTTCCTCAGCACCCAGAGTACGAAAGGCTTCCAGGGCTCGCCCGGATAGTTTCCCAGACAATATCGTGGGCCACTCCCTGTTGGGAATCTGGTGCAGGGCACATTGCCTTTCGAAGTCCGCCAAATATTCATCAATCCCTGTCTCGCTCTCTAGGAAGGGTCGAAATGCCGCATAGGGTATCTTGGGCCTCCCAGCATTTTCGACAGGGATGATTACCTGCGGGGCTTCAGCATTGCGGTGTGCGTTCGCTAGGTTGAGTTCGTGGGCTCGAGTCTCTCGTATATCCTTGTCCGCTTCCGCCATCAACTGCTGTACCAATTCCATGGAGGGGTTCGGCCCGTACAGTGAGAGCCTCTCCCGAACAATCCTGGTTTTTTCGTCACTAATCGTGGTCGGTGTTTCCGCCATTGTGAAGCTCTGATCCAGTTCGGTCAATTCTGCGATCAGCTCTCTCCTCGGCCGGTTGCTGGCGTACCCCCCTCTGCTTTCAAGTAAATCCTTTAGGGTTGTACGCTTCAATTTTTCGTAAGCGCTCTCCATCCGTTCTGTACCTCTCCTAGGAAATCCAGGAACAATCCCACCGCTGCCGCCAAATGTTACGGTTACCCTTAGTCTCGCTGAGAGATGGACCGCTTAGTAGCCTGGATTCCTATTGCTGAAGAGGGGAGAAACTGCTTTCCATAGTATTCTATATGAGTCTCGCAAATGTAGAATAATCCCCCTTAGCTGTAGTACAGCTAGGATACCCTTCTGCCCACAAAAACGAGTCAACGCTGCGATTGAGGGACAACCAAGAACTGAGGACTGGGATGCCCAGCCTGCTTTTTATTTAGGTTACATGCACA
Source organism: Bombina bombina (assembly GCF_027579735.1). Taxonomy (NCBI): domain Eukaryota; kingdom Metazoa; phylum Chordata; class Amphibia; order Anura; family Bombinatoridae; genus Bombina; species Bombina bombina. The sequence goes on from NC_069508.1 coordinate 204,882,737, forward strand.
CAGGGCACTCCCAGGGGGGGAAGCATAAAATCCCCCATCACACATTTAGACAAAGCCCTTGGACAGGCCACCGCAGATAACAAGTACACACAAGAAAACAATTGAGTCCTTCTTATCACCTAGCAGTGAATGCTTATCACAAACTTAATTACAGTACACAATATGCTAGGAAACCTGCCTCAGAAAATAGTTTTCTCAAAACTGAACAGAGTTAACCCTTTATGAAATGATACTTGTTACAGTTTTCTTGGAGCCCTTCTTAGGCGCTGGCTTGGCTGGTTCAGGCATTGCTGCTGGGAAATAAGTTTCTTCACAACAAAATAACTAATGCTTCTGTAACAGTGTACTCTTTAGTAGGGAGAGGTACTGTTTAGAAAATGTCCCATCTGACCCCAACACCAGTGGAGCTGAGCGCGGGCAAAGAATGATGGATCCTCTCCTCTAAGACCAAGAGTGCAACACTACTCATCCAACCCCCATTCAAGGATAGCAGAAGTCCATAAGCTCCGCACTTGGGGCATTCCTAATGTCTGCACTATCGATCAGAGGTGGCAGGGTATTGAGGATGGTATGTGAAGTCAAAAGCTGCTCTATTGTTAGCAGGCCTTGAGGGTATAAAGTCGCAAGTCTCTTACGTGAGTGTGAAGATTTTAGATACTCCGGGGTCCGACTGCGGGAACCGGCCGCTCCCCCTCGGACAGACGCCGGAGGCAAATAGCTCACTCCCGCCTCTACACCAGGGCAAGGATGCATGATAGGCAGTTGTTGGAGCAATAAGTCTTGTGTGGCTAATCATAATTCTCCATGGTCACGCAAGGGAGGCTCCACCAGGCAAAGGTTTTGTTCGGTTTTAGCCAAAGGGGATGTGCTAAGCATAGATAATGTCCTGGAACTCCCTTGTTGGAATAGATTCTCTGAGGAGGGCTTTATAAGCTGATCAAGTGAAGATATCTCCATAACTGGGTAGTCAGATATTCCGGAACTCTCCCCTCGGACCACCTTCCTTACTGTAGTGATGAAGGCTTCAACGTTTTTATCAAGTTTATAGTCCAGGTCTTGTAAAAGAGCTTGCAAGTGTATAAAAGGGTTCTCCATGATGTGTATCTTGATGTATGTGCAATAACAACAGATCTAAAGCTGCTCTATCTGGAGTACTGGGGGGGGGGGGTTGAGAGATGAAATGTAGGCCCCAACAGGCTAAATCAGGTTCCAGTCGGCTAAAATGAAATTTTGTTGTTTAAGAAGCTAGACAATCCCTTTATTACCCATTCCCCAGTTTTGCATAACCAACACAGTTATAATACACATTTTACCTCTGTAATTATCTTGTATCTAAGCCTCTTGAAACTGCCCCCTTATTTCAGTTCTTTTGACAGACTTGCATTTTTAGCCAATCAGTGCTCACTCCTAGGAGCTTCACGTGCCTGAACATGTTATATATATGAAACACATGAACTAATGCCCTCTAGTGGTGAAAAACTGTTAAAATGCTTTCAGATTAGAGGCGGCCTTCAAGAAATTAGTATATGAACCTCCTAGGTTTAGCTTTCAACTAAGAATACCAAGAGAACAAAGCAAAATTGGTAATAAAAGTAAATTGGAAAGTTGTTTAAAATTACATGCCCTATCTGAATCATGAAAGTTTATTTTTGACTTGACTATCCCTTCAATATACTTTTTACCTCTGTGATTACCTTGTATCTAAGCCTCTGCAGACTGTCCCCTTATTTTTTTTAGTTCTTTTGACAGACTTGCTTTTAGCCAATCAGTGCTGACTCCACAGGAGTGCACACAATGTTATCTATATGGCACACGTGAACTAGCAATGTCTAGCTGTGAAAAACTGTCATTCTTCACTGAAATAAGAGGCGGCCTTCAAGGGCTTAGAAATTAGCATATGAGCCTACCTAGGTTTAGCTTAATACAAAGAATACCAAGAGAACAAAGCAAATTTGATGATAAAAGTAAATCGGAAATTTTATTAAAATTGCATGCCCTATCTGAATCATGAAAGTTTTGACTAGACTGTCCCTTTAAGCTAAATTCATGTTCAGCCCCAATCCAAGGGAGCAAATGAGATATAGGTTGCTTGCATCCTCATGTAGACCAAGTTGAACCTCAGTGTGGCCTCGTCTTTTTAGATTCCAGATCTCCATAATTGGAAAGCAGTTTTTTGAGCTGCTAAATTATTTATCAAGGATAGTAGTCTCTTCACGTGTAAGGAATTGTGTTGATGGAGATTCTAAGGTACAAAGTATTATAACCCAGGGCACACTTACTTAAGGATTTGCAGTGGGTGCAGTGTCTACTCTTGCAAGTACAGAGGGACATTTTCTGACAAGGGAATTACCACTACTAAAACCCGTAACTATAGTTTTATTACCATCTGGACCTCATTAGTTTTCCCTACTAGTTGTGCCAATCCATTTTATTTAGTGGAATCTTTCTATTCACTCCAGCTCTGGAAATAATTTGGTTGTTTTGTTTTTTTAATCTTCATGGAATAAGAATTTCCTTCCTCAAGTTTCTTACATGGCCATTCTTCCTAAGGTTATGTTATGGAGCAGTTCACATTTTCTTTTCCCTCTCCATACAGCCTAAAGTAGTGTCAGGAAAGGGAGGTACTCAAGGGACTTCTGTAAGTTTCTTCCCACTCTTAGAAAGCTATGTGTCAAATATTTCCCAAATGCATTGCTTCTTGGGTTAACTAAAATGATTTAACTTTATTCATAGGTTTACTTTTGTTTTAGCAGAGAAACAATGAAGTTGCCTTCATGGAAGGACAAGAAGAACTTGTTGATGAACCAGCACTGGTCATGGGAAGAGTGTTTGAAACCATGGACAATAAAACAGATTATCTAGAAGAATCATGGGAAATGCATGAAATAGAGGGATTTCTAGGAGAAAGAGAAATGCTTGTAGATGAAGAAGATTATACTGAACAACAGACATCCGTGAAGAACAGTAATGAATATATTATGCAATATGATGTCACACAACCACCTTCACAAAAAAAGGATGATTATGTTCGTCAATGGGAGGAAGAAACGGTATGTATCCATTAACTATTACATAAGTATATTTCATCTATACGCACGTTTTTTAAATGTTATAACTAAAAGTAATTCAATCAATTTATTTTTTTAGCTAGCTTTGATTCTATATTGATTCACTTTAGAGCTATTTAACTATAAGGCATATTAATTAGCGCTGCGGAATCTGTTGGCGCTCTACAAATAACCGATAATAATAATAATTAATTAAAGGGATACTAAACCCAATTTTTTTTCTTTCATGATTCAGATAGAGCATGAGATTTTAAGCAACTTTCTAATTTACTCCTATTATCAATTTTTCTTTTTTCTCATGCTATCTTGATTTGAAAAAGCAGTACTGTAAGCTTTAGAGCCAGCCCGTTTTTTGTTCAGCACCTGGGTAGCACAGTTAATGCTGAGTGTCAATTAAAAGTATATGAAACCCAATTTTTTTCATGTTTCTGATATAGCATAACATTTTAAACACTTTTCAATTTTCTTATATGATCAAATTTACTTTATTCTCATGGTATTCTTTGTTGTGGATCATACCGCATTAGGTAGTGTGCTTGTGTCTAGAGCACTTATGTCAGCAGTTTTTCAATAATGCTTTTAACAATGTCATACATTGTGCAAACATTGCTGCCATCTAGTGGTTAAAACACTGCTGACAGAAAGTGTTCTGTACCTAACTATTATTATGCTCTTCAACAAAGATTACCAAGAGCATAATGTAAATGAACTAATAGAAGTAAATTGGATAGTTTTATTTAATTGTATGCTCTATCTGAATCATGATATGAACATTGTGGGTTTCATGTCCCTTTAAAGCTACACAACATGGAAATATGATCAGGTTTTTGGCTTAAAAGCTATTTTAAATTGGTTAATTTTCCTAATATTTCCCAATACTAGATCTATGTCTAGTGCTAGATTACCTAGAAGTGAGATAAGCAAATTACTACCTTAAAGGGACAGTACACTATAAAATTGTTTTTCCCTTAATGTTTCCAATTACTTTTTTTTACCAGCTGCAGAGGATAAACTGTATGAAATTTGCTTTTCTCTTGTAAGGTGTATCCAGTCCACGGATTCATCCATTACTTGTGGGATATTCTCCTTCCCAACAGGAAGCTGCAAGAGGATCACCCACAGCAGAGCTGTCTATATAGCTCCTCCCCTAACTGCCACCTCCCAGTCATTCTCTTGCAGCTCTCGACAAGGGAAGCAGCTAGAGAGATGTGGTGCATTAATGTAGTTTATCTTCAATCAAAAGTTTGTTATTTTCAAATGGTACCGGAGTTGTACTATTTTAGCCTCAGGCAGAAAGTTGATGAAGAGTCTGCCTGTGGTCTTTGATGATCTTAGCAGGTTGTAACTAAGATCCATTGCTGTTCTCACACATAACTGAAGAGATGGGTAACTTCAGCTGGGGGAATAGCGTGCAGGGTCTCCTGCTCTGAGGTATGTGCAGTTTTAAATTTTTCTAGAGAAATGATAAGCTAGAAAATGCTGAAAATACCGGATTTATTTAAGGTAAGCCTGATTACAGTGATTTAATAACGACTGGTATCATGCTTGCTGTAAAGGGTAATATTTTTATTATTTACTCACATTACTGAATAGATATAACGTTTGCTTGAGGTGTATGAAAGTTTATTTCATATTGGTGATAAAACTTTATTCTGGGGCCCAGTTTTTCCACATGGCTGACTAGATTTTGCCTAGGGATAGTTTTTTAAGGCCCTCTCACTGTGAGTACAGGTTGGGAGGGGCCTATTTTCCATTAGTTTTTGCAGCTTGAGACATCCAGCTACCCTGAAGGAGTCCCCTGAACATATAGGACCTCTCTAAGGGGTTTTTGTGCCTTCCAAAGTCGTTGTATGGGCAGGTAGGGCCACAGTAGAGCTGTGGCAGTTTGTTGTGACTGTTTAAAAACGTTTATATCGGTTTTTTTATCCGGTTTTGAAACTAAGGGGTTAATCATCCATTTGCAAGTGGGTGCAATGCTCTTTGAGCCTATTATACACACTGTAAAAATTTCGTAAGATTTACTGCTTTTTTCACTGTTTTAGCAGTTTCTGTGATTGTTTTTTTTCTCTTAAAGGCACAGTACCGTTTTTATTTTTTGCTTGTTCACAGTTATTAAAGTGTTTTCCAAGCTTGCTGGTCTCATTACTAGTCTGTTTAAACATGTCTGACATAGAGGAAACTCATTGTTCATTATGTTTAGAAGCCATTGTGGAACCCCCTCTTAGAATGAGTACCAAATGCACTGATTTTACGATAGATTACAAAGACCATATTCTGGCTTTAAAAAATTTATCATCAGAAGAAATTGACAAGGAGGAAGTTATGCCGTCTAACTCTCCCCATGTGTCAGATCCTATAAATCCCGCTCAGGGGACGCCAAGTACATCTAGCGCGCCCATTGCGTATACCTTGCAAGACATGGCGGCAGTTATGAATCATACCCTTACAGAGGTATTATCTAAACTGCCAGGATTGCAAGGAAAGCGAGACAGCTCTGGGACTAGAATAAATACAGAGCTCTCTGACGCTTTAGTAGCTATCTCTAATACACCCTCACAATATAATAAAGCTGAAGCAGGGGGGCTTCAATCTGTGGGTGATTTTTCTGATTCAGGGAAGATACTTCAATCTGATTCTGATATGTCTACATTTAAATTTAAGCTTGAACACCTCCGCGTATTGCTCAGGGAGGTTTTAGCAACTCTGGATGACTGTGACACTATTGTAGTCCCAGAGAAATTATGTAGATTGGATAAATACTATGCAGTACCTACTTACACTGATGTTTTTCCAATCCCTAAAAGGTTTTCTGAAATTATTACTAAGGAATGGGATAGACCAGGTGTACCATTCTCTCCCCCTCCTGTTTTTAAAAAGATGTTTCCTATAGACGCCGCTACACGGGACTTATGGCAGACGGTCCCTAAGGTGGAGGGAGCAGTTTCTACTCTAGCTAAGCGTACCACTATCCCTGTCGAGGACAGTTGTGCTTTTCTAGATCCAATGGATACAAAATTAGAGGGTTACCTTAAGAAAATGTTTATTCAACAAGGTTTTATTCTCCAGCCTCTTGCATGCATTGCCCCAGTCACTGCTGCCACGGCTTTCTGGTTTGAGTCCCTAGAGGAGGCTCTATAGGTTGAAACCCCGTTGGAAGATATTATTGACAAGCTAGCCAATTCATTTGTTTCTGACGCCGTTGTTCATTTAACCAAGCTAACGGCTAAAAATTCAGGTTTTGCTATTCAGGCGCATAGGGCGCTATGGCTTAAATCCTGGTCAGCTGACATGACTTCAAAGTCTAAACTTCTCAACATTCCCTTGAAAGGACAGATCCTATTCGGGCCTGGACTGAAGGAGATCATTTCTGACATCACTTGAGGAAAAGGTCATGCCCTTCCTCAAGACAGGTCCAACAAATTAAGGACTAAACAGTCTAGTTTTCGGGCCTTTCGAAACTTCAAGAGTGGCACAGCTTCAACTTCCTCTAACACAAAAGAAGAGGGAACTTTTGCCCAGTCTAAGCCGGTCTGGAGACCTAACCAGGCTTGGAACAAGGGGAAACAGGCCAAGAAGCCTGCTGCTGCCTCTAAGACAGCATGAAGGAGCAGCCCTCGATCCGGAAACGGATCTAGTAGGGGGCAGACTCTCTCTCTTCGCCCAGGCTTGGGCAAGAGATGTCCAGGATCCCTGGGCATTGGAAATTGTGTCCAAGGGTTATCTTCTGGAATTCAAAACCTCTCCCCCAAAAGGGAGATTCCATCTCTCACTTTTATCTGCAAACCAGATAAAGAGAGAAGCATTCTTACATTGTGTTCAAGACCTCCTAGTTATGGGAGTGATCCACCCAGTTCCGCAGGAGGAACAGGGACAGGGCTTTTATTCAAATCTGTTTGTTGTTCCCAAGAAAGAGGGAACATTCAGACCAATCTTAGATCTCAAGATCTTAAACAAATTTCTCAGAGTCCCATCCTTCAAGATGGAGACTATTCAAACCATCCTTCCTATGATCCAGGAGGGTCAATACAGGCACTACCAGTTTGTGGCTCTTCCCTTCGGGTTGGCCACGGCACCAAGAATCTTTACAAAGGTTCTATGGTCCCTTCTAGCGGTCCTAAGGCCGCGGGCTATAGCAGTAGCCCCTTACTCAGACGACATTCTGATACAGGCGTCGACTTTTCAAGTTGCCAGGTCTCACACGGACATTGTTCTGGCATTTCTGAGGTCGCATGGGTGGAAAGTGAACGAAGAAAAAAGTTCTCTATCCCCTCTCACAAGAGTTTCCTTCCTAGGAACTCTGATAGATTCTGTAGAAATGAAGATTTACCTGACAGAGGCCAGGTTGTCAAAACTGCTAAATTCCTGCCGTGTTCTTTATTCTACTTCTCGCGCTTCAGTGGCTCAGTGTATGGAAGTAATCGGCTTAATGGTAGCGGCAATGGACATAGTGCCGTTTGCCCGCCTACATCTCAGACCGCTGCAACTCTGCATGCTCAGTCAGTGGAATGGGGATTACATAGATTTGTCCCCTCTACTAAATCTGGATCAAGAGACCAGGGATTCTCTTCTCTGGTGGTTATCTCGGGTCCATCTGTCCAAGGGTATGACCTTCCGCAGGCCAGATTGGACAATAGTAACGACAGATGCCAGCCTTCTGGGCTGGGGTGCAGTCTGGAACTCCCTGAAGGCTCAGGGCTTGTGGACTCAGGAGGAGACACTCCTCCTGATAAACATTCTGGAACTAAGAGCAATATTCAATGCTCTTCAGGCTTGGCCTCAGCTAGCTGCGGTCAGGTTAATCAGATTTCAGTCAGACAACATCACGACTGTAGCTTACATCAACCATCAAGGGGGAACAAGGAGTTCCCTAGCAATGTTGGAGGTTTCAAAAATAATTCTATGGGCAGAGGTTCACTCTTGCCATCTATCAGCTATCCATATCCCAGGAGTAGAGAACTGGGAGGCGGATTTTCTAAATCGACAGACTTTTCATCCGGGGGAGTGGGAACTCCATCCGGAGGTGTTTGTACAGTTGATTCAACTTTGGGGCAAACCAGAACTGGATCTCATGGCGTCTCATCAGAACGCCAAGCTTCCTTGTTACGGGTTCAGGTCCAGGGATCCCAAGGCAGCGCTGATAGATGCTCTAGCAGCGCCTTGGTCTTTCAACCTGGCTTATGTGTTTCCACCGTTTCCTCTGCTCCCTCGTCTGATTGCCAAGATCAAGCAGGAGAGAGCTTCAGTGATTTTGATAGCTCCTGCGTGGCCACGCAGGACTTGGTACGCAGATCTGGTGGACATGTCATTCTTTCCACCTTGGACTCTGCCGCTGAGGCAGGACCTTCTACTTCAAGGTCCCTTCAAACATCCAAATCTAATTTCTCTGCGTTTGACTGCTTGGAGATTGAACGCTTGATTTTGTCAAAACGTGGTTTTTCCGAGTCGGTCATTGATACCTTAATTCAGGCTCGAAAGCCTGTCACCAGGAAAATCTATCATAAGATATGGTGTAAATATCTTCATTGGTGTGAATCCAAGGGTTACTTATGGAGTAAAGTCAGGATTCCCAGGATATTGTCTTTTCTCCAAGAAGGATTGGAGAAGGGATTGTCAGCTAGTTCCTTAAAAGGGACAGATTTCTGCTCTGTCTATTCTTTTGCACAAGCGTCTGGCGGATGTTCCAGACGTTCAGGCATTTTGTCAGGCTTTAGTTAGAATCAAGTCTGTGTTTAAACCTGTTGCTCCGCCATGGAGTTTAAATTTAGTTCTTAAAGTTCTTCAAGGGGTTCTGTTTGAACCTCTGCATTCCATAGATATCAAGCTTTTATCTTGGAAAGTTCTGTTCTTGGTAGCTATCTCTTCTGCTCGAAGAGTTTCAGAGTTATCTGCCTTGCAGTGTGATTCCCCTTATCTGATCTTCCATGCAGATAAGGTAGTTTTGCGTACCAAACCTGGGTTTCTTCCTAAGGTGGTATCCAATAAGAATATCAATCAAGAGATTGTTGTTCCGTCACTGTGTCCTAATCCTTCTTCAAAGAAGGAACGTCTATTACACAATCTTGATGTGGTTCGTGCTTTAAAGTTTTATTTACAAGCTACTAAAGATTTTCGTCAAACATCTGCATTGTTTGTTGTCTACTCTGGACAGAGGAAAGGCCAAAAGGCTTCAGCAACTTCTCTTTCTTTTTGGTAAGAAGTATAATCCGCTTAGCTTATGATACTGCTGGCCAGCAGCCTCCTGTAAGAATTACAGCTCATTCCACTAGAGCGGTGGCTTCCACATGGGCCTTTAAAAATGAGGCTTCTGTTGAACAGATTTGTAAGGCGACGACTTGGTCTTCGCTTCATACTTTTTCTATATTCTACAAATGTGATACTTTTGCTTCTTCGGAGGCTATTTTTGGGAGAAAGGGTTTGCAGGCAGTGGTGCCTTCCGTTTAAGCACCTGCCTTGTCCCTCCCTTCATCCGTGTCCTATAGCTTTGGTATTGGTATCCCACAAGTAATGGATGAATCCGTGGACTGGATACACCTTACAAGAGAAAACAAAATTTATGCTTACCTGATAAATTTATTTCTCTTGTGGTGTATCCAGTCCACGGCCCGCCCTGTCATTTTCAGGCAGGTGTTTTTTAATTTTTAAACTACAGTCACCACTGCACCCTATAGTTTCTCCTTTCTCTTGCTTGTCTTCGGTCGAATGACTGGGAGGTGACAGTTAGGGGAGGAGCTATATAGACAGCTCTGCTGTGGGTGATCCTCTTGCAGCTTCCTGTTGGGAAGGAGAATATCCCACAAGTAATGGATGAATCCGTGGACTGGATACACCACAAGAGAAATAAATTTATCAGGTAAGCATAAATTTTGTTTTTAAGGCTTATTTCTGTATATGAATTAGCTGATTTTGTGTTTTGAAGCCACAACCTAAAAAAATGGGTTGAGCTTGTAGGAATAATCATATCTCATTACTTTATCACATTGTATAAATATAGCTGCTTCTTTATCTTATATCTGTCCATAAACCATTCAACAATACTTAGAGAAAACAATGAAAAAATAACATTTTATTACCTTATCTCTTCTATACCCCACTGGGATTGTAATTTCATCTACTGGCTATGTTAACACAGCTTGGCCTTAAGGCCAAAAACTTTCAGAATAGGTGGAGATACCACAGGCTAAATCAACTATTTCAAATGCCAATATAAGGGTAATGGAAATATTTGTAAACCATTTAATACACTCCAGCAGGTAAAGTGGATCATTGGGAACAAATTAGAGGGGAGAACATTTATACATGTTGGAAAGAATGATTTGTGTATTTCCAGATACAGATGATTTGTTTTTGTTTTTTGTATTGTAAAGCTTGATTCAGGACTACCATTGGCTGAACCTGAGAACTATGAAGATCAATTTAATAATCAAGAAGAAAGACATGTGGAGACTGAAATGCAACTGAATGAAGGTTTGTGTCTTCATATTACAGAGCATTATAGACAAAAAAAATACTTGCAAATGTTTTTAATACATCGTTTAATCAAGTATAAAATCATTTCTGATGATGTATATGCAAGTACCTGTCCACACCTGATAAATCTAAACTGGTTTCAGTGCTAAGAATATATTTTTTGGTGCAACTTTAACATGGGAGACATAACCCCTAAGCTTAAAGTTCAGCCTTTTCCGGTTGATAGAGGACCCCTCCTCTTCCAGTCAGATACCATTTTTTTGTACTCCCATTTTGCGTTGCCTAATACTTTGCAGCTGTATGATAGATGGTTCTTATCAGGAAAGAAAGAAGTATTTCCTTTTGACAACATTTGGAATATTTGTTAATATTATTTTTTTTTTTTAAGTTCAACTGGAAGTTCTACATCCTGAGTCGTGGAACAGCAATGGGTGCAAAATTTGACCCATTGTATTCCAACCTATGTATGGGCTGGTGGGAGCTGTTCTTTGGAGAGAGGAACCCCTTTTGTTAACATATAGGGCCAGATTACAAAATTCGCCCGTTTGCGGGCGCATGATAAATAACCAGCCATTACAAGTACAGATTTGCTATTTGGATCAATACATACATGCTGTAACACTATTTATTTCATGTAATTGGCAAGAGTCCATGAGCTAGTGACGTATGGGATATACAATCCTACCAAGAGGGGCAAAGTTTCCCAAACCTCAAAATACCTATAAATGCACCCCTCACCACACCCACAATTCAGTTTTTACAACCTTTGCCTCCTATGGAGGTGGTGAAGTAAGTTTGTGCTTGATTTCTATGATTTCTTCTATGATAACCGCTTCTAAGCATTCTGAAGCTCAATTCCTCTCAGAGTACAGTGTTTGTCAGAGGGATGTGAAGAGACTATCGCCTATTGATTTTTTGGTTTCCCTCGCGGGAAATCTTTTCAAAGGTTCTCTGTTATCGGTCGTAGGGATTCATCTCCTACCTCCCTTTTCAGATTGACGATATACTCTTATACCATTACCTCTGCTGATAGTTTTCAGTACTGGTTTGGCTATCTGCTATATGGGGATGGGTGTCTTTCGGTAAGTATGTATCATTATTTAAGACACTCTCAGCTATGGTTTGGCGCTTTATGTATTAATATAAAGTTTTAAATATATGTAATTTACTTATATTTGCCATGAGTCAGGTCTATGTGTATTTCCCTTTGCCGTCTAAACAGTTTCAGTTTAGGAATCATGTTTGGGAAGTTTATTGAAACTTTTTTTCTTACCTGGGGTTCAGTCTTTTTCCATTTGACTTTCATTTTTTCGCGGGCAAATCTAGGCTTGCAAGGGCGCAAAATGATGTTTTTTATTGCATCATTTTTGGCGCAACATTTAGTCATTTCCTGCGTCTTTGTTGATGCTAGTTGTTTTGGCGCGAAATTGCGTTTGTTTTGACGCGAGTTGTGTCATTTCCTGGTGTTAGTTTTGCTTAACTTAACTTCTTTTTGCTCTAAAAGCTGTTTTCATGAACTTTGAAAGCTCTTATGCCTGCTTTTGTTTTTCTCTACTGAAACTGTTGTGGAAATTGAATGTTTTACCTAATGATATTTTTCTTTTTCTGTCACATTTTGCGAGATGTCTCATTCTGATCCTGACTCTAATGTTACTGTAGAAACTATGATGCCCTGGAACACAATTCTACAAAGCTAAATGTGTTCTTTACATTTTTTAAGCTGTTGTTATTTCCTCAGCTCAATTATGTGTAATTTATTTATCTTGTTTTATGCTAGCAATGTTTCTACATGTACAATAACATTTACTGTTTTTCACATATTCAGTTTATGTACTTGATTTCATCTGCAAACATAACATGTTGTTGCTTATATCATAAAAGGTTATGACTGCTATTATGCCTTTAAGTAAACTTACCAGGTCTTTTCAAAATTGTTAAGATTTAATTAATTTTTTTCTGACCGACAGCCTATTTGTTTATTCTACTGATGAAGTTTTCTTTGGCTAAAAGGTTCCTGTATCAGACAGTTTGTTAAAATTCTCCTTATTTTTCATTTGAACATTCTTTGTTCTTTGTTAAGGAAATATTTCTATTTATAGCTTTTAGGAGTCTAGTCCTCATATTAACCCCTTAACGACGCATGTTGTACAGGTTACGTCTTACACATGGTACGTTGTCAGGGGTTTTAAGCGCCTGGAAGCGATCCTGATCACTTCCAACCGCTTTCAAAGTATTGCAGTGATGCCTCGATATTGAGGCATCACTGCAATACCTTTTTAGGCACACCGATGCAGAGAGACACACTGTGGCCCTCTCTGCATCGGCCAGCGATGGTGCTGATCATTGGTGGGTGGGAGCAATTGCAGGGAGGCGGGTGGGCAGCCCATCGCTGGGGAACTTCCTTCTGGCCAGCTGTACTCCATGCTGGGTGCGCACGGGAGCGTGTGCGGGACGTGAGGGGCGGGTGCACATGCGCACGCACCCGCGATCTAGGCGCATTACAAAAATCAAATTGTTGGAGAAATTGCTGGGAGAGGGTGGTGGGTGCAGAGGAGGGGGGAAGAATTTTTTTTAAAAGTGATCTGGGAGGGGGGAGGGTATGGAGGGGGCAGCTACACTACATAAAAAGTGAGGTTTTTGAAAAAAAGTTATTTTATTGCAAAGTGGGTACTTGCAGACAGCTGCCAGTACCCAAAATGGCTAATAGTTGGTGGAGGGTTAGAGAGCTCTTTGGGGGGGGATCAAGGAAGTTGGGGTCTAAGGGGGGATCCTACACTGCAGAATATGATTTTTTTTTTTAAATAATAAAAAAACAAACAAAAAAAAAACTTATTTTAGTACTGGCAGACTTTCTGCCAGTACTTAAGATGGCGGGGGAGGGAAGAGAGCTGTTTGGGAGGGATCATGGGGTGGGATGTGTCAGGTGGAGGCTGATCTCTACACTAAAGCTAAAATTAACCCTTCAAGCTCCCTACAAGCTACCTAATTAACCCCGTCACTGCTGGGCATAATACATGTTTGGTGCGCAGCTGCATTTAGCGGCCTTCTAAATACCAAAAAGCAATGCCAATGCCATATATGTCTGCTATTTCTGAACAAAGGGGATCCCAGAGAAACATTTGCAACAATTTGTGCCACAATTGCTCAAGCTGTTTGTAAATAATTTCAGTGAGAAACCTAATATTTGTGAAAAAGTGAACTTTTTTTTTTTATTTGATCGCATTTGGCGGTGAAATGGTGGCATGAAATATACCAAAATGGGCCTAGATCAATACTTTGGGTTGTCTACTAAAAACAAATATATACATGTCAATGGATATTCAGGGATTCCTGACAGATATCAGTGTTCCAATGTAACTAGCGCTAATTTTGAAAAAAAATGGGTTGGAAATAGCAAAGTGCTACTTGTATTTATTGCCCTATAATTTTCAAAAAAAAAGCAAAGAACGTGTAATCATTGGGTATTTCTAAACTCAGGACAAAATTTAGAAACTATTTAGCATGGGTGTTTTTTGGTGGTTGTAGATGTGCAACAGATTTTGGGGGTCAACGTTAGAAAAATTGTGTTTTTTTCAATTTTTTCATCATATTTTATCATTTTTTTATGGTAAATTATAAGATATGATGAAATAATGGTATCTTTAGAAAGTCCATTTAATGGCGAGAAAAAAATGTATATAATATGTGTGGGTACAGTAAATGAGTAAGAGGAAAATTACAGCTAAACACAAACACTGCAGAAATGTAAAAATAGCCCTGGTCCTTAAGGGAAAGAAATTGAAAAATTGCCTTATCCTTAAGGGGTTAAAGGGACAGTCAACACCAGAATTTTTGTTTTTTTTTAAAAAGAGATAATCCCTTATTTACCCATTCCCCAGTCTTGCATAACCAACACAGTTATAATTATACATGTTTTACCTCTGTAATTACCTTGTATCTAAGCACTAGCAGACTGCCCCCTTATTTCAGTTCTTTTGACAGACTTGCATTTTAGCCAATCAGAGCTGTCTCCATGGTAAATTCACATGCATGAGCTCAATGTTATCTATATGAAACACATGAACTAATGCCCTCTAGTGGTGAAAAACTATCAAAATGCATTTAGATTAGAGGCGGCCTTCAAGGTCTAAGAAATTAGCATATGAACCTCCTAGGTTTAGCTTTCAACTAACAATACCAAGATAACAAAGCAAAATTGGTGATAAAAGTAAATTGGAAAGTTGTTTACAATTACATTCCCTATTTAAATCATGAAAGGTTTTTTTGGACTTGACTGTCCCTTTAACTATGTTAATAATCCTTTTCAAATCTGGATTTTAACATTTTTGCTTTGAGGTTTTTTCCTATTCATTATACTATCTATATTATATTCTAGAGAATGGTTATTCTGATTCCCTCTTGGGACTGTACTGCTATTTCTATGGAAATTGGTACTTGTTTTCAGGATTCTTTAGAATTTGAATATAACCTTAGTAGAGCATATTCAAGTACTGTTTATATTTTTAGCTCAGCTTTATCTGTGGCTGACATTACTGTTCTCTCAACCTTTGTTGAACAGTTAGCATAAGCAATTTCAAATTCTTAAGTATTTAACTCTGTTTATTTACTTTAGATGTATTCATTTAAATATGTTTATTATATTTATTATTATGATTTCAAATATATTGTATTATCTCTATCTTGTTAGGATAATAATTTGTTTGATTTCTATTATCTCCACTATTTCTGCAGGTTTAGAGTTTTTTCTGCCCTACTTTTAGGGCTCCATGTACTAAGCCGTCAATTCATCCGTCATTTTAGACGCGGCTAAACTCGCCGTTACTCGCCGCGGGCGAAATGGTGTCCGCTGTAGCTATGTACTAATAATCCCACAATAAATAGACACGTCTAGCCCGCCATGAGCAGTGGCGGAATATTGATAAATTTGACGCCTCGCTCGCCACGACTAAGCTGATGTACTTAACTTTCAGTTGAATTGTCTGGCCAATTGTTAACACGTGACATGTAAGGTGTCATGAACGTCATAGTAGTCGCGGGAATAGAATTTTGCTCCTATAAATGTACAACTTTTCTAAACAACTTTATTATTGTTCCAAAATTTTTGGAGAGTAATTACAGAGCGCTCGTTTTTGTGATCTTTATTTACAATTTCGATATGGCTTCATCTGGATCTGAAACCGCTTCAAAATCCAAGAATCCTCACTTTTCTCTCGGTCAGAAAGGCCGTGCAAACCAACCCGTGGAAGGAATACACGGGGGACACGAACTCTCCTTCTTCTAACGATAGGATTAGCTACATTTCCAGTATTCTGTCTTCTAGCCCGGATTTGCATCAAACGGAGAATAAACAAAAACAGAATTCTCTCTTCATAGCTGCTGAAATAAACAATGTAAGTACAATGCTGATATTACTGCCTTTTATATATGTATAGACTGGCGTCTAGAGTGGCTTTCCTATTGTTTTGTACCTTGCCCGCCACCTAAAAGGTGGCGAGGCAAAAATAACGAGGTGGGGGCGGAGATTGACGCGAGCGGACAAATAGATTTTTTAGTACATTCGTTTTTGGCGTGTTGGTGGTCAAATGTGTCTAATTACAGTAAAAAATGGAGAGGTAGCGAGGTTTGGCGGATAAGTACGCTCGCAATTTTAAAGATGCGAGTTTTAACATAATTGACGGCTTTGTACATATCAGTTTGCGAGTTTTGACGCAAGATTTGTTGCGGGTAGCTCGCTGACTGCTTAGTACATGGAGCCCTTAGTCTGGTGATGTAGATCATTTGGTGAATGTCCTGACTACAAACGTTTGTTCTAAATCTAAGGGTCATAAATTAATGTCCCGGCAGGGTTAATACGGCCCTTTGTCCTTAGAGGTCAATTTATTGTGTACCATTTATTTGGGTAATAACTACTGTTTTTATCAGCTGCTAATTTGGTTAACCCCAAGTGTAAGCACTGAAGAAGCGTTTTTTTGTATCCTTCTGGGAGGAAAACGCTATATAATTACTAGTTATTAGACTGCATGAAGGAGTGGTTCTCTAACCAGTCCGTCTGGTGAGGGGCAGATTAAATTGTTTTTGGATAAACTCAGTCCAAATTCTATATTTTTCTTAGGGTTTGAATAGATTTTTAGAATGAGACCTTCTATGGGAAGAATCTTTCTTTCTTAGTACACTCTGTGAATTTTTTTCAGGAGTGATTATGCCAGTTCTTTTTGCAGTAACAGGTTTTGGATTTCTATTTAATTCTATTCTTTGTCCCTAAGAAGAAAGGTTTATTCAGTCCATTCTTGGATCTGAAGACTTTTATATTGTTTTGTTAGAGTCTTAACTTTTAAGTTGACGATTATAAGGACTATTATGCCTTTTTGTTAAGGTCATTTCATGTCCACTCCATTTTTCAGGATGTTTATCCTCATATTTTATTTCATTCAGACCACTTGTGGTTTCTGAAATTTTCTTTTTAAGCTTTACCAATTTGTCGCTTTTCCATTTGGTTTAGTGACAGCTTTATGAATCTTTTCAAAGGTTCTTGGTGCCCTTCTTCTGTCTTCAGACAGTAGGGTATTGTCTTCCCTATTTGGATGGTATTTTGTTATTAGCTTAAACTTTTCTTTTATTAAAGCCGGACAGATAGCTCAGCATGCTAATACACTGTGGCTGAGCTCTGTAGCAACCTGAGGGTTGCAGGTTCGATTTTCGTCGCAATCCATTCAGCCTTTCATCCTTCCGAGGCCGATTAAATGAGCAGCGTCTTCAGTCCCTTACGGGTGATTAGACACACTTTACAAGTACTCAATACATACAATGAAAGAAAAGTATTCAAATATATGGACTTTTCTTTTTGTGGTATAACTCATGAATCAACTAAGTTTTGTTCCTTCAAGACATGGTTAGAGGATTTAATTTACCTAAGAGTTTTGTGATTCCTCAGACAAGGGTCACTTATTTTGGGGTTTCTAGATTCTGTGTTCATGTCTTTGTCTTTCTTGGACAAAAGTAAATTGTAAGTGGTGTTAGCCTGTCTAACTTACAGTCTAGAACATTTCTTTCAGTGGCTATGTGCATGGAAGTTTTAGGTCTCATAACTGCAGCATTGGCGTGGTTCCCTTTGCTCATTTTTCATCTGAGATCTCTTTTTGCTTTGCATGCTGAATCAATGATACAGGGATTGTTTTTAGACATCACAGTTGATATTTTTAAAATCCTAACACTCTTATATCTCTGTTTTGGTGATTAGTCTATCATCATTTTATTCAGGGGGCCTCCTTTTGTTCGTCCTTCCTGGGCTGTATTCTTAATGGATGCAAGTCTTACTGGTTGGGGAGCTGTCTGAGGGTCTTTTAACAGCACAAGGGATTTGGAAACTTCAAGAGGCAAGGTTTCCCATCGATATTTTAGAACTCCGTGCTATTTTTTTTTTCTGAGCTCATTCAGGTTTGGCCTCTTTTAGGAGAGAACTTTTTCATTTTTTTTCTGACAGACAATATAACAACTATGGCATATGTCAATCAACAATA
Source organism: Bombina bombina (assembly GCF_027579735.1). NCBI lineage: Eukaryota > Metazoa > Chordata > Amphibia > Anura > Bombinatoridae > Bombina > Bombina bombina. The sequence continues at coordinate 204,900,789 of NC_069508.1, forward strand.
GGGACTCATAGTTCCTTAGCAATTAAGACGTATCTTTAATACGTTCTTAGATGGAATTCATCTAGTGGTGTCTCTATACAGATGTGTTTTCTCAATTTCCCAGGTACCTTTTCAGGTCCAGGGATCCTCAGGTGGAGATGGTGGATGCATTAGCAGGGTCTTGGTTTTGCAACCTGACTACATCCTTCTGCCTCTTTTTTTTTTTTCTTCTTCCAAAGGTGATTTCCAAGATCATTTTGGAACAGTGTCATGTGTTTCTGATAGCATCAGCATGGCCTTACAGGTTTGGTATGTGGATCTTGTTCAGATGTCCAAGTTGCCATCCTTGGCCGCTTTCTCTTTGGCCAGCCCTCTTGTTCTAGGGGCTATTTTTCCATCAGGATCTCAAATTACTAATTTGGGGGTATGGAAATAGATTAGTGTTTAGTCATGGAGGTTTTTATCGCTATGTGGCAGGCTTATAAGTCTGTTTCAAGGAACATGTATTATCAGGTTTGGAAAACCTATATTTTATAGTGTTCTTCTCATAAATTCTCTTGGCATTCTTTTAGAATTCATAGGATTTTACAGTTTTTCTGGATGGTTTGAATAAGTTTGTCTGCAATTTTTTTGAAGGGACAAATCTCTGTTCTTTCTGTTTTATTTTCTAGAAAGCTTGCTTAAACTTCCTGATATTCACTGTTTTGTTCAGGCTTTGGTTGGTATCAAGCCTGTTCATTTATTAATTTCTCCTTTTTGGAGTCTTATTTGGTTTGAAGATTATCTACTTTCTTGGAAAGTGTTGTTTCTTTTTACTATCTCTTTTGCTACAATAGTTTCTGATTTATCAGCTCTCTCTTGTGTGTCTCCTTATCTGTTTTTTTCATCTAGATAAGTTGTTTTGTGGACTTCTTTTTTTCCTAAGGTTGTAAATTTGAACAACATTAGTAAAGAAATTGTTGTTCCTTCTTTGTGTCCTAATCCTAAAGAATTCTTAGAGTTATTTACATCCTTTGGATGTGGTAAGAGCTTTATAATTCTATATCAAGGTTACTAGGATTTCAGAAGACTTCTAGTCTATCTGCTTTTTTTCTGGTTCCAGAAAAGGTTAGGAAGCCTCTCCATTTCTTTGGCATCCTGATTAAAGCTTTTGTTTTTCAAGGCTTATTTCGAGGCAGGGCAGGCTCTGCCTCACAGTTTTACAGCTCATTCTACTAAGTTCAGTCGCCATTTCTTGGGCTTTTTGAGAATGAAGCTTAGGTTGATCAAATTTGCAAATCAATAATTTGGTCTTCTTTGCATACTTTTATTGTTTTTACCTTTTTGATGTATTTGCTTCTTCTGAAGCAGTCTTTGGTAAAAAAAGTTCTTCAGGCAGCTGTTTCAGTTTGATTCTACTGCTTCTGATTTATATGTTTTCAAGGAAAACATATTTATTGTGTGGATTTAATTTCTCAGTCGTAATAGCTGTTGTTATTTTATCCCTCCCTTTCTAGTGACTTTTCTGTGGACTTCCACATCTTGGGTATTTCTATCCCATATGTTACTAGCTCATGGACTCTTGCCAATTACATGAAAGAAAAACATAATTTATATAAGAACTTACCTGATAAATTCATTTATTTCATATTGGCAAGAGTCCATGAGCTAGTGACATATGGGATATACAATCCTACCAGGAGGGGCAAAGTTTCCCAAACCTCAAAATGCCTATAAATACACCCCTCACCACACCCACAATTCAGTTTAATGAATAGCCAAGAAGTGGGGTGATAAAGAAAGAGTAAAAAGCATTAACAAAGGAATTTGGAAATAATTGTGCTTTATACAAAAATATCATAACCACCATAAAAAAGGGTGGGCCTCATTGACTCTTGCCAATATGAAAGAAATTAATTTATCAGGTAAGTTCTTACATAAATTGTTTTCTTTCATGTAATTGGCAAGAGTCCATGAGCTAGTGAAGTATGGGATAGCAATACCCAAGATGTGGAACTCCACGCAAGAGTTACTAGAGAGGGAGGGACAAAATAAAAACAGCCATTTCGCTGAAAAAAATAAATCCACAGCCCAAATATAAGTTTATTCTCAAAAAATATATATAAAAACTTTAATCATAAGCAGAAGAATCAAAGTGAAACAGCGGCCTGAAGAACTTTCTTACCAAAAACTGCTTCCGAAGAAGCAAACACATCAAAATGGTAGAATTTATTAAATGTATGCAAAGAAGACCAAGTTGCTGCTTTGCAAATCTGATCAACTGAAGCTTCATTCTTAAAAACCCAAGAAGTGGAAACTGATCTAGTAGAATGAGCTGTAATTCTCTGAGGTTCTGATGTAGGTCTTTACTCGACTCCAAATAAGCTTGAAGAATCAAAAGCTTTAACCACGATGCCAAAGAAACGGCAGAAGCCTTCTGACCTTTCCTGGAACCAGAAAAGATGACAAATAGACTAGAAGTCTCCCTAAAATCTTTAGTGGCTTCAACATAATATTTCAGAGCTCTCACCACATCCAAAGAATGTAAAGATCTCTCCAAAGAATTCTTAGGATTAGGACACAAAGAAGAGACAACAATTTCTCTATTAATGTTGTTAGAATTCACAACCTTAGGTAAGAATTTAAATGAAGTCCGCAAAACTGCCTTATCCTGATGAAAAATCAGAAAAGGAGATTTACAAGAGAGAGCGGATAATTCAGAAACTCTTCTAGCAGAAGAGATGGCCAAAAGGAACAACACTTTCCAAGAAAGTAGTTTAATGTCCAAAGAATGCATAGGCTCAATGGAGGAGCCTGCAAAGCCTTCACAACCAAATTAAGACTCCAAGAAGGAGAGATTGATTTAATGACAGGCTTAATACGAACCAAAGCATGTACAAAACAATGAATATCAGGAAGTTTAGCAATTTTCCTGTGGAATAAAATAGAAAGAGCAGAGATTTGTCCTTTCAAGGAACTTGCAGACAAACCTTTATTCAAACCATCCTGAAGAAACTGTAAAATTCTAGGAATTCTAAAAGAATGCCAAGAGAATGTATTATAAGAACACCATGAAATGTAAGTCTTCCAAACTCGATAATAAATCTTTCTAGAAACAGATTTACAAGCCTGCAACATAGTATTAATCACTGAGTTAGAGAAACCTCTATGACTAAGCACTAAGCGTTCAATTTCCATACCTTCAAATTTAATGATTTGAGATCCTGATGGAAAAACATACCTTGAGATAGAAGGTCTGGCCTTAATGAAAGTGGCCAAGGTTGGCAACTGGACATCCGAACAAGATTCGCATACCAAAACCTGTGAGGAAATGCTGGAGCCACCAGCAGCACAAACGATTGCTCCATGATGATTTTGGAGATCACTCTTGGAAGAAGAACTAGAGGCGGGAAAATATAAGCAGGTTGATAACACCAAGGAAGTGTCAACGCATCCTCTGCTTCCGCCTGAGGATCCTTGGACCTGGACAGGTACCTGGGAAGTTTTTTGTTTAGATGAGAAACCATCAGATCTATTTCTGGAAGCCCCCACATCTGAACAATTTGAGTAAACACATCTGGGTGGAGAGACCATTCTCCCGGATGTAAAGTCTGATGACTGAGATAATCCACTTCCCAATTGCATATACCTGGGATATGAACCGCAGAAATTAGACAGGAGCTGGGTTGTGACCAAACAAGTATCAGAGATACTTCTTTCATAGCTTGAGGACTGTGAGTCCCACCCTGATGATTGACATATGCTACAGTTGTGATATTGTCTGTCTGAAAACAAATGAACGGTTCTCTCTTCAACAGAGGCCAAAACTGAAGAGTCCTGAGAATTGCACGGAGTTCCAAAATATTAATTGGTAATCTCGCCTCTTGAGATTTCCAAACCCCTTGTGCTGTCAGAGATCCCCAAACAGCTCCCCAACCTTAAAGACTCGCATCTGTTGTGATCACAGTCCAGGTTGGACGAACGAAAGAAGCCCCTAAAATTATACGATGGTGATCTAACCACCAAGCCAGAGAAAGTCGAACATTGGGATTTATGGACATTAATTGTGATTTCCTTGTATAATCCCTGCACCAATGGTTCAGCATACAAAGCTGGAGAGGTGTCATATGAAAACTAGCAAAGGGGATTGCGTCCGATGCTGCAGTCATGAGACCTAATACTTCCATGCACATAGCTACTGAAGGGAATGACTGAGACTGAAGGTTCCGACAGGCTGCAACCAATTTCAACGTCTCTTGTCTGTTAGAGACAAAGTCATGGACACTGAATTTATCAGGAAACCTAAAAAGGTTACCTTTGTCTGAGGAATCAAATAACTTTTTGGTAAATTGATCCTCCAACCATGTCTTTGAAGAAACAACAAAGTCAGTAGGGAGAACAGCACCACTGTCAGTGCACGGTAAAAGGGGATATACTGCAGAATCCCAGTGAAGTACATTAATGCATGAAGATACCGGCACAGGAGGATAAAAAGTATATATCTTTATTGAAGACCTTTGTAAAATAAGCAACGTTTCGGGGTTAACCCCTTAATCATGCTATCTGATACATACAATGTTTGGTGTCCTTTTAAACAATCTCATATTCGCGCCAATTCTGTGTTGCACTATGTGCATAGCGCCACCTGGTGACATAATCTTTATTTACATTTGACTATATGTATTTCAAAAAAGTATGTTTCAAATTTAAAAACAAAGTTTTACCTTTACCAGTAAGCAACAATACAATCTAACAGAACATTTACATATTCTCTCATCATGGGGCTACAATCAAAAATGTCTAGTTATAGGATATTGTATCAATTGACAATGTAACTTATGGCCTAACTGTTTGATAGTAGTAATTCATTTATAACAATGGTGTGTATCCAGTGGCGTATTTAGGTTTTGTGCTGCCCTAGGCACTCAAGATTCTGCTGCCCCCCCCCCCTAATTAAGGGATACAAAAAAAAAGTGTCTGCAGCAGCAATGTCCCTGTATTTTATTTTTTTAAATGGAGGAAGGCTATATTATATCTATGGTTTGTATACTGCAGTACACAGTCAATTTCTATCTGTAAATCAGTACATATGGACTTTCTGCCTTAAAAGGGATTTGTGCACTAAAAAGAGGCTTGCAGTGTATATATATATATTATATAATATATATAAATAAGTATGCTGCAATCCTCTTTTTAGTGCACAAATCCCTTTTAAGGCAGAAAGTCCATATGTACTGATTTACAGCTAGAAATTGACTGTGTACTGCAGTATACAAACCACAGACAAATGCTTGTGTAAGGATTAGCAGGTCCTGGTCCTGTATCTGTATCTGTATGGCATTGGCTATGTATTTAAAAATATACCCCACAACAAACCACAGCTTATTAGGAGAGTTAGAGTAACTTATCCATTTATCCCATCTTGCTGCTGCTTAACGTTCCCTTCCCCTCTCACTGCTCTCAGCATTCACTGAATCTCTGGTAACTACTGGAGTGGACTGATACTACTGACAGTCTGACACTGTAGTTTATGCACAACCACAAGTAGTAAGTAGTATACAACACACATCACCGGCATTCCATGAATCGGCACAGCGTGAGAAATGGAGCCGGTCATCATCTCACAGATCAGTAAGGCTCAGTGTAATAATGTAATCAGCAAACTGGAAGCCGCAGCGTCATAAGAAAAAAATGAATGGCTTACGGTCCCGCCTCCAGCAAAGGAAAGAACAAGAAACTATATAAAGTTAAAATGAAGCGTTAACGGACTTTCAAGTACATAAACGCTTCATTTTAACTTTATATAGTTTCTTGTTCTTTCCTTTGCTGGAGGCGGGACCGTGAGCCACTCATTTTTTCTAATGGCGCTGCTGCTGCGGCTTCCAGTTTGCTGATTACATTATTACACTGAGCCTTACTGATCTGTGAGATGACCGGCTCCAACGCAACCTTGTGAACGTCTCGGCGTCGACTAAGACGCCGGAAATGACGAATTTGCATCAACGAACGTAACTTTGTGCCAAAAAATCTTGCGGCAAGAATGACGCAATAAACTTTGGCATTTTGGGCCCTCGCGAGCCTAATTCTGCCCTCAAATTTAAAAGACAGTCAATTTTAAAAAGAGACTATACACCAGGTAAGAATTTTTTTTTTTTTTTCATAAAAAAGCATTTCCCAGATATGAAACTGACAGTCTGCAAAAAGGAAATATACTGAAAACCTGAATCATAGCAAATATAAGTACAATACATATATTTAGAACTTTCTATGAATACATAAAGTGCCAAACCATAGCTGAGAGTGTCTTAACTAATGAAAACATAATTAGCAAAAGACACCCATCCACATATAGCAGATTAGCCTAACTAGTACTGAAACAGTTATCAGTAGAGGTAATGGAATATGAGAGTATATCGTCGATCTGAAAAGGGAGGTAGGAGATGAATCTCTACGACCGATAACAGAGAACCTATGAAATGGATCCCCGTGAGGAAAACCATTGCATTCAATAGGTGATACTCCCTTCACATCTCTCTGACAAACACTGTACTCTGAGAGGAATTGGGCTTCAAAAATGCTGAGAAGCGCATATCAACATAGAAATCTTAGCACAAACTTACTTCACCACCTCCATAGGAGGCAAAGTTTGTAAAACTGAATTGTGGGTGTGGTGAGGGGTGTATTTATAGGCATTTTGAGGTTTGGGAAACTTTGCCCCTCCTGGAAGGATTGTATATCCCTTACGTCACTAGCTCATGGAGTCTTGCTAATTACATGAAAGAAACATAATTTATGTAAGAACTTACCTGATAAATTAATTTCTTTCATATTAGCAAGAGTCCATGAGGCCCACCCTTTTGTGGTGGTTATGATTTTTTGTATAAAGCACAATTATATTTCCAGTTCCTCTTTTGTATGCTTTTTTACTCCTTATTTTATCACCCCACTGCTTGGCTATTCGTTAAACTGAATTGTGGGTGTGGTGAGGGGTGTTTTTATAGGCATTTTGAGGTTTGGGAAACTTTGCCCCTCCTGGTAGGATTGTATATCCCATACGTCACTAGCTCATGGACTCTTGCCAATATGAAAGAAATTAATTTTTCAGGTAAGTTCTTACATAAATTATGTTATTTTCAGCATATACTATGTGCAATATGTAAAGAACTGCTCTTTTGGACTAGGAGGTTATGCTTTTTTCATGATTCAGATAGAGAATTGAATTTTAAACGACTTTCTTATTGACTTATCAATTTTTCTTCGTTCTCTTGGTATCTTTTGTTGAAAACCAGGGACTTGAGCTTAGGCGCGTGCACGTGTCTGGAGCACTATACGGCAGCAGTTTTGAACGAATGTTATCCATTTCCAAGAGCACTAGAGGGCAGCACTATTTCCTGTCATGTAGTGCTCCAGACACCTGGGTATCTCTCAACAAAGAAAGTAAATTAGAATTTAAAATTGTTTGCTCTGTCTGAATCACAAAAGATTTTTGGATTTTATATCCCTTTAATAAGTTAACATATCAGGAGCTGGCCAATAATTTTACGAAGAGTTTACAAGATAGACAACAAGACCGTGAATAGTTGGCTAGGAATAAGGGGTGTAGATCACATCTACAGGTGGTGATAAAATCAGAGATGTAGACCTAAATTCATTACCCAATATTGTTTAGAATAGATTTGTGATATAATCAGAGTTTGCCTAAAACAGTAGTTAGAGAAGGTTGTGAATTTATACCTAAAAGAACCAAGAAACAAAAAGAAAATAACAGGTCTTAAAAATGAAGACTTTCCCTCATAAGTTTACCATCCATGTCTTTGTATGGATAGTTTTGGTATGAACCTACCAGTTCTTGAGTATAACACTGTAAGAATCTAAGAGGAAGTAAGATGACTTTACACTTAAGTATTATATTCAGGGCTGGTGTCTCTTTGATGGCTGATCCTTACTTGTATCTGCTCTCTGTCTTCGTGAAGAAGAAACATACATGGGAGGAAGACCCCGAAGGGCTCTCAGAACGTCCTTCACAAAGTAGACAGAGCACTTGAATAGACTGTCAATTAGTGTAAATATGTTATAACTTATTAGGTCATTTTCAAATATATGAAGTGCACAAGGAGTGTTCTGAAGTGAGGTAACAATAAGAAGCAAAAAAAGAAACAAATTTGAGAGTTGAATATTTTGCATTTTGTTATGGAAATGTAGTTTTATGCTCTGTTTTTATTTATACTTTTCATTACGGTTGCCTAATACTGAATATTATTTTATTTAGGTACAATTTCCAATCTTAAAGCTCCAGGGCTCATTTTTGATCCAGATACAATTGCATTACAAAATTACAAGGCAAAAGATGAACCAGCAGTAATCTACCAAAGATCTCATCGCTCTCAAATTTTGCCAACAAAGTAAGTTTTTTTTCTTTTTTTTCCCATCAGTGTGATAAATAATTTCAAATGGTCCTTTACTGACCTCACTTATAGCAGGCAGATGTAATGTTATTAAAAAAACAAATCAAATGTAATATTTAGAAAATAATATTTAGAAAATAGAAACACATTAAAAGGGACTCTATTTACTGCTGCATCTATTAAAAAAAATACTTTAATGACTGTGATGCAAACAATCTGCCTAAAAATAAATGTTTTATAAATGGTTATTTTTGTTAACAATATTTGCTTTGTTGTACAATCAGAACCACGTGAGTTATCAGGGTCATGGGTTTGAATCCAATTGCACTCCAGTCTCTTTCAGATTTAAAGTGCATGTAATGCGGGCTAAAGTTTTAATGGTGTATAACTAAACATTGTTTAGAGAATTCCATTTTGATCTTAAATGTCCTTTTAACCTTTTTGCAACAAATATATTTGCTGAAATTTTACAATCAAAACAATATAGAAAGGCAGACTGAGGCACTACATATGTGGTACCTTATCAACAAAACCACATACAGTAGCAACATGCTATGATAACCCATTAGAGCAGCATAATGTATGTAGCAAAGGTACCTAAATGTAGAATAAACAATAATAAGAAAAATTCAATAAAATAGAAAATAGATGGCAAATTCAGGTTGACCTGCATCATAGGTTACTCAAATGCATGTGGTTTATGCCATAGAAATACAAATATTTCCTTTAGTAGAACTTAAAAGGACATAAAGCCCAAATTTTTTCTTTCATGATTCAGATAGAGAATACAATTTTAAACAATTTTCCAATTTACTTCTATTATTTAATTTGATTCCTTCTCTTGTTATCCTTTGCTGAAAGGTTCATCTTGGCAAGTTTAGGGGCAGCAGAGAACCTAGGTTCTAGCTGTTGATTGGTGGCTGTATATATATATTGATTGCAATTGGCTTACCCATGTGTTCAGTTAAAAAAACATTTTTGCATTGCTGCTCCTTCAACAAATGATTGTATTTTTAATCTGAATCATGAAAGAAAATGTTTGGATTTTATGTCCCTTTAAGTAAACTGAGGGAGCAGAGGGCATGTGCAATAAAGACTTTCATAGCTAGATTAATATTGTTATAGTTACGGAATAAAAAGGTCTGAAGAAATAATGCAGCTTAAAAAACTTGATGGTTTAGGGAACTAAATATATATATTTATATTTAGTCTGTATATACTGTGTGTGTGTGTGTATATATATATATATGTGTGTGTTTGTATGTATCTACGTATGAGTGTGTGTGTGTGTGTGTGTGTATATATATATATATGTGTGTGTGTGTGTGTGTGTATGTATCTACGTATGAATGTGTGTGTTTGTGTGTGTATATATATATATATATGTATGTATGTATGTGTGTACATATATACACACATAATATGTGTATATATACTGTGTATAATATATATATATATATATATATATTGTGTGTGTGTGTGTGTGTGTGTGTGTTTGTGTTTGTAAACATATATATATGTGTGTGTGTGTATATGAAGAAATATATATTGCTATGCGACATGGGAAAAAATGTATATTTCTTTCATGTAATTGGCAAGAGTCCATGAGCTAGTGACGTATGGGATATACATTCCTACCAGGAGGGGCAAAGTTTCCCAAACCTCAAAATGCCTATAAATACACCCCTCACCACACCCACAATTCAGTTTTACAAACTTTGCCTCCCATGGAGGTGGTGAAGTAAGTTTGTGCTAGATTCTACGTTGATATGCGCTTCGCAGCAGGCTGAAGCCCGGTTTTCCTCTCAGAGTGCAGTGAATGTCAGAGGGATGTGAAGAGAGTATTGCCTATTTGAATACCATGGTCTTCCTCTAGGGGATCTATTTCATAGGTTCTCTGTTATCGGTCGTAGAGATTTCTTCTCCTACCTCCCTTTTCAGATCGACGATATACTCTTATATACCATTACCTCTACTGATTCTCGTTTCAGTACTGGTTTGGCTATCTACTTTATGTAGATGAGTGTCTTTGGGTAAGCAAGTCTTATTTTATTTATGACACTCTCAGCTATGGTTTGGCACTTTATATGTAAAGTTCTAAATATATGTTTTATACTTATATTTGCCATGATTCAGGTCAATCAGTTTATTTTCCTTCTTTCAGACTGTCCGTTTCATTTTTTGGGAAAATGCATATGAATTAAATATTTTTCTTACCTAAAATTTTCAATTGACTTTTTTCCTTTAAATTGCAGGCTGTCAGGCTCGCGGGTGCAAAAAATGCTAGAATTTATTGCGTCATTTTTGGCGCGAGACTTTTTGGCGCGAGATTGACGTTTGTCTGACGTAGTTGCGTCATTTTTTACTCTCGTGTTTATTACAGACGTTTTTGGTGCCAAAAAATATGTGAGCGTCATACTTGGCGCCAGTTTTTTTTACATTATTTAAGTCTCACTTTTTACTTGCTTCTGGTTTCTAGAGGCTTGTTCTGTTTGCATTTTTTCCCATTCCTGAAATTGTCATTTAAGGAATTTGATAATTTTGCTTTATATGTTGTTTTTTTCTATTACATATTGCAAGATATTCCAAAAACTGTTCCTTTATCAGAAAATACTGTTGGATTTCTGATGACTGATATCAGTCCTACCAAAGCTAAGTTCATTTATTTTAATGTTATGAATTTTATCTTTAGCTATGGTTTGTAATAAGTTATCATGATAAACTTTTACATGCAGAGTCCATTAGTATTTATGCATTATCTATTGCTATTCTTTTTACATCTAATGTACAAGATATACCTAGGAATCTATGAGAATGTTTTTCTGATTCTAAAGGCTTTGTCTGACATCCCGCCTTCTTATAAAATTTATAGGTCTTTTTTAAACTTCTCATTTAGTTGATGAATTTTTAAATGACCGACAACATACTGAATTATCCTTCTCTGATGATGTTTTTTCTCATTTAGAATATACTTCATCAGATATTTGACACTAACAAATCTACTTTTTTATTTTTAAATAGAGTACATTCGTTGTTGAAAAGGTGTTGATTATATTGGATATTGAGGAGTCTAGTTCTTTTGATTTAAGACTAGCTAACATTTAAATTCTGCTCATTAACCTCCTGTAGTTTCTTCAGAGGTTTTTTTCCCAGTTCATGATACTAGGGAATGGAATAGGCCTGGGACTTCTTTTATTCCTTCTTTAAGGTTTTTAAATTGTATCCTTTGCCGGCAGTTAGTTTAAAGTTTTGAGGAAGATCCCCAAAGTTAATGGGGTTATCTCTACTCTTGCTAAACATACTACTATTCCTATAGAAAATAGTATTTATTTTTTTCCTTCAGATGGGAAACTTGTATCTTATTTAAGGAAAATTATTTTATTTCAGGTCCTTTTCTTAGGCCTGCAATTTATTTGGCTGATGTTACAAATGCTTCAACTTTCTGGTTGGATACTTTAGTGCAACAAGTATCGGATTATGATTTGTTTTAGCATCGTTAAGTTCATCAACATGCTAATAATTTCATTTGTGTGGTCATTTTTTTGATATTTTCACAATTGAGGTTTAATCTATGTCTTTAGCTATTTTTAGCTAGAAGAACTTTGTGACTTAATCTTGGAATGCTAATTTGATTTCTAAAATTCATATTTCTTTTTTTCCAAGGTAATCAATTATTTGGTTCACAATTGGATTCAATTTTTCCAACTGTTACTCTGGGGAAGGGAGTTTTTTGTTGCTTCAAGATTGAGTTCTAAGAGTAAATCTTAAGCTTATATTAGTTTGTTCTTAATAAGGAACGGAATCCTAATTCTTCCCCAAGTAACATGTTTATAATTGGAAGCTTTCTTCAACATGGAATGAATTTAAGCTATTTAAAAGATCAAAGTCAGCCCCCCAAATTTGCATGTAAGTGCAGTTTTTTATTCCAGCTTAGCTGGTAAGGGGCAGGTTTTGACTTTTTTTAAATTTGTTTGGTTCAATTCGGTCCAAACTTCTTAGATTGGGGTACTGAATAGGATTCAGAGTAAAACCGCCTGTGAGAAGTTTTTTCTCTCTAGCATGTTCCAGCGATTCCAGTAAAGGCTCACACTTTTCTGAAGTATGTTTCAGACCTGTATGTGTTGGGTACTTGTGAGGCGCGGCTGGTTACCCGTTGGGGTCTCAAGGCGCTGCTCAGACCTGTAGTTATCTGGGGTATTCATACCAGTTCCATTTCAGGAACAGGGTTTGAGGTTTTGTTCAAAACTATTCATTGTCCCAAAGATAGAAAATCTTTTTGATTTGTCATATAAGAGTTCCTTCTTTCAGAATGGTGTATATATGGTCTATTCTGCCTTTCTTGTCAGTAAGGGCATTATTTGTTTACAATAGATACAATAGATGCATATCTTCTTCTGTTTTCATTCAGATTGTTTTTCATTTTCTGAGATTCTCTTTTTTTTTTTTTTTTTGACAAGCATTACCAATTTGTTGCTTTTCCTTCTGGTCTGGCGACAGCTCTGAGAATCTTTTCAAGGTTCTCAGTGTTTCCTTATTTGGACGATCTCGTGGTACTGGCTCAGTCTTTTCGTTCTGCAGAATCTCATACGATTCAACTTTTGTTGTTTCTTCTTAGACATGGTTGGAGAATCTTTTTATCAAAAGATCCTTGGTTGCTCAGACAAGGGTCACCTTTTTTAGGTTTCCAGATGGATTGTGTCAATGTCTTTGTCTCTAACAGACAGGAGACAATTATATTGGGTTCAGTTTGTCGGAACCTTCAGTCTCTATTATTTCCTTCAGTAGCTATATGCATGGAAGTTTTAGGTCTCATGGCTGCAGCATTGGATTCAATTCCCTTTGCTCATTTTCATATGAAACCTTTCCAGTTGTTTATGCTGAATTAATGGTGCAGGGATTCTAGGATATCATTTTTAATATCTTTGAATTCCAATGTTCAACTATCTTTGACTTGGAGGTTAGATCACCATCATATAGTTCTATGGGTCTCTTCGATTCATCCAACCTGGACCTTGATCACTACAGATGCGAGTCTTTTAGGTTGGGAGGCTGTCTAAGGATCTCTGTCAGCACAAGGGGTTTGGAAATCTCAGGAGGCGAGATTACCATTCAATATTTTGGAACTCCGTGCATTCTCAGAGTTCGTCAGTTTTGGCTTCTTTTTGATGAGAGAGACCTTATTGTTTTTCAGACAGACAATGTCACAACTGTGGCGCATGTCAATCATCAGGGTGGGACTCTCAGTCCTTAGGCTGTGAAAGAAGTATCTCGGATACTTGCTTGGGCTAAATCCAGCTCCTGTCTTGTTTCTGTGGTCCATATCCCAGGTTTAGACAATTGGGAAGCGGATTATCTCTGTCAATCAAGCTTTACATCCGGGAGAATGGTCTCTTTACCCAGATGTGTTTTTTCAAATTGTTCTGATGTGAGGGTTTCCAGTAATAGTTCTGATGGCATCTCATCTAAACAAGAAAACTTCCCAGGTACCTATTCAGGTCCGGGGATCCTCAGGCGGAAACAGTGTATGCATTGACACTTCCTTGGAGTTATCAATCTGCCTATATTTTTGCTCCTTCTGGTTCTTCTTTTTAAGAGTGATTTTTCAAAATCATCATGGAGCAATCGTTTGTTTGGTATATGGTTCTTGTTCGGATGTCCAGTTGCCAACCTTGGTCACTTTCATTTAGGCCAGACCTTATATTTTAAGATTGTTTTTTTCCGTCAGGAAATCAAATTATTAAATTTGATGGTATGGAAATTAAAACGCTTAGTGCTTAGTCATAGAGGTTTCTCTGACTCAGTGATTAATACTATGTTGCAGGTTTGTAAATCTGTGTCTAGAAAGATTTATTATCGAGTTTGGAAGACTTACATCTTATGATGCTCTTCTCATAATTTCTCTTGGCATTCTTTTAGAATTCCTAGGATTTTATAGTTTCTTCATAAGGTTTTGTTTGCAAGTTCCTTGAAAGGATAAATCTCTGCTCTTTCTGTGCTGTTTCACAGAAAAAAATTGCTAATCTTTCTGATATTCATTGTTTTGTTCAGGCTTTGGTTCGTATCAAGCCTGTCATTAAGCCAATTTCTCCTCCTTGGGGTCTTAATTTGGTTCTGAGGGCTTAACAGGCTCTTCCATTTGAGCATATGCATTCTTTGGACATTGAATTACTTTCATGGAAAGTATTGTTCCTTTTGGCCATCTCTTCTGCTAGAAGAGTTTTTGAATTATCTGCTCTTTCTTGTGAGTCTCCTTTTCTGATTTTTCATCAGGATAAGGTGGTTTTGCTGTCTTTATTTAAATTTTTACCTCAAGTTGTGAATTCTAACAACATTAATAGAGGAATTATTGTTCCTTCCTTGTGTCCTAAATCCTAAGAATTCTTTGGAAAGATACTTACATTCTTTGGATGTGGTCAGAGTTTTGAAATATTATGTTGAAGCTACTAAGATTTCAGAAAGACTTCTAGTCTATTTGTTATCTTTTCTGGTTTTAGGAAAGGTCAGAAGGATTCTGCCATTTCTTTGGCGTCTTGGTTAAAGCTTTTGATTCATCATGCTTATGTGGAGTCGGGTAAATACCCGCCTCAAAGGATTATGGCTTATTCTACTAGGTCAGTTTCTACTTCCTGGGCTTTTAAGAATGAAGCTTCTGTTGATCAGATTTGCAAAGCAGCAACTTGGTCTTCTTTGCATACTTTTACTAAATTGTACCATT
The DNA here is from genome assembly GCF_027579735.1 of Bombina bombina. NCBI lineage: Eukaryota > Metazoa > Chordata > Amphibia > Anura > Bombinatoridae > Bombina > Bombina bombina. The sequence goes on from NC_069508.1 coordinate 204,915,867, forward strand.
TAGATGTTTTTTCTTCTTCAGAAGCAGTTTTTGGTAGAAAAGTACTTCAGGCAGCTGTTTCAGTCTGATTCTTCTGCTTATAATTTCATTTTTTTCATTATAAAGATTAAAACTTTTGATTTGGGTTGTGGATTGTTTTTTCAGCGGAATTGGCTGTCTTTATTTTATCCCTCCCTCTCTAGTGACTCTTGCGTGGAGTTCCACATCTTGGGTATTTGCTATCCCATACGTCACTAGCTCATGGACTCTTGCCAATTACATGAAAGAAAACATAATTTATGTAAGAACTTACCTGATAAATTCATTTCTTTCATATTGGCAAGAGTCCATGAGACCCACCCTTTTTTGTGGTGGTTATGATTTTTTTTGTATAAAGCACAATTATTCCAATTCCTTGTTGATGCTTTCGCTCCTTTCTTATCACCCCACTTCTTGGCTATTCGTTAAACTGAATTGCGGGTGTGGTGAGGGGTGTATTTATAGGCATTTTGAGGTTTGGGAAACTTTGCCCCTCCTGGTAGGAATGTATATCCCATATGTCACTAGCTCATGGACTCTTGCTAATATGAAAGAAATTAATTTATCAGGTAAGTTCTTACATAAATTATGTTTTTAATTGCGATTTAAAAAACAAACAAACTATTAAACATACATTTCTCAATTAAAAAAATGCACAAACTGAAACATACTTGAGTGCATTTCATTTGTGGCTGGAATGTCTCTTTAAACACAATGACTACAAACAGTTTAAAACGAGTTTTGCAAAAAGCTGTGAAATAGTTCAGCACTGAAAGGGTTAGCAGTCCATGCTTAAACATAAATATACTGTTATCTAAAATTACTTAGCTTTTACCGATAGTTTTCGTAGTTTCTTTTACCTAGCCTGCATGTTTACAGCATTCCATTAATACTATAATAATATACAAAACATGGAAGGACTGCACTATCAGACTGGACAGGGTACATATCCTGTGACCCTGCAACATGCGCTGCCCCTAGTGTGTGTGTGTATATATATATATATATATATATATATATATATATATATGTGTGTGTGTGTATATGTATATATATATATATACACACAAACACTCACACTCCAATGCCTCTATCTGTTGGAATACCTCAATGATCTGTTCTGGGTCCTCTAAACTTTTATACTTCTTCACTGGGTAAACTTATCAACATACCTGTGTGTATGTATGTATATGTGTGTGTATATATGTATGCGTGTGTGTGTGTGTATGTATGCATATGTATATGTGTGTATATACCTTTTATTTATACATATATATATAGCTGAAGAACATTTGGATTGTGTTAGCATTTTACAAAGCATATCATTTTATTACGATATGATGAGCGCTGTATTTTTTACTATTTTAATGGGAAGATAAATTGGGTTTGTAAAGTGTGTCTTGAAGTGTCATTAACTTTTTTTTCCCAATCAATTTTTATGCTCTCATCTCCTTCGGGTAAAATTAGTTTTTAGTTTTTTTTTGTTTTGTTTTTTTATATATGGTTTAATTAGTATACTAGTTCGACATTTTGTTAAGTGACACAAGTAAATTTTGTGCTTACAAATGTCTTGACTTCTTACTGAACCTCATGAACATCAAAGTGTGTTGCATTTCATTGAGCTGCAATTTAATGGGCCATATTCAATATTGCCACAATGAGATACATAAAATAATGGAAGTTAAGCTTTCACTTTGCTGCCTTTATTTAGTTTTAGATGGATTTATTGTCACAGATAATACTGCTGATCATTTTTCATTTAGTAGACGAATGAATCAGTCGGTACATGAACAATATCTGACAAAACAGAATGGGGCGTGTGGGTGATGTTCATGGAAGTACCACGGTCTCATTTGACACCTTTAGATATTTTTTTCTTTGCTCTATTTTATTTCTGCGAGATTTTGCAATCTTCCTTTTTAGTTAACAGTACATGTAATGTTGTTATTTCTAGATCAACACCTTGAAAATATAATCCTGTACTACTGGCTTATCACCATAGCATAGAGTCTTGTAAATGAATGAAATGACATAGTTCTCTTTGCCAAAATGGAGTATCGGTTTCTAAAATCTTTCACCCACATGCAAATTTCACAGAAGCAGAGATGTTACATTTTTAAAGTATAGATTATTATAGCAACTTTGACCAAGACCAAGATGATTCTAGCTACTGTAACCAAGACCAAGGTTATTCTGGCCACTGTGACCAAGACCAAGATTATTTTTGCTACTGTGACTAAGATTATTCTGGCTACTGTTACCAAGACCAAAACAGATTAATTATTCAATCAGTGCAGGCACAATATTTGTTAAAAAAAAGTGAGGTGTAGATGTCGATGGAGGTACAAGGATCTCATTTTAGGCCTTCGATATTTTTTATCTTTGCATAAACCATTTTATTTCAGTTTTCCATTTCAGAAGGACTGTTATGTGGAAAAATATGCAGTACATGAAATGTTGGTACTTATCACCATAGTAGAGATATGTAAAGGAATTGGATGGATTAGTGACTCGTGTTTTCAATTTTGTCATAGTTTATAAAATTTACCTTTTTAATATCTTGGAGTGTTGTTCTTCCTTCTTCCTTCCTTCCATTTCATTTTCTGTAGTGTAGTAACAGAGAGCTGTCCCACCCGCTCTCTGTGCAATAGGTAATGCGCATTTCCGGTAATTAGAGCTGTCGCGCATGCACAGAGCTTCTATGCAGCCAAAGCATTTGGGCAATAGAGAGCACGTATCGCTTTACTACATGAAGCCGCCCATTGAAATAAGTGAGTCTTGTGGCATCAATTATAATTGCGTGAACAATATAAACATCACCCAATGAAACAAATAGAACAGGCGGGCAGAGGGATTAAAAATAGTTATTAATAATCAAAAATAAATAAAAATATGTTTTCACTTTTTAAAGGAAAGAATATATATATATAAATCACAAAACGCTGTTTAATAATCTTTTGAACAAAATGATGAGGTTTACTATCACTAAAAATAGAATGTAACAGCACAGTAACACAGAGTAACAAACACCAAGAACATAGTTAAGATAAAGTAACATTGTTTTTCATGCCCCTGATTTAAGAGAACAGCCATCCAAAATGAAGAACCCAAAACCAAAATGGAACAATGAAATTCCTCCAACAGATTTCTGTGCCTACATGAAGCTGCAAAGAGAAATAACTTTATTCTAATACAGAAAATGTTGTTTTTTTTGTTCTCAATAATATGACCATTAAAAAGGGTTGAGTCCCCAAGAACAGTAGACCTTCCAATACTGAAATTAATATTATGGGTGGTGGTTTCATTGAGCAAAAACAGTTATTCTGTTCATTAGGAACACATTAAAGGGAAACATATTTTACAGTACAGTTCCACATTACAGAAAACAATGCAATATGTAGTCTAAAGACTGGCAATTTATTATCATTTATTTATTTAGCGCCGCCAGAAGTGGGGGTATACAATGACAAAAGTTTTTGGTTAGATACAGATACATAATAGTCCAAGCAACACAAATTAGTACATGAAGAGGGCCCTGCCCTGAAGAGCTTACAGTCTACAGGTTGAGTGTGCAGAGGTTTGGGGGTAGCATGGATTGTATTTGCAGCAGCCAGACAAGGCAATTCAAGATTTATTTTTGTTAGGAGGTAAAGCAGAGATAGTAAACATCTCTAAATACCTGGGTTTTTAACCCCTTAAGGACCAAGGCCATTTTTCAATTTCTTTCCCTTAAGGACCAGGGCTGTTTTTACATTTCTGCAGTGTTTGTTTAGCTGTAATTTTCCTCTTACTCATTTACTGTACTCACACATATTATATACCGTTTTTCTCGCCATTAAATGGACTTTCTAAAGATACAATTATTTTCATCATATCTTATAATTTATCATAAATTTTTTTATAAAATATGATGAAAAAATTAAAAAAACACACTTTTTCTAACTTTGAACCCCAAAATCTGTTGAACATCTACAACCTCCAAAAAACACCCATGCTAAATAATTTCAAAATTTTGTCCTGAGTTTAGAAATACCCAATATTTACATGTTCTTTGCTTTTTTATGCAAGTTATAGGGCAATAAGTACAAGTAGCACTTTGCTATTTCCAAACCATTTTTCTCTTGTTAAGTGTATCCAGTCCACGGATCATCCATTACTTATGGAATATATTCTCCTTCCCAACAGGAAGTTGCAAGAGTCCACCCACAGCAAAGCTGCTATATAGCTCCTCCCCTAACTGCCATATTCAGTCATTCTCTTGCAAGCCTCAACATAGATAGGAGGTCGTGAGAGTCTGTGGTGATTATACTTAGTTTATTCTTCAATCAAAAGTTTGTTATTTTTAAATGGCACCGGAGTGTGCTGTTTTTCTCAGGCAGTATTTGGAAGAAGAATCTGCCAGCGTTTTTCTATGATCTTAGCAGACGTAACTGAGATCCATTTGCTGTTCTCACACATTCTGAGGAGTGAGGTACTTCAGAGGGGGAATGGCGTGCAGGTTTTCCTGCAGATAAGGTATGTGCAGTAAAATATTTTTCTAGGAATGGAATTGACTAAAAATATACTGCTGATACCGAAATAATGTAAGTAAAGCCTTAAATGCAGCGATAGCGACTGGTATCAGGCTTATTAATAGAGATACATACTCTTATAAAAATGTGTTTTAAAACGTTTGCTGGCATGTTTAATCGTTTTTTAACGTACATTGGTGATAACACTGTAATGTTGGTATAGCCTTAAATGCAGTAAAAGCGACTGGTATCAGGCTTATTAATAGAGATACATACTCTTGTAAAAATGTGTTTTAAACGTTTGCTGGCATGTTTAATCGTTTTTAACATATGTTTGGTGATAAAACTTATTGGGGCCTAAGTTTTTTCCACATGGCTGGCTTAAATTTTGCATAGAAACAGTTAACTGAAGCTTCCCACTGTTGTAATATGAGTGGGAGGGGCCTAATTTAGCGCTTTTTTGCGCAGTTAAAATTACAAAATGAATTATCCAGATTCCCTCAGCAGTCCCATGAATACTACAGGACATTTCTAAAGGGCTAAAAAGACTTCCAAAATCGTTTATAGGGAAGGTAATCCACAGCTCTGCTGTGGCAGTTTTGTTGTGTCTGTTTTTAAAAACGTCTGTCGTTTTTTTGATCTGTTTTTTGCATTAAGGGGTTAATCATCCATTTGCAAGTGGGTGCAATGCTCTGTTACCTTATTACATGTACTGTAAAAATTTTGTTTGTTTTACTGCCTTTTTTCACTGTTTTTCAAATTTTGACAAAATTTGTTTCTCTTAAAGGCACAGTAACGTTTTATATATTTGCTTGTTAACTTGATTTAAAGTGTTTTCCAAGCTTATTAGTCTCATTATTAGTCTGTTCTAACATGTCTGACATAGAGGAAGCTCTGTGTTCATTATGTTTTAAAGCCATGGTGGAACCCCATCTTAGAAATGTTAAACAATAAAGATCATTTTTTGTCTTTAAAAACATTATCACCAGAGGATTCTGTCGTGGGGGTAGTTATGCCGACTAACTCTCCCCACGTGTCAGACCTTTTGACTCCCGCTTTAGGGACTCACGCTCAAATGGCGCCATGTACATCAAGGGCACCCATAGCGTTTATTTTACCAGGGGATTCTGTCGAGGGGAAAGTTATGCCGATTAACTCTCCCCACGTGTCAGACCCTTCGACTCCCGCTTCAGGGACTCGCGCTCAAATGGCGCCAAGTACATCAAGGGCGTCCATAGCGTTTATTTTACAAGACATGGCAAAGGTGGTGAATAATACTCTGGCAGCAGTATTAGTCAGACTACCTGAAATTAAAGGAAAGCAGATAGCTCTGGGGGTAGATACAGAGCATACAGACGCTTTAAGAACCATGTATGATACTACCTCACAATATGCTTAGTCTGTGGGTGATTTTTTTGACTCAGGGAAGATGATTTAACCTGATTCTGATATTTCTACATTTAAAATTTATGCTTGAGAACCTCCACTTGTTGCTCAGGGAGGCTTTGGCTGCTCTGAAGGAATGTGTACAATCGCAGGGCCAGAGAAATTGTGTAGACTGGATAAATAATATGCAGTGCCGGTGTGTACTGATGTTTTTCCAATACCTAAAGAGGTTTACTAAAAAAATTTTTTTTTTTAATAAGGAATGGGATAGACCAGGTGTGCCGTTCTCTTCCCCTCCTATTTTTTAGAAGAATGTTTTCTAATAGTTACCACCACACGGGACTTCTGGCAGACAGTTCCTAAGGTGGAGAGAAGAGTTTCTACTCTAGCTAAGCGTACCACTACCTCTGGCGAGGACAGTTGTGCTTTTTAGATCCAATGGATAAAAAATGTTTATTCAACAGGGTTTTATCCTGCAGCCCCTTGCATACATTGCTTCTGTCACTGCTGCTGCGGCGTTCTGGGTTGAGTCTCTTGATGAGGCTTTACAGTTAGCGACTCCATTGGATGAATATATTTGACAAGCTTATGCTAGCCAATTCCTTTGTTTTCTGATGCCTTTGTTCATTTGACTAGACTAACGGCTAAGAATTCTGTTTTTTACTATACTGGCGCGCAGAGCGATATGGCTTATATCATGGTCAGCTGTCGTGACTTTAATAAATAAGCTACTTAACTTCCCTTCAAGGGGCAGACCCTATTCGGGCCTGGTGTGAAGGAGATTATTGCTTATATCACTGGAGGAAAAGGTCATGCCCTTCCTCAGGATAGGAATCAAGGGCCAAAAAAGGTCTAATTTTCGTGCCTTTTAAAACTTCAGGGCAGGTGTGGCATCCACTTCCTCTAAGGCAAAACAAGAGGGAATTTTTTGCTCAGTCCAAGGCGGTCTGGAGACAATTGGACCTGGAACAAAGATAAGCAGGCCAAGGAGCCTGCTGCTGCCTCTAAGGCAGCATGAAGGAACGGACCCCTATCCGGTAACGGATCCTATAGGGGGCAGACTTTCATTCTTCGCCCGGGCGTGGGCAAGAGATGCCCAGGATCCCTAGGCATTGGAATTTATATCCCAGAGATATCTTCTGGATTTCAAAAATTCCCCCCCCCCCCAAAAAAAGGGGAGATTTCGCTTTTCACAATTATCTGCAAACCAGATAAAGAAGGAGGCATTCTTACATTGTGTACGAGATCCATCTAGTTCCAAGAGAGGAACAGGGACAGAGTTTTTACTCAAATCTGTTTGTGGTTCCCAAGGTGAGGGAACCTTCAGACCTATTTTGGATCTAAAGATCTTAAACAAATTCCTCAGAATTCCGTCATTTAAGATGGAAACTATTCGTACCATCTTAACTATGATCCAGGAGAGTCAATAGAGGACTACAATGGATTTGAAGGATGCTTATCCTCACATGGTGATGCATAAAGATCACCTTCGTTTTTCAGGTTTGCCTTTCTAGACAGGCATTACCAGTTTGTAGCTCTTTCCTTTGGGATATCTACAGCCCCAAGAATCTTTATGGAGGTTCTGGGGTCGCTTTGGCGGTCCTTAGACCGCGGGGCATAGAAGTGGTCCCTTAGTTAGACGACATCCTGATACAGGCGTCAAAAATCCAAATTGCCAAGTTTCATACGGACGTAGTACTGGCATTTCTGAGATCACATGGGTGGAAAGTGAACAAGGAAAGAGTTCTCTATCCCCAATCTCAAGGGTTTCCCTCCTAGGGACTCTGATAGATTCTGTAGAAATGAAAATTTACCTGACGGAGTCCAGGTTGTCAAAGTTTCTAAATTTCTGCCGTGTTTTTCATCCCATCCGCGCCCTTCGGTGGCTCAGTACATGAATGAAATCGGCTTAATAGGTAGCGGCAAGGGACATAGTACCGTTTGCACGTCTACATTTCAGACCGCTGCAACTATGCATGCTCAGTCAGAGGAACGGGGATTACACAGATTTGTCCCCCTGTTGAACCTGGACCAAGAGACCAGAGATTCTCTTCTCTGGTGACTATGTCGGGTCCATCTGTCCAAGGGTATGACCTTCCGCAGGTCAGATGGGACAATTGTTACAATGGATGCCAGCCTTTTAGGTTGGGGTGCAGTCTGGAACTCCCTGAAGGCTCAGGGATAGTGGACTTAGGAGGAGACCCTCCTTCTAATAAATATTCTGGGAGTGATATTCCATGCTCTTCAGACTTGGCCTCAGTTAGCAACTCTGAGGTACATCATACTCAGTCGGACAATATACACGACTGTGGCTTACATCAGCCATCAAGGGGGAACAGAAGTTCCCTAGTGATGTTAGAAGTCTTACAATAATTCACTGGACAGAGACTCACTCTTGTCTATCAGCTATCCATATCCCAGGTGTTGAGAACTGGGAGGTGGATTTTCTAAGTCGTCAGACTTTTCTTCCGGGGGAGTGGGATTTCCTTCGGAGGTCAAGACCAAGCAGGAGAGGGCTTTGGTGTTTTTGACAGCGCCTGCGTAGCCACGCAGGACCTGGTATGCAGATCTGGTGGACAAGTCATCCTTTCCATCACGGCCTCTGCTTCTGAGACAGGTCCCTCTACTTCAGGGTCCTTTCAACCATCTAAATAGAATCAATCTGAGATGGACTGCCTGGAGACTGAACGCTTGATGTTATCAAAGCATGGCTTCTCCGAGTCAGTCATTGATACCTTAATACAGACATGAAAGCCTGTCTCTAGGAAAATTGAACATAGATATGGTGTAAATATCTGATTGTTATGAATCCAAGCGTTACTCATGGAGTAAAGCCTGGATTCCCAGGATATTATCTTTTCTCCAAGATGTTTTTGAGAAAAGGGTTGTCAGCTTATTCCTTAAAAGGGACAGATTTTTACTCTGTCTATTTTTTTTTGTACCAGCGTCTGGCAGGTATTCTAGACGTTCAGGCATTTGGTCAGGCTTTGGTTAGATCCAAGCCTGTGTTTAAAACTGTTGCTCCACCATGGAGCTTAAACCTGGTTCTTAAAGCTCTTCAAGAAGTTCCGTTTGAACCTTTTTTGTTCCATAGATATCAATCTTTATCTTGGAAAGTTCCTTTTGGGTAGCTATTTCCTCGACTCGTAGAGTCTCCAAGTTATCTGTGTTACAATGTGATTCTCCTTATCTGGTCCTTCGTACGGATAAGGTAGTCCTGCGTACCAACCTGGGTTTTTTCCTAAGGTGGTATCTAACAAGAACATCACTCAAGAGATAGTTGTTCCATGCTTGTATCCTAATCCTTCCTCAAAGAAGGAACGTCTATTACACAATATTGGACGTGGTTTGTGCTTTAAAGTTTTACTTACAAGCTACTACAGTTTTCATCAAACGTTCACCTTGTTTGTTGTCTATTCTGGACAGAGGAGAGGTCAAAAGACTTCAGCAGCCTCTCTGTCTTTTTGGTTAAAAAGCATAATTCATTTAGCTTATGAGACTGCTGGACAGCAGCCTCCTGAAGGGATTGCAGCTCATTCTACTAGAGCTGTGGTTTTCACTTGGGCCTTTTTTAAATGTGGCTTCTGTTGAACAGATTTACAAGACGGAGTCTTGGTCTGCGCTTCATACTTTTTCAAATTTACCAAATTTGATACCTTGCTTCTTCGGAGGCTATTTTTGGGAGAAAGGTTTTTTTTTACAGGCAGTGGTAACTTCCGTTTAAGTACCTGCCTTGTCCCTCCCATCATCCGTGTACTTTAGCTTTGGTATGGGTATTCCATAAGTAATGGATGATCCGTGGACTGGATACACTTAACAAGAGAAAACATAATTTATGCTTACCTGATAAATTTATTTCTCTTGTAGTGTATCCAGTCCACGGCCCGCCCTGTCACTTTAAGTCAGGTAATTTTTTCATTTGAACTACAGTCACCACTGCACCCTATGGTTTTTTCTTTCTCTGTATGTTTTCGGTCGAATGACTGAATATGGCAGTTAGGGGAGGAGCTATATAGCAGCTTTGCTGTGGGTGGACTCTTGCAACTTCCTGTTGGGAAGGAGAATATATTCCATAAGTAATGGATGATCCGTGGACTGGATACACTACAAGAGAAATAAATTTATCAGGTAAGCATAAATTATGTTTTTTTTCAAAATTAGCGCTAGTTACATTGGAACACTGATATCTGTCTGGAATCCCTGAATATCCCTTGACATGTATATATTTTTTTTTAGTAGACATCCCAAAGTATTGATCTAGGCCCATTTTGGTATAGTTCATGCCACCATTTCACTGCCAAATGCGATCAAATAAAAAAAATCTTCACTTTTTCACTAACTTTTTCACAAATATTAGGTTTCTCACTGAAATTATTTACAAACAACTTGTGCAATAATGGCACAAATGGTTGTACATGCTTCTCTGGGATCCCCTTTGTTCAGAAATAGCAGACATATATGGCTTTGGCTTTGCTTTTTGG